>NC_135802.1:20310607-20658241 GCF_964213995.1 Mustelus asterias | reverse complement strand
CACCCGGAGGAAACCCACGCAGACACGGGGAGAACGTGCAAATTCCACACAGCCACCCAAGGCTGGAATAGAACCCAGGTTCTTGGAGCTGTGATCAGCAGTGCTAACCACTGTGCCTGGTTCACTAACATCCTTGCGGAAAGAAACCTGTGACATAAAAACATACAAAATAGGAGCAGGAGGAGGCCATTTGGCCCTTCGAGTCTGCTTCACCATTCATTACGATCATGGCTGATGATCCAACTCAATAGCCTAATCCTGCTTTTTCTCCATACCTTTGATCCCATTCGCCCCAAGTGCTATATCCAGCCGCCCCTTGAATGCATTCAATGTTTTGGCATCAACTACTTCCTGTGGTGATGAATTCCACAGGCTCACCACTCTTTGGGTGAAGAAATGTCTGCTCACCTCCGTCCTAAATGGTCTACCCTGAATCCTGAGACTGTGAGCCCTGGTCCTGGACTCCCTCACCATCGGGAATATCCTCCTTGCATCTACTCTGTCTAGTCCTGTTAAATGAAAGCAGAGGGCATTAGCTCCATTGAGCAATTACTGGACACCCATCAAATCAAGGGTGTTTGGAAATGCCGTAAAGCGTGATGCCAAAACTGGAATGGTTGACAAAATCATTTGTACTCCAAGATCAGATCAAAGCCTGGATAAAAGCAAATTACTGCAGATGCTGGAATCTGAAACCAAAAGAGAAAACGCTGGAAAATCTCAGCAGGTCTGGCAGCATCTGGAAGGAGAGGAAAGCTCTTTTTTTTTGAGAAAGCTTTGACTCGAAATGCCAGCTCTTCTCTCTCCTTACAGATGCTGCCAGACTTGCTGAGATTTTCCAGCGTTTTCTCTTTGGGTTCAAATCAAAGTTATTGGGATCATACATTGTCGTTTCGTTGGAATGTGGTCTATTACCCTTGTGGCACTTGGTCTTAAATCCAGACTCAGTTCACGGATGAAGCGTCCCGGCCGCAAGCCGAATGGTCTCACATAGTAAGCGAAGGCATGCTTCGTCCAGCTCCAATGAGGCCTCCTTTCACTTGGACGGACTACCATACTTTGCCTGCCAGTGGTGCAGAAACGTGGGGCCGTTTTCCACAGCTCCGTCAGGTGGCAAAGTGCCTTCGGGAAGACCAAGATGGGATCCAGAGCTGAAACAGCTGTTCAGCCTTGGTCCAATGAAGACACCATCTTGGCAAAGGAGCTGAGGTCCTAAGAAAGTGCTGGTTAGTTGGATTGGCCATGCTAAATTCTCCCTCAGTGTACCTGAACAGGCAACGGAGTGTGGGGACCTGGGGATTTTCACAGTAACTTCATTGCAGTATTAATGTAAGCTGACTTGTGACTGATAAATAAACTTAAAAACTTAAGTTGGGGGTGAGGGTGTGCGCTAGTAACAATTAATTGTTCAGGAATTAATGCCAATTAAATTGCTCATTAGTGCTCATTGGCATGGCTCCATGGCATTTTGATGCCAAACCTTGACCAAATGCCCTCTCCGAACCCAGCTGATTGAGAGAAAACAAGTTGGTGCAGGGAATTTTGAGCACTCCTTAAAGGCATTTCACATTTTACTGTTCACTTGCTGCTGGAGGATTGAAAAGGTCTTTTGAAACTGGTACTTTTAAACGATAAGCTTGCAGACCACAAAGGTACAAAAACAAACAAGAGTTTCATTGGAAAGATATTTACTCTGCAGGCTGTTAGGATAGACTGCCCTTTTGTCTGTGCAAATGGCCGATGACATCATCACTACATCACGTGATCGGACTCTTAAAGTGACCTTGTTCCAAATAGGAACAAACATCGAGGCTGGAATTTAACCGGCACGCCCGGCCCGGAATCAGGGCGGGCGAGGCTTGCAGAACGGCATTCTCCGCTGGCCTCGGGCGGGTGAGGTGGTAAATTCCGACAAGAATCATAGAATCCCGACAGTGCAGAAGGAGGCCATTCAGCCCATCGGGCCCGCACCAACAACAATCCCACCCAGGCCCTATTCCCGTAACCCCACGTATTTACATTGCTAGTCCCCCTGACACTAAGGGGCAATTTATCATGGCCAATCAACCTAACCCGCACCTAAGTGGAAAAGTGAATCGTGTGGAGGGCGTAGAAGGTCTGCAGAGAGATTTGGACAGGCTGAGTGAGTGGGCGAGGATCTGGCAGATGGAGTATAACGTTGACAAATGCGAGGTTATTCACTTTGGAGGAAATAATAGCAAATTGGATTATTATCTAAATGGAAAGAAATTACAACATGCTGCTGTGCAGAGGGACCTGGGGGTCCTTGTGCATGAGACGCAAAAACCCAGTCTGCAGGTGCAACAGGTGATCAAGAAGGCAAATGGGATGTTGGCCTATATCGCAAGGGGGATAGAATATAAAAGCAGAGATGTCTTGCTGCATCTGTACAGGGCATTGGTGAGGTCGCAGCTGGAATACTGTGTGCAGTACTGGTCCCCTTATTTGTGTAAGGATATACTGGCCTTGGAGGGAGTGCAGAGAAGGTTCACCAGGTTGATACCAGAGATGAGGGGTGTTGATTATGAGGAGAGACTGAGCAGATTGGGTTTGTACTCCTTGGAATTTAGAAGGCTGAAGGGAGATCTTATGGAGACCTATAAGATAATGAAGGGGCTGGATAGGGTAGAGATGGAGAGATTCTTTCCACTTAGAAAGGAAACTAGAACTAGAGGGCACAGCCTCAAAATAAAGGGGGGTCAGTTTAGGACAGAGTTGAGGAGGCACTTCTTCTCTCAGAGGGTGGTGAATCTCTGGAATTCTCTGCCCACTGAAGTGGTGGAGGCTACCTCGTTGAATATGTTTAAATCATGGATAGATGGATTCCTGATCGGTAAGGGAATTAGGGGTTATAGGGATCAGGCAGGTAAGTGGAACTGATCCACTTCAGATCAGCCATGATCTTATTGAATGGCGGGGCAGGATCGAGGGGCTAGATGGCCTACTCCTGCTCCTATTTCTTATGTTCTTATGAGGGCAAGCTGGAGTGCTACCTTCTCCCATGTGGGTAGGTCATCATTGCCCTCTTCCATCAGAACCTGCATTTGCGATCCTCTCGCTCAGTCCCCAAGCCATCCTGAATCCTTGCGCTGTATATTAGCTGGCCCACTCCACACCTTCAGTGGGAGTGGAGTGCACATTCCCTGCTCCACGATAACAGAGTCTAATCAGCATGCTCAATTTCCCGGTCTTTCTGTTTTAGCATTTCCAGGCAAGTTTAAATTGAGATAATTAGGAATTAGGCCAGCAATTGTGGACAGAATCCAAGCTTTTAAACAGGCGTGGCTTGTTAGTGCAGCACTCATTTAGCAACTGTGTTCAACCTTTCATCAGATCGCGGCCAAATGGTGGGCATAAATGCAACTGGAACAACTTGAATTTATATTGTGTCTTTAATGTAACGACATACCTTGTTTCATCTACAGATCTGTAAATCTCACACTGGCACAATAGCAGCAATGCTTAAATTGGAGTTAGGCCATGGTGTTAAAGCAGACTAAAGAGAGTTTTATTCCACTTCATCGTGTTTTTTTTAAGTAATGAACTCAATAAGAGAACATAGGGACAAAGGAATTAGGAGGGGGAGTAGGCAATTCTGCCCTTCCAGCCTTCTCCACCATCCAACAGGATTATGGCTGATCATACCCTGGTCTCAACTCCACTTTCCTGCCTGCTCCCTGTAGTCCTTTATCCCGCTTTTCAACAGAAATATATCTCAATTTGATTTGATTTGATTTATTATTGTCACAGAGAAACATAGAAGATAGGAGCTGGAGGAGGCCATTCGGCCCTTCGAGCCTGCTCCGCCATTCATTACGATCATGGATGATCATCCAACACAATAGCCTAATCCTGCTTTTTCCCCATAACCTTTGATCCCATTCGCCCCAAGTGCTATATCCAGCCGCCTCTTGAATACATTCAATGTTTTGGCATCAACTACTTCCTGTGGTAATGAATTCCACAGGCTCACCACTCTTTGGGTGAAGAAATGTCTCCTCATCTCCATCCTAAATGGTCTACCCCGAATTCTCAGACTGTGACCCCTGGCTCTGGACACTCCCACCATTGGGAACATTTTCCATGCATCTACCCTGTCTCGTCCTGTTAGAATTTTATAAGTCTTTATGAGATTCCCTCTCATTCGTCTGAACTCCAGTGAAAACAATCCTAACCTAGTTAATCTCTCCTCATAGATCAGTCCTGCCATCCCCAGAGTCAGCCTGGTAATAGAAACATAGAAACATAGAAGATAGGAGCAGGAGGAGGTCATTTGGCCCTTTGAGCCTGCTCTACCATTCATTACGATCATGGCTGATCATCCAACTCAATAGCCTAATCCTGCTTTTTCCCCATAACCTTTGGACCCATTTGCCCCAAGTGCTATATCCAGCCGCCTCTTGAAAAGATTCAATGTTTTGGCATCAACTACTTCCTGTGGTAATGAATTCCACAGGCTCACCACTCTTTGGGTGAAGAAATGACTCCTCACCTCCTAAATAATCTACCCTGAATCCTCAGACTGTGACCCCTGGTTCTGGACTCCCCCACCATCGGGAACATCCTCCCTGCATTTACCCTGTCTAGTCCTGTTAGAATTTTATAAGTCTCTATGAGATCCCCCCTCATTCGTCTGAACTCCAGTGAAAACAATCCTAACCTAGTCAATCTCTCCTCATACATCAGTCCCACCATCCCCGGAATCAGCCTGGTAAACCTTCGCTGCACTCCCTCGAGAGCAAGAACATCCTTCCTCAGAAAAGGAGACCAAAACTGCACACAATATTCTAGGTGTGGCCTGACCAAGGCCCTGTATAATTGCAACAACACATCCCTGCTCCAGTACTCGAAACCTCTCGCAATGAAGGCCAACATGCCATTCGCCTTCTTTATCGCCTGCTGCACCTGCATGCTTACCTTCAGTGACTGGTGCACAAGGACACCCAGGTCCCGCTGCACACTCCCCTCTCCCAATTTACAGCCATTCAGGTAGTAATCTGCCTTCTTGTTTTTGCTTCCAAAGTGAATAACCTCACACTTATCCAAATTATACTGCATCTGTCATTGGTTAGCCCACTCACCCAACCTGTCCAGATCATTCTGAAGGATCTCTGCATCCTCGTCACAGTTCACCCTCCCACCCAACTTGGTATCATCTGCAAACTTTGAGATTTGTTCCCTCATCCAAATCAGTTATATTGTGAATAGTTGGTAAACCTTCTCTGCACTCCCTTGAGAGCAAGTACATCCTTCCCCAGAAAAGGTGACCAAAGCTTAACACAATACTCTAGGTGTGACCTCACCAAGGCCCTGTATAATTGCAACAACACATCCCTGCTCCAGGTGCACCAATGTATTGGTATACAGTGAAAAGTATTGTTTTTTGCGCACTCTACAGACAAAGCATACAGTTCATAGAGAAGGAAAAGAGAGGGTGGAGAATGTAGTGTTACAGTCATAGCTAGAGTGTAGGGAAAGATCAATGCGAGGTAGGTCCATTCAAAAGTCTGATGGCAGCAGGGAAGAAGCTGTTCTTCAGTCGGTTGATGCATGTCCTCAGACTTTTGTATCTTTTTCCCGATGGAAGAAGCTGGAAGAGAATATGTCCGGGATGTTTGGGGTCTTTGATTATGCTGGCTGCTTTTCTGATGCAGCAGGAAATGTGGACAGTGTCAGTGGATGGGAGGCTGGTTTACGTGATGGACCAGGCTTCATTCACGACCCTTTGTAATTTCTTGCAGTCTTGGGCAGAGCAGGAGCGATACCAAGCTGTGCATGTGAGTCACCAGCTGCACCCTTGTCCCTGGCTGGCAAAAATGGGAATTGGTGAATAAATCCCAGAGTTGGGTCCTACCTAGCATTTCTAAAGGTCTCCCAAGTCCAATGCACCAAAAATGAAAGTCCAACAGTTTGGAAGCCCAGTGAACAAATCAGTTAGGAGTAAAAGATGGGATGAAGAGTCTTCACCCCTTTCATGATGAGGAATAGTAAGTAGTCTCACAACACCAGGTTAAAGTCCAACAGGTTTATTTGGCACCACGTGCTTTCGGAGCGCTGCTCCTTCATCAGGTGAGTGCCTGAGGAGCAGCGCTCCGAAAGCTCGTGCTACCAAATAAATCTGTTGGACTTGAACCTGGTGTTGAAAGGCTACTTACTGTGCCTACTCCAGTCCAACGCCGACAACTTCACATCATAGAACATAGAACATAGAACAGTACAGCACAGAACAGGCCCTTCGGCCCACGATGTTGTGCCGACCTTCATCTGAAACCAAGATCAAGCTATCCCACTCCCTACCATCCTGGTGTGCTCCATGTGCCTATCCAACAACCGCTTAAATGTTCCTAAAGTGTCTGACTCCACTATCACTGCAGGCAGTCCATTCCACACCCCAACCACTCTCTGCGTGAAGAACCTACCTCTGATATCCTTCCTATATCTCCCACCATGAACCCTATAGTTATGCCCCCTCGTAATAGCTCCATCCACCCGAGGAAATAGTCTTTGAACGTTCACTCGATCTATCCCCTTCATCATTTTATAAACCTCTATTAAGTCTCCCCTCAATCTCCTCCGCTCCAGAGAGAACAGCCCCAGCTCCCTCAACCTTTCCTCATAAGACCGATACTCCAAACCAGGCAGCATCCTGGTAAATCTCCTCTGCACTCTTTCCAGCGCTTCCACATCCTTCTTATAGTGAGGTGACCAGAACTGCACGCAATATTCCAAATGCGGTCTCACCAAGGTCCTGTACAGTTGCAGCATAACCCCACGGCTCTTAAACTCCAACCCCCTGTTAATAAAAGCTAACACACTATATGCCTTCTTCACAGCTCTATCCACTTGAGTGGCAACCTTTAGAGATCTGTGGATATGGACCCCAAGATCTCTCTGTTCCTCCACAGTCTTCAGAACCCTACCTTTGACCCTGTAATCCACATTTAAATTAGTCCTACCAAAATGAATCACCTCACATTTATCAGGGTTAAACTCCATTTGCCATTTTTCAGCCCAGCTTTGCATCCTATCTATGTCTCTTTGCAGCCTACAACACCCCTCCACCTCATCCACTACTCCACCAATCTTGGTGTCATCAGCAAATTTACTGATCCACCCTTCAGCCCCCTCCTCTAAGTCATTAATAAAAATCACAAAGAGCAGAGGACCAAGCACCGATCCCTGCGGCACTCCGCTAGCAACCTGCCTCCAGTCCGAAAATTTTCCATCCACCACCACCCTCTGTCTTCGATCAGACAGCCAGTTACCTATCCAATCGGCCAACTTTCCCTCTATCCCACACCTCCTTACTTTCATCATAAGCCGACCATGGGGGACCTTATCAAACGCCTTACTAAAATCCATGTATATGACATCAACCGCCCTACCTTCATCAACACATGATAAGGAATGAAACGGTCTTGTGTTTATATGGCTTCCTTTGTGACTTAAGGATGTCCCAGAATGCTTTGGAAGTGCACTATTGTGGGGATGTGGGGATGAAAGATGACAGCCAATTTCTGCATGGCAAGATCCCAAATCCAGTAATGAAATAACTGCTCAGTTTACCTCTGTAAATGAGTGGGTAAATGTTGACCAGGAAACTGGGAAAATTTCCCCAACTTCTCTTTCGATCATGATGTTTTAGACGTGGAAAACAAGTTACATTCTATTGGACTGATGCTGTTTCACATCTCTGTCTTCACAAAGTAACCATTACGGGATAGAAATGCATGACGTCAATGTGACTGATCATGGGGGTTGGGCAGGGGGTGGCGGATGATCAAACACGGGCCTATGTGACATGCTATTTCATTATACACAGAGTCATAAAGTCATAGAGCAATACATCATGGAAACAGGCCCTTTGGCCTAACCAGTCTGTGCCGACCATCGTAGCCTCCCAGCCCGCATTTGGCCAATATCCCTCTAATCCTTTCCCATCCATGTACTTATCCAAATGATTTTTAAATGTTGCTATTAAACCTGCCTCAACCACTTTCCCTGGCAGCTCATTCCATATACACACCACCCTCTGCGTGAAGAAGTTGCCCCTCAGGTTAGGTTGATTGGCTGTGCTAAAATTGCCCCTTAGTGTCTTGAGATGCGTAGGTTAGAGGGATTAGCGGGTAAATATGTAGGGATATGGGGTAGGGCCTGGGTGGGATTGTGGTCGGTGTAGACTCGATGGGCTGAATGGCCTCTTTCTGCACTGTAGGGTTTCTATGATTCTATGATTCTAAATCTTTCCCCTCTCACCTTAAACCTGTGCCCTCTAGTTTTGTATTCCCCTTCCCTGGGAAAAGGACTATGGCTGAAACTCTACCAACTCACCCGCCCTGCATTCGGGGAGGGCAATTTTCCCAGAATGGAAATCTCTATTGGCCTCTGGCGGGATTTTACAATCTCGCCCGAGTGAGACCATAAAATCCTGTCCTCTGTGCGTTCCTCCTCTCTATGCCCCTCTTGATTTTGTACGCCTCGGTAAGGTGAGCCCTCATTCTCCTACATTCCAAGGAATAAAATCCTAGCCTGGCCAGCCTCTCCCTATAACTCAGGCCCACTAGCCCTGGCAGTATCCTTGTAAATCCTTTCTGCACTCCTTCCAGTTTATCAATGTCTTTCTTACAACAGGGTCTCCGAAATTGTACACAATATTTCAAGTGCGGCCTCACCAACGACTGATTCAACTAGTATAACTGTTAGTTTTACCCTGGTTGTTGTCAACCTGTGCTACTAAATATTACAAGACATAAACTTTCCGTGTGAGGTTGCACCATAATTCTTACGCGGGCAGATTTCAGATTGTCACCTTGTTGCTGCAGTCGAACAGTAGGAAATTGATTTCCACCAATCATGTATAGATTGTCGTTGATTTAACATTAACATGCGTCCATTGTGTATTCTGGAAGGTTTTGAGTCTTCACGTCACATTCCCATTGATGTGCAACATATCTGAAGTCCTCATGCATGATAGCCTCAATTTGTCTGGAATAATTGACACACTAAAATGACTCCTGTACTGATTGCAAGTGTGAAGCTAAGGCACTTAATCAAGTCAGGAATTGTGTATGGCTGAGGAAACTCTAGACTAATAGAGCCACTGCTAAGACTGATTTTATTCCTTACGCAGTTTATTATAACGTAGGGGGAAAAAAAATCGTCTCATTTTTTTTCTGACAGAGTGCTGAGGGAGATCATTTGTGAAGGCCATTAATATTTTAAAACCAACTTTTGTGTTTTGCAATAGTGGGAGAGAATATTTCTACCTGCTCTGTGTCACCAGCAAAATGAGCTGTCTTCTGAATGAGCCCCTAAAGCCCCAAGCAGGTCAACAATCTGACAAGGTCACTATCTATCGAACCAGGTAACTCAATATTTCCTTGACTTTGCCAGACCCAAGAGGACAACACTAAGTCATGCCCTCCCTAAAGGTATGTTCTTCAACTTTAAGGACAACTCAAATTATATAAGCATAGAATCATGGAACAGATCTCAACGTGGAGGCCAGTCAGTCCATGAGACTGTGCCATTTCTATCAAAGAACAATCCAAGTTGTCCGACTCCCTTGCTCTTTCCACATATTTTTGCAATTTTTCCTGCTCAAATATTCATCTTATGTTCTTCTGAAATCCTGTCAAGCAGCATGTTCTAAATCCTAACCATATTGAATCCTTACTGTGCAGAAGGAGGCCATTTGGCACATCGAACCTGCACCCACAGCAATCCCAACCAGGCCCTATCCCCATAACCCCACATATTCACCCTGGTAGTCCCCCTGACACTAAGGGGCAATTTAGCATGGCCAATCAACCTAACCTGCACACCTCTGGAGTATGGGAGGAAACCGGAGCACCTGGAAGAAATCCACATTGACATGGGGAGAATGTGCAAACTACACACAGACAGTCACCTGACGCTGGAATTGAACCCGGGTCCCTGGTGCTGTGAGGCAGCAGTGCTAATCACTGTGCCACCCTGCTGCCTACTGTAGCCACTTACAGTGGCGAATAAGTTTTCTCCATGCCATCTCTGTCAATCACCATATCTGTGCCATCTGGTTACGATTAAGTGTTATGTATTTATTACAACATTTTTATTCTTTCACATGGTGTGGGTATCAATGGCTAGGCCAGCATTTGTATTGTCCATCCATAATTACCCTGGAGAAGGTAGTGGTGAGCTACCTTCTTGAACTTCTGTAGTCTATGTGGTGTAGGTACACCCACAGCACTGTTAGGGAGGTAGTTCCAGGATTTTAACCCAGAAACAGTGAAGGATTGGCGAGATACTTCCAAGTCAGGATAGTGAGTAACTTGGAGGGGACCGTGCAGGTGGTGGTGTTCCCATGTATCTGCTGCCCTTGACCTTCTAGATGGAAGCGGTCATGAGTTTGGAAAGTGCCACTGAAACAGCCTAGATGAGTTGCTGCATTGTATGTTGTAGATGGTACACACGGCTGCCACTGAGTGTCTAAACCCTTCATGGTTTTAAACATGTCTGCCAAATCTCCTCTTTACCAACTCGGTTCTAAAGAGAACAACTCAAGTTTTCCAGTCTGTCCATGTAACCATAATCCTGCATCCCTGGTACCACTCTATGGATCTGTAATGACTTCAATCAGGCCACTGAGGGTAGCCTATTGGAATATGAACTCCCTGATTAAGGAGTCAATTGATGGGCTAACAGGGAGTATGTTCCTTGTATTTAACCGGGAGTGTCAGTTCTTCTGAAACTCCCAAAGGTAGACTGCTGACTGATAGCACTCTGTGTACTGCTGTTGGAATTGTAAATAAAGGGGTTTTGCTGAAGGGACTTCTGCCTCCGCAGACTTATTACAGGATAACATTTGTAACTTCTACAAACCTTGATGTCCTTCCAAGAGAACTTGGTCAAAATGTGTAATTCCCCTGTGGGTAACACAGCAAATTCACAATCTATATTTTCTCTGAATCATTTCTTTTCAAATGATAAATAAGGAAAGAAACACACACTGCAGGAAGATTTTTTAAGCTCAGCAAAGGACACTCAAAGAGAACTTGTTTCGAACATTGCTAGAAAAGAATTATTCAAGAGCTTGCAGATGGTACAAAAACTGCCCATGCGGTTGACAACTATGGACTGCAGGAAGTTATCAATGTCCTGGTCAGGTGAGTGGGTAAACAGCAAATGGAATTCATACCGGAGAAATGTGGGAAAGAAACATAGAAAATAGGAGCAGGAGGAGGCCATTCGGCCCTTCAAGCCTGCTCCGCCATTCATTTTGATCATGGCTGATCATCAAATTAAATATCCTGATCCCCCCTTTCCCCCCATATCCCTTGATTCCTTTAACCCCAAGAGCTATATCTAATTTCTTCTTGAAATCAGACAACGTTTCGGCCTCAATTACTTTCTGTGCTAGTGAATTCCTCACATTCACCACCCTCTGGGTGAAGAAATTTCTCCTCACTTCAGTTTACGCTTATCCTCAAACTATGACCACTAGTTCTGGACTCCTTATCATTGGGAACATTCTCTCTGAATCTACCCTGTCTAACCCTGTTAGAATTTTATAAGTTTCGGTGAGATCCCCTCTCGCTCTTCTAAACTCCAGTGAATATAATCCTAATCGACTTAGTCTCTCCTCATACGACAGACCTGCCATCCCAGGAATCAGCCTGGTAAACCTTCGCTGTACTCCCTCTATATAGCAAGGACATCCTTCCTCAGATAAGAACACAAAATTGCACACAATACTCCAGATGTGGCCTCACCAACGCCCTGTACAATTGCAGCAAAACATTCTTATTCCTATACTCAAATCCTCTCACTATGAAGGCCAACATACCATTTGCCTTCTTTACTCCCTGCTGTATCTGCGCGCTTACATTCAGCGACTGATGCATGAGATAGTGCATTTGGGGAGGGTAAACAAGGCAAGGGAATATACAACAAACCGCAGAATACTGAGAAATGGGAAAGGAATAGAGGGAACCTGGGGGACATGTACACAGAAGGCGGCAGGACAGTTGGATAAGGTGGTGAAGAAGGTATATTTCCCTTCATCAGCAGAGGCACAGGATGGAATTCTGCCCTCCGCCTGAACCCAATGACAATATGAAAGAAACATAAATGCCCCAGGTAACCTTCACTTGGTATTTCACCACTCTCTGGGTGAAGAAATTCCTTTTCACCTCAGTCTTAAATGGCCCGTCCCTTTATTCTGAGACTGTGTCCCTTGATTCTGGACACACCAGCCAGGGAAACATCCATATCTAATCTGTCACACCCTACAGGAATTTTGTAAGTTTCAATGAGAGATCTCACATTTTTCAAAATTCTAGAGAATACAGGTCCAGTTTCCTCAATCTCTCTTCATAACACAATCCGACCTTTCAGAAATTACTCTGATGAACCTTTGCTGCGTTCCTTCTTTTTGCAATGATATCCTCCCTCAGAAAAGGAATCTAAAACTGTACACAATACTCCAGGTGCAGTCTCACTAAGATTCCATACAATTTCAGCAAGACATCTTTACTCCTGGACTCAAATCCCCTCACAATGAAGGCCAACATGCTATTTAATCATAGAATTGCAGAAGAGGCCCTCCAGCTCATCAAGTCCGCACTGACACTCAAGAAACGCCTGAGCTCCCACCTAATCCCATCTGCCAGCACTTGGCCCATAGCCCTGAAAGTTATGTTGTGCCAAGTGCGCATCCAGATAGCTCTTCAAGGATGTGAGGTATCCTGCCTCCACCACCCTCCCAGGCAGCGCATTCCAGACCATCACCACCCTCTGAGTGAAAAGGTTTTTCCTTCACATCCCCCCTAAATCTCCTGCCCCTCACTTTGAACCTATGTCCACTCATGACTGACCCTTTAACTAAAGTAGAACAGCTGCTCCTTATCCACTCTGTCCATGTCTCTCATAATCTTGTACACCTCGATTAGGTCGCCCCTCAGTCTTCTCTGCTCCAACGAAAACAACCCAAGCCTACCCAACCTCTCTTCATAACTTAAATGTTCCATCCTAAGCAGCATCCTGGTGAATCTCCTCTGCACCCCCTCCAGTGCGATCACATCCTTCTGATAATGTGGTGACCAGAACTGCACACAGTGCTCCAGCTGTGGCCTCACCAAAGCTCTATACAACTCCAACATGGCTTCACTGCTTTTGTAATCTATGTCTTGATTGATAAAGGCTCCCTAATTGCTTCCTGCAGCTGCATGCTAACTTTTAGTGCCTTATAAACGAGGATACCCAGGTCCCTTTGGACATTAACACTTCCCAACCACTCCTTATTTCAGAAATACTCTGCATTTCTGTTCCTCCTAACAAAGTGGGTGACCTCACATGTAACAACATTATGTTCAATTGCCATATTCTTGCCCACTCACTTCGCCAGACCAAATCCCCTTGAAGCCTCCTCACAACTCACGTTCACACCGAGTTTTGTGTCCTCAGCAAATTTGGAAATATTACATTTGGTCACCACATCCAAATCATTGATATAGATTGTGACCAGCTGTAGCCCCAGCACTGATCTTTGTGGCACCCCACTAATAACAGACTACCATCCTGAGCAAGACCTGTCTCTTCCTACTCTCTGTTTTCTGTTCCTTAACCAATCAATCCTGAATCCATACCCGTATATTATCCCCAATCCCACGTGCCTTAATTTTATTTGCTAATCTCCTATGTGGGTGTTGAAGTGGAAACTTTCCTCCTTCTTGACTGTGATAGAAAGACTCAACAAAATTTGTTCCGACTAAATAGCTTAGTCTTTATTTACGAAAGACTGCATACAATTTTGGCTGAAAACTTGAGTTCAGAGAGCAGTTGGTACAACTTGCTAATTCCTCCTCAAGTTCCCAATTACACAAAGAATCAGTATTTATACATAATCATTATCAGTTTGCGTGACCAGAGCATATTCAGGAATTCGATTAGTAATAGAATCATAAGCAATGTCGTTAGTCATGTCATAACTTGCTGACCTCCTAGAACTCTTTGTCTCATTATTCATACCCTTATCTTGTCCTTTGATGTAACGGAAAAAGGTCGGTGACTCCTTCATCTCTGACCTTATCTTGTCTTGGTCATACTGGCCTGGTTTATGAGGAGTTAAGCTTATCAGGTCTTTCAGAGGTCAGGCATGTTGGAATAGCCTGACCTTCTCTGGTCTTATTCATGTCTTAAATTATGCGGAGTCAGCCTGATCAGGTCTTACAGGCATCTGGCATTTTGAAATAGCTTGGTCAGCGTTCTTACATTGTACCAGAGAGTTGACCAATTTTCCCATCATGCCACTACTGAGTTCATACAACTTCACATGGGAACCTTCTGATAATCCAAATGCACCGCATTCACTGGTTCCCTTTTATCTAGGCTACAAGGAACATCCCCAAAAAAACCCCAACAGGTTTGCCAAACATGATTTCCCTTTCATAAATGCTTGTCAACTCTGTCCAGTCATCCTATTATTTTGTAATTGCCCCATTATCACATTCTTTATATTTGATT
Source organism: Mustelus asterias (assembly GCF_964213995.1). NCBI lineage: Eukaryota > Metazoa > Chordata > Chondrichthyes > Carcharhiniformes > Triakidae > Mustelus > Mustelus asterias. Next base: position 20,643,715 of record NC_135802.1, on the reverse strand, counting down.
CTATCACTTGCTCGACGACAGACATTAAACTAAAAGTTCTCTGTTATCTCCCTCCTTCCCTCTTGAGTAGTGGGGTTTTGTTTGCTATTTCCTGTCTGCAGGAACCTATTATCGGTTTTATTTCCCTCCAACCTCAGCTTCCTCTCAAGTACTTAATCCCTTACAATTTAGTTTAAACCCTCCCCAGCAGCAATAACCAATCGCCCTGCAAGGAATTTAGTCCGACTCCCGCGAAAGTACGAGTACTCCATTTAGTACAGGTCCCACCTTTCCAGAACCAGTCTCAATGCCTCATAAATCTTCCCCCCTACACCAAACCTCCAGCCATGTACGTGTTCAGTCATTCAATCCTCCTATTCCAATACTCACTAGTATGTGGCACTCGGAGTTATCCTGAGCTTACTACTTTTGTAGTCAAGAGAGGAGATGGTGGTGTAGCGACAATATGACTCCATTCGTAATCCAGAGGCCCAGGCTAATGCCCTGGGTACACAGATTTAAATCCCGCCATAGTGACTCTGACATCCCATGAGGGAATAAAACAAAAAGAAGTTGCATGGGAACACCACCGCCTGCAAGTTGCCTTCCAAGTCACTCACCATCCTGAATAGGAAATATATCGCCGTTCCTTCACTGTTACTGGACAGCAGTGGTTCAAGAAGGCAACTCACCACCAGCTTCTCAAGAGTAACTAGGGATGGGCAATAAATGCTGGCCTACCCAGTGACGCCCACATCCCACAAAATAACTTTATAAAAAATCCCAGCAAGCTGTGGACACTATTGAGAACATTCAAGACTGAGGTCAATAGATTTTTGGGAGCCAAGGGATATGGGGATATAGGAGGAAAGAGGGGTGATGTAGAAGTTTAGTCATGACCATACTGAATGGTGAATCAGGTTGAAGGGGCTGTATGGCCTACTCCTGAACCTACTCCTTCTATTATCCATCCTCACTAGAGAACTACTGAAAACTACTCTCCTGTGCCATGGAGAGTGAACGAAACAAATTCTGAAGTGCTAAAGGGAATGGGGCACACAGTTTAGCAGTCATTCTAATGTGTGACTCCACATTGTTGGTACAACGGAACATAATTATTGCAGATAGTATAAAGCATTGTATATCAACTCCACTTTGTCAGCTCATCAGAGTATTGGCATATGTATTCTACATCTCACCGTCAATCCAGACTGACATTTAAGACAGTTATAGGGCAGCATGGTGGTAAAGTGGTTAGCACTGCTGCCTCATAGCGTCAGGGACCCAGGTTCGATTCCCGGCTTGGGTCACTGTCTGTGTGGAGTCAGCACGTTCTCCCCGTGTCTGCGTGGGTTTCCTCCGAGTGCTCCAGTTTCCTCCAACAGCCCGAAAGATGCGCTGGTCAGGCGCATTGGCCATGCTAAATTCTCCCTCGGTGTCGGAGTGTGGTGACTCGGGGATTTTCACAGTAACTTCATTGCAGTGTTAATGTAAGTCTACTTGTGGCATTAATAAATAAACTTTACCAAACTTTAATAAGCAGCCATTAGCCCACGCATTCCTTCTGCCTGACTGCACTATGAAGACGTGGGAGCAGAAGTAGGCCTTTTGGCCCATCGAATCTGCGCTGCTATTCAATGAGATAATGACTGATCTGATATGTTGATTCTCAACTCTATCTGTTATTCCTCCCCCTTGATTTTTTTCCCCCTACATTTTACAAACCTTGTCACACTGTGTGCATCTTTTCATTTATCAGTTCCCACAAAGGGCAAACTGGGAAGCAAGCTTGTCCTCCTTCTTCTTGTTTTCCTACTTTTCCTCTGAAACAATTGGGCCAGTTTCCCCGTGCAACACAATGCGGAACAACACACAGTTTTACCATCTGTGCCTCCCTTTGTTGTTTGCTTTGTTCATGTGTGTTGCATTCCGGGCCGGCAAGATGCTGTCTGAGTATAGGGTGCAGATGTCTCAGATGGCCTCTGGATGCCCTCCAGCCTTCGACTGCCTGAGTACTTTGATCAAAACACAAATGCATCATCAACAAAGCCAGCACAGCCACCTGCGCTGATTCTCCGAAACACAAATACGCGTTCTCCAAATATTCAGCTCACGCCAGCTGCTGGCCAGCAAGGCTCAGCAGACTCACTCCAGGATACAGAGCACTTCAGAAATAAGAGCAATCAGGGGGGAAATGCCAGGCAGACTAAGATGAGAGTGCACATAGGAAGTAAGATTGGTGAGCTGCAAGCCCCACATGTGATTATGATATGGTTTAAAGTTTATAAAGTTTATTTATTCACAAGTAGGCTTACATTAACACTGCAATGAAGTTACTGTGAAAATCCCCCAGTCACCACACTTCGGCGCCTGTTTGGGTACACTGGGGGAGAATGTAGCTTGGTCAATGCACCCTAACCTGCACACCTTTCGAACTGTGGGAGGAAACCGGAGCACCCGGAGGAAACCCATGCAGACACGGGGAGAACGTGCAGACTCCGCACAGACAGTGACCCAATCCGGGAATTGAACCCGGTTCCCTGGTGCTGTGAGAAGTAGTTGATGCCAAAACATTGAATGTATTCAAGAGGCAGCTGGATATAGCACGTGGGATGAATGGGATCAAAGGTTATGGGGAGAAGGCAGGGTTAGGCTATTGAGTTGGACAATCAGCCACGATCGTGATGAATGGCGTAGCAGGCTCGAAGGGCCGAATGGTCTCCTCCTGCTCCTATCTTCTATTGTCTAATAACATCCCTTCAGCTCACTGGCCTGTAGCTTCTGACTTCCAGCCTCTCTCCCTTTTGACGAAAGGAATTGCATTCTCTATTTTGAGTGTGGACCTATGGCTCTGCCTTCTGGCTAACACAGAGGAAATGCCTTTTGTTTGTGCAACACCATTGCAAAAGACCATGAATTCCACTCTCTGAGACTTTAAAGGCCTTTGATTTTCAACTTGAAATCAGGATTGAGTGCATATATGGCACTTATGGTTGAACCTCAATCCTTTTCTTCCTCCTTTGAGGTGATGGAGCTGAAAGGTTTTCCTTGCACCCCATTGAATTCACAAAGTACAGCAGAGATTGAAAGTGATGTTGCACGGCAACATTCGCACTACAGTGAGAATTTTCTGCTTCTTATACTTGTCTCTCAGTATTGATATGTCAAACAAAATTGACTTTCTGGAACCCACTCTGACTAAGCCAGACACCTTTCAGAAATACTGGCAGTTCTTTCTTTCTGTCTGCTTTGTATTTTTAGTTCCAACTCTAAAGATTTCCCACTCTCCCAAAGAGCCTTAATTCCGACTTACAATTCAAAATTGAGAAACCAATGCCGGAATCAAAGACAAATGTGTGGGATTTTCCAGGCCGCGCTCGTTCCAAGACTGGAAAACCCCGCCCGAAGTCAACGGACCTTTGCCTGCTCCGTATCCTGCCCGTTTAGAGTCCCATGGCGGGCAGGACAGGAAAATTCCCCCCCAATGTTACAGCCATTCATTCCAGCAGAATTTTCCCATCGCGCTGCAGTGGATAGAGATTTGGCTGGGTGCCAAATTCTCCAACTTCGCTGCAAGGGTGGCGTGAAAGGCCAGTGAGATTGCTCCCAAAATGTGTTGGAGTGGAAACAACTGAACTTCAAGAAGATGAAACAAAACTAACACATATTAGCTAGATGGCAGTGGGGGCCTTGTTACAAACAGCAAATGGAGGAATACATGTGGAGGAATAACAGCTTTCCCAACATTGCCTAATCGTGATGAAAGCATTCAGCATACTTGCTTTCATCGGTCAGAACACTGAATACAGGAGTTGGGACGTCTTGTTGAAGTTGTACAAGACATTGGTAAGGCCACACTTGGAATACTGTGTATTGTTCTGGTCACCCTATATAGAAAGGATAGTATTAAATTAGAAAGAATGCAGAAAAGATTTACCAGGATGCTACCAGGACTTGATGGTTTGAGTTATAAGGAGAGGCTGGATATACTGGGACTTTTTTCCCTGGAGTGTAGAAGGCTGAGGGGTGATCTTATAGAGGTCTATAAAATAATGAGGGGCATAGATCAGCTAGAAAGTCAATATCTTTTCCCAAAGGTAGGGGAGTCTAAAACTAGAGGGCATAGGTTTAAGGTGAGAGGGGAGAGATACAAATGGATCCAGAGGGGCAATTTTTTCACACAGAGGGTGGTGAGTGTCTGGAACAAGCTGCCAGAGGTAGTAGTAGAGGCGGGTACAATTTTGTCTTTAAAAAGCATTTAGACAGTTACTTGTGTAATATGGGCATAGAGGGATATGGGCCAAACGCGGGCAATTGGGACTAGCTTAGGGGTTTAAAAAAGAAGGGCAGCATGGACAAGTTGGGCCGAATGGCCTGTTTTCATGCTATAAACCTCCATGACCTCTATGATTGTGACACTGGTCTGTAGCTTCTGACTTTCTGACTCCTTCCCTTTTGACTAAAGGAATTACATTCTGTATTTTGGGTGTGGACCTACGGCTCTACCTTCTGGCTAACACACCGTGCACAATTATTGTCCAATAACTTTCAGATTACGAGCTTCATCAGGATAGCTCCAGAAAGCTGAGGGCATTCAACTCTTATTTTTTTCATTGAGATGACACTTCTTGATTTACAACCAAGACTCACATTCTTCCATCACATAAAACTCAAAACCGATATTGTCTTTGTACCCTTCTCCCTCTCTTTACAGTGTTGTACGGTCCAAGAATGGCCAAGTGGTATTATCGCTAGACTCTTAATCCAGAAACTCAGCTCATGTTCTGGGGACCCGGATTTGAATCCCGCCACGGCAGATGGTGGAATTTGAACTCAGTAAAAAAATATCTGGAATTAAGAATCTAATGATGAGCATGAAACCATTGTTGATTGTCTTAAAAACCCATCTGGTTCACTCATGTCCTTCAGGGAAAGAAATCTGCCGTCCTTACCTGGTCTGGCCCACATCTGACTCCAGAGCCACAGCAATGTGGTTGACTCTCAATTGCCCCCTGGCAACCAGGGATGAATAATAAATGCTGGCCAGCCAGCGACACCCATGTTCCACAAATGAATTTTTAAAAAGTAGATGCTGAGGGTTGGATTGGTGCAACATGGAAGTTTTTCTTGCAAAGAAATGGAGGCAAAGGACCAGGAGCTAGACATCACTAAAATTGACAAAAATAGGAGAGAAGTCTATAGGAAGGATGTGATTGCACTGGAGGGAGTGCAGAGGAGATTCACCAGGATGCTGCCTGGAACATTTAAGTTATAAAGAGAGGTTGCGTCGGCTTGGGTGGTTTTGGTTACAGCAGAGAAGACTGGTGGGCGACCTGATTGAGGTGTACAAGATTATGAGGGGCATGGACAGGGTGGATAAGGAGCAGCTGTTCCCCTTCATTGAAGGGTTAGTCATGAGAGAATGTAGGTTTGAGGTGAGGGGCAGGAGGTTTAGGGGGGATGTGAGGAAAAGCTTTTTTACCCTGGGAGGTTGGTAGAGGCAGGTTGCCTCACATCCTTTAAAAAGTATCTGGATGAGCATTTGACACGTCATATCATTCAGGGCTATGGGCCAAGTGCTGACAGATGGAATTAGTTGGGAGTTCAGGTGTTCCTAATGTGGAGGTGCGGACTTGATGGGCTGAAGGGCCTCTTCTGCGATGTATGATTCTATGATTCTAAGTCGGGATAATTACAGAAATAATGAAAGGCCGAAAGATAGTAGGAAGAGGGGAGATCAGAGAAAGGAGTTTCGCAATTTTGGGTTCGAGGGGCAGGGGTTAGAAGAGGAGGCATGGCGAGAAATCCGTTTATTTGTTTTCACCAGCAGAGGGCGGTGAATGTGTGGAATTCACTATCACAGAAAGTAGTTGAGGCCAAAACGTTGTGCGATTTCAAGAAGATATTAGACATAGCTCTTGGGGCTAAAGAGATCAAGAGATGTGGAGGGAAGGGGAGGGGGGATCAGGATATTGAATTTGATGATCAGCCATGATCAAATGAATGGCGGAGCAGGCTTGAAGGGCCTCATCTTGCTCCTATTTTCTGTGTTAAAAATAATTCAACGTTCTTTCACAGATGATTGACGAGAGATCCATACTTTTTTATTATTACCTTTATCGGCAAATCATTTTTAATGGATGGGATTTTCCAGCCCCCCCCCCTGGCCAGCGGGACATTTTCCTGCAGTGGAGGCAGCTTGCCATTGGTTGCCGGTGGGATCTTTCAGTCCCGCTGACGAGTGCAGCATTTCACGTGGCTCGCCCGGTCCGCCGCCGGGGAAACCTTCAGCGGGACTGGAAAATCCCGCCGGCATGAAGGGTTGGAAAATCCCGCCCATTGTATTACCAGTCTTGCAAGCGTCCCCGGTCGAATCCCATTTCGGAGTCCTTTCTTTCCTTTCATTTTCCAAATATTTATCCAATACAGCAATTAATTCTGCCACGTTAAATGTCACGCTCATTTCCTGTAACACTTCGCCCATTTGTGTATCATCGATTTGAACGCCTCAGAAAGACAACACCAAGCAACAACGCAGGGCAGCTGCTAGTCTGTTTATTAAATAAAGGCATTGATTTTTTTGTTTTCTTCCCGGAAGCAAAAACCTGCAGTATTTCTGCTGCGCCACAGAAGAACATACCTTTCCGTACAAAAATATAAACTATACCTTGGGCGGAACCTAATTTAATGTAGAATGATGGTGAAATGCCTCCATTTTGGACACAACAGACCCAAAATTGCTCTATTTTTGAGAAACATTTATGTTCTAAAGCATGCTTGGTGGGTCAGATTTCTATTTTATCCTCAATCAAAGGATTGATCTGCGAATTTCAGAAAGATAAGGTTTGGCTCAATGTTAAACATTAATCTCAAAATCACGTTCAGGTATGGTGAAAAGAAACAACCTACTGAGCAATAGATTGATATATTTTATTCACTGGATGTGGCATCGCTGGCCAGGCCAGCATTAATATCCCATCCTTAATTGCCCTTGAACTGGATTGTTTACTCGGCCGTAGAAGTTAAAGCCTTTTGAAAGTTTATTGATTAGTGCCACAAGTAGGCTCAGACCATAAGACCATAAGACATTGGAGCAGAATTAGGCCACTCGGCCCATCGAGTCTGCTCCGCCATTCAATCATGGCTGATTATTTTTTCATCCCCATTCTCCTGCCTTTTCCCCATAACCCCTTATTAATCAACAAGCTATCTATCTCTGTCTTAAAGACACTCAATGACCCGGCCCCCTCTGCCTTCTGCAGCAAAGAGTTCCATAGACTCACCCACTCTTGCATTAACATTAATGAAGTTACTGTGAAAATCCCCCACTCGCCACACTCCAGCACCTGTTCGGGTACACTGAGGGAGAATTTAGCATGGACAATCCACCTAATCAGCACGTCTTTCAGACTGCGGGAGGAAACCGGAGCACCCGGAGGAAACCCACGTTGACATGGGAAGAATGTGCAGACTCTGCACAGACAGTGAGCCAAGCCGGGAATTGAACCTGGGTCCCTGGCGCTGTGAGGCAGCAGTGCTAACCACTGTGCTACCGTGCCGCCAACCACGTTGCTGTGGGTCTGGAGACACATGTAGGCCAGACCAGATAAGTAAGGCAGATTTCCTTCCCCAAAGGACACAAGTGAACCAGTTGGGTTTTTACAGCAATCGATAATAGTTTCATGGTCATCAGCAGATTCTTAATTCCAGATATTTATTAAATGCAAATTTCACTCTTTGCCATGATGAGATTCAAACCCAGGTCCTCAGATCATTACTATGCGTCTCTGGATTACTAGTCGAGTGACAATACCACTGATCCACCACCTCCCTTCACTTAAATGAAAGTAATTAATTAGTGTTTGAGAGGGACCGAGGCTGCTTGCCTGGATCATGCCCAATCTCTTAATGTTCATTCACTCACCCTTAGCTACGTTGTGAGTGGGTATGAACATGTTGGAGTGTGGGGAAGAGGGGGAATGAGACTGTGAGTGAATTAGACATACCAACACTCACTCTCTCCACACTCTCTCACTCTCCTTCAAACTCATTCACTCTCTCCCACACTCGCTTTCTCTCCCACACTCGCTCTCTCTCCCACACTCACTCTCTCTCCCACACTCACTCTCTCTCCCACACTCACTCTCTCTCCCACACTCACTCACTCTCTCTCCTATACTCTCTCCCACACTCACTCCCACAATCACTCACTCTCTCTTCCACACTCACTCACTCTCTCCCACACTCAGTCACACTCTCTCCCACACTCAGTCACACTCTCTCACTCACTCTCTCCCACACTCAGTCACACTCAGTCACACTCTCTCCCACACTCAGTCACACTCAGTCACACTCTCTCCCACACTCACTCTCTCCCAAACTCAGTCACACTCAGTCACACTCTCTCCCACACTCAGTCACACTCTCTCTCACACTCACTCTCACCCACACTCACTCACACACTCTTTCTCTGCCATAGTCACTCATTCCCACACTCTCTCACACTCTCCCACATTCACTCATTCTCTCCCTCACTCACTCACTGTCTGTTGCACACTCACTCACACTCTCTCCCACACTCAGTCACACTCTCGCACTCTCACTCACTCTCTCTCTGCTATAGTTACTCATTCCCATACTTACTCTCTCTCCCCCATACTCTCTCACACTCTCTCACATTCACTCACTTGTGACACAGTGGTTAGCACAGCTGCCTCACAGCACCAGGGACCCGGGTTCAATTCCCAGCTTGGGTCACTGTCTGTGAACAAAGAACAAAGAACAAAGAACAATACAGCACAGGAACAGGCCCTTCGGCCCTCCAAGCCCACGCCGCTCCCTGGTCCAAACTAGACCATTCTTTTGTATCCCTCCATTCCCACTCCGTTCATATGGCTGTCTAGATAAGTCTTAAACGTTCCCAGTGTGTCCGCCTCCACCACCTTGCCTGGCAGCGCATTCCAGGCCCCCACCACCCTGTGTGTAAAATATGTCCGTCTGATATCTGTGTTAAACCTCCCCCCCTTCACCTTGAACCTATGACCCCTCGTGAACGTCACCACCGACCTGGGGAAAAGCTTCCCACCGTTCACCCTATCTATGCCTTTCATGATTTTATACACCTCTATTAAGTCTCCCCTCTTCCTCCGTCTTTCCAGGGAGAACAACCCCAGTTTACCCAATCTCTCCTCATAACTAAGCCCCTCCATACCAGGTAACATCCTGGTAAACCTCCTCTGTACTCTCTCCAAAGCCTCCACGTCCTTCTGGTAGTGTGGCGACCAGAACTGGACGCAGTATTCCAGATGCGGCCGAACCAACGTTCTATACATCTGCAACATCAGACCCCAACTTTTATACTCTATGCCCCGTCCTATAAAGGCAAGCATGCGAGCAGAGTTTGCACTTTATCCCCGTGTCTGCGTGGGTTTCCTCCAGGTGCCAGTTTTCTCCCACAGTCTGAAAGACGTGCTGGTTAGATGCATTGACCCGAACAGACCCGGAGTGTGGCAAATAGGGGAATTTCACAGTAACTTCATTGAAGTGTTAATGCAAGCCTTACTTGTGACTAATAAATAAACTTTAACTTTTCACTCACTCTCCCCCACACTCACTGACTCAGTCTTTCCCAAACACTCACTCACTCCCAAAATCTTTCCCACATCCACTCACACTCTCCCAGACACACTCTCTCGCCCACTCACTCACACTCTCCCCCCCCACTCACTCACACTCTCTCCCCCACTCACTCACTCTTTCCAACACTTGCTCACAGCCACACTCATTCACTCAATCTCCAGAGAAGCTAGTTTTGCACAAACTACATTTTAAAATACTGTGGGAACTTCCCGCTCCTATTATCATCGATATAAAGCCGCACCTATTGCTCTACAACTGGATGAAGCGGGTACGTCAGCCTCACTTCTGATAGAATGCATTCAGCTCCGTATCTGACAATGTGACTCACATATAGAACCATAGAATCCTACAGTGCAGAAGGAGCCATTCGGCCCATCGAGCCTGCACCAACTACAATCCCACCCAGGCCCTATCCCCATAACCCCATGCATTTACCCTAGCTAGTCCCCCTGACAATAAGGGACAATTTAGCATGGCCAATCCACCTAACCCACACATCTTTGGACTGTGGGAGGAAACTGGAGCACCCGGAGGAAACCAACGCAGACACGGGGAGAACGTGCAGACGCTGCGCAGATAGTGACGCAAGCGGGGAATCGAACCTGGGTCCCTGGCGCTGTGAGGCAGCAGTGCTAATCATTGTGCCATCCGGCCGTTATCCAATGGCTTCAGGACTGGACCTGGCAGGAGCTGTATTAAATGAACAAATCCATTGCAGGGCAATTTGAAAGGCTAGGAACATTTGAGACTTAATTTTAATCAAAGTGTTCTCCAAAAATAATCGAGATATATCTGCCAACGAAAGAAGAAGAACTGTGAAATTTGGAAGAGTTATATTGATTTGAATGGCTCTTCAGCTGGACTATTCATCCTAAACTATTTGCCTCAGGGAAAACATGTCAACAAATTGGGCAACGTGCAATATTTTAAAAATATATCAGAGGAATACTTTTTTCGAAAATAATTGGCAAAGGACGTTATGATTTTAAATGGAGTGACAGTGCAGTGGGACCTTGGCGTGAATATACAAAAAAATCATTAAAACTGGCAGCAAATGAGTAAAACTCTGCAAAAGGCAAACGCAATCCTTGAGTTTGGTATCTAGAGTCATGAAAGAAGAATTGAGAAGGTTGAATTTCTATCAGGTTTCCATAAAGTTGCAGTGGGAGCACTGTGTAGCATTTTGACATCTTATTATTTGGGAACATATAAAAGGCGATGGAAAGGGAAGAAGGGTAGATTGCAGATCCAACTTTGATTGGGGGTGGAGAGGGGGAGTCTAAAACTTACGGAAATGGATGCAAAAAGTTACAGTTTTTTTCCACAAGAGAAGCAGTGACCTGATGGAGATCTTCAAGATTAGGAAGGCACATGATGAGGTAGAAAGTGATGGATTGCTTCCTATAAGAAGAAAGAGGGCCCAAAGATGAGTCCAAAGATGTGTAGGTTAGGCAGATTGGCCAAGCTAAATTGCCCCTTGGTGTCCAAAGATGTGCAGGTTAGGTGGATTGGCCAAGCTAAATTGCCCCTTAGTGTCCAAGGATGTGCAGGTTAGGTGGATTGGCCATGCTAAATTGCTCCTTGGTGTCCAAAGATGTGCAGGTTAGGTGGATTGGCCAATTTAAGTTGTCCCCTAGTGCCCCAAGATGTGTTGGCTAGGGAGATTAGCAGGGTAAACACGTGGGGTTATGGGAATAGGGCCCGGGAAGGATGCTCTGTCAGAGAGTTGTTGCAGGCTCAATGGGCCAAATGGCCTTCTTCTGCACTGCAGGGATGCTATGATTCTATAAGTTTAACAATTACATAAAGTACTGGACAGATAATGAGAAAAGAAGAGATTGTGCAATTCTCTGCCACCAACGTCCATCCAAACTTTTAAAAGGGAACTAGCGAGTTGCTTATATCAGAGGAACATTAAAGGATACGGAGACTGAACAGAAGATTGAGATTACACCGGGTGATTTGGAGGACAGCACCATTCAAGACAAGGTGGGGAGACTAGTTTGCTTCCACATTATGACACCCGGAAAAATAATTCCCTTCTCCTTTTTGTTTCCCTTTTAGCGGATTTCTGACAAATATGAATTCCAGAATCGATCGTATATATTGAGCACAATCTACATTCTTATGGTCTTAATATGTTTGCGTGTTAGCATGGCTCGATGGTAATATTCCTGCCTCTGAGTTAGAAGGTTATGGGTTCAAGTCCCACTTGGGCTTGGGTATGAAAATTTAGGATACTATTTCACTGCACTACTAGGGAGCGCAGCAATGTCTGAGGCATCAGGCAGCACCTTATTGAGGAGTCTAGGATCTCGCGGGACAGCTGGCAATAGACCTGCAGGCTTCCTCCTTTTTAGCAAGGCCCATCGAAACACCCACCAATTGGGCACTGGCGAGGCCAGTGTCGGGCCTTCACCTGGAATAAAGGCCCACCTGCAGCTGGGTTAATACCAGTTGTGGTCGGATGAGGCCCTTAAGTGGTCATTAAGTGGTCACTTATATGCCTGAATAGGCAGCAGGGTAGGAAGGTTGACCATGGGCCTGCCTGTCCAGAACTTAATGTGAGAAGAGGCGGGAAAGTAGCAGGGTTTTCTTTATTCATTCATGGGGCATGGGCATCACTGGCTGGTCCGCGTTTATTGTCCATCACTAATTGCCCGTGAAACAGAGTGGCTTGCTAAGCCATTTCAGAGGGAAGTTGAGAATCAACCACATTGCTGTGGCTCTGGAGGAACATGTAGGTCAGACCAGCTAAGGATGGCAGATTTCCTTCCCGAAAGGACATTAGTGAACCAGACAAGTTTTTCTGACAATCGACAATGTTTCAGGCCATCTGTAGATTCTTTTATTGAATTCAAATTCCACCAGCTGACATGGTGGGATTCGAACCCGGGTCTCCAGAACATTAGCTGAGTTTCTGGATTAATAGTCGAGCAGTAACACCGTAAGATCATCGCCTCCCGTTCTGGTATAAAACCACCCCACCGAAGTCAATGGCCTGGCCACCTCCAAGCTCACCACCAGCCAGAGCGCAAGACTCAGGGCACGATCCTACGACCTTGTCCTGCCCGACTTTCAGCAAGACGAGGTGGTAAGGAGGTGAAAAGTCATGTTTGCTCCCAGTACACTGGGTGATCAAGGCACTTGCGCAATGCTGCCCCTGGAGTTCAGCAACCGGCTTCACCAGTGAGCTCAGGCTCCAGCCCGCTTCCCCTCTCTGCCGGCGAGAATCGCATCTTAGCACTTATTTTTGCACTAGGTGCCATAAGATTGCATTTTCAATCTCACCCAAAAAAAGAGTCCAAAACTCTCCCGTTTTCTCACTCATTTGGCACTTAGAGTTTTGCTCATGAAATTCCGCCCCCAGTCTTTCAGATAGGATGTGACATTGAACCTCTGTCTGCTAGTAAGGTGAACATAACCAATCCCATCGCACTATTGGAGGAGAGTACAGGGAGAGCAGCATCTCTGTCAAATATTTATGCCTCATCTAGTTTCGACAGCAAGGAATCGGAAGAGATCGACTCGATCTCGTAGCTTCTCTGTGGGATTTTTCTGGAGTAATTAATTTGCTGCCAGTTCTCCAATGTTATGTTATGAAGTTGTATAAACATAAGGTTAAAAATATGGTGTTTGACAAATGCAAATATTGAAAAGAAATGTTGAAACCAAAAGAAGAAATCATCTCGCACTGTCCCTTTAAAAAGCCTGTCTTTCTGTGGATTTTAAACTGCAGCAGTTGGCTCGCAACATTCGTATCCAAAGCGGCAGTCAGGGTTCCAACATAGCAAAACAGGCTTTTGAATAGAACCCAAGAGTTTAAAGCAAGCACAGAGACACAGGACCAATGGAATTCAAAAGTGAGGTTTGCTGACAGCCTCAAGTCACTGAGATTGCAGGAATACTGTGAGGTAATTCCAGGTATTTAAACCCAGAGAAAGGGAAATAACTGAGAGTAAGCTTGCCACTTCTTTCGTCGGAAGGAAGGAGAGGCGGAGCTCTCACATAGAATCCCGCAGTTTAAAATACATACATACATTCAGAAAATCACCACCTAAAGGGAAAGAGATACCAACTCATAAAGTGTTCCAGATGGAAGCATCAGGAGAAAGTTCATACCTCCAACAGAGGCCTGGTATTATATTATTTGAGAGTGACTCTATTCTATAAGGATTTATTTAATTATTCCTGAATGGGTCATGTAATATTCAAACAGCATTCTATTTGGATTTTATTTAGTTTATTAATTGTTTAATAAGGCTGTCGCCAGTTGTAAAAATAAAGACCTGTTAATTGTTCATGATGGAGAGTAGCAGATCCTGCTTTAATTTACCAAAACCAGTAGCTTCCTACAACCTCACACACATTTGTACAAGATTACGAGCTGACGTTTTTCCCTTTGGGTGGGTTCCAAAATTGCACAGAGGGACACATCACCTCCATGTCGCAACAATTATAACAGGAACTATACATCAAATGTACAAAATGAACTATTCATTGATTTGGGAGGTCCTGAGATCATGTCACTGTGATATAATGATGTGGAGATGCAGGCGTTGGACTGGGCGGGGGCACAGTAAGAAGTCTCACAACACCAGCTTAAAGTCCAACAGGTTTATTTGGTACCACGAGCTTTCAGAGCGCTGCTCCTTCATCAGGTGCTATCAAATATACTGTTGGACTTTAACCTGGCATTGTGAGACTTCTTACCGTGATATAAAGTCAAGCTCTTTTTTTCTCTCAAACACATAACTGAAAATTTAAGCTTCTTCTCATGACTGATTTAATTCTTTTCACGGTATTCCTCCTCGTGTGCTAATCCCTGCTTGGTTGAAAATTTCACATGTATAATTTATAAGATCGCATTCTACATAGAGAGTTGCTAATTTGCAGCATTAGATAATATAAGGCATTATCTCCGGCCTGCAGGGTTATGCAGCAAATGGTGGTTGTACATGAGTTCCCAGGTGGCAGTCTGCAATTATATTCTGCAGGTTAGAAACGGTGATGTGTGCTCGGAAGACAATTGCCGAAGAGAACAGCAGACTGAGAGTAAGCAGTTATTTCCAAACATTTCCCACTAGACTGCTAAAAAAAAAACCCACAAGGCAAATAAGATTAGAGAATTGAACGCATGGCGAACAGACTGGTGTGGGAGAAGTGAGTTCCATTCTGTGGCACAGTGGCCCCAGCTAACAAAACAAAATTTATTTATTAGTGTCACAAGTTTGGCTTATATTAACCCTGCAATGAAGTTACTGAGAAAATGCACTCCGGTGTCTGTTCGGGTACACTGAGAGAGAATTTAGCATGGCCAATGCACCTAACCAGCACGTCTTTCAGACTGTGGGAGGAAACTGGAGAACCCGCAGGAAACCCATGTAGACATGGGGAGAAGGTGCAGACTCTGCACAGGCAGTGACCCAAGCCGGGAATCGAACCCAGGTCCTGGCTCTGTGAGGCAGCAGTGTTAACCACTGTGCCACCATGCCACCCCAGTTCTTGGCAAAGAGGAGGCTGTACTATTGGGACTATCAGTCAGCGACACCCAGAGGAGCAGGTGACAGGAGGCTGGCAGTCAGCCCAGTCAGTGACTCTGGGATGGACCCATCACGAGATAAATACAGAAACATCACAGGAAAACAGGTAGCTAATCGGTTCAAGGTTCTTGCAGCCTGTGATGGGGACGTTCCTATTTTTATTCACTCATGGGATGTGGGTCTCACTGACGAGGCCAGGCTTTTTTGCCCATCCCCCAATTGGAGGGCTTGGAGTTGAAGATGCAGTAGTGGACATGCGTGTCCAGGACGGGAGGATATAAATCAGGGCCAAGGCTCGAGGCCTACATCTGGGAGTCGGAGAGACACACCAGTCAACTGGTTAGATTGCCACATGCTGAGTTTGAAACAAGTAAATGAGTAGCATCCCATCAAAGTCGTAAGTTGGCTGGTTGGTGAGGATCTCATGAAAAGGTTTGTGCGCAAATGATGTGGAGATGCTGGTTTTAGACTGGGGTAGGCACAGTAAGAAGTCTCACAACACCAGGTTAAAGTCCAACAGGTTTATTTGGTAGTACGAGCTTTCGGAGCACTGCCCCTTCATCAGATGAGTCTTGACTCACCTGATGAAGGGGCGGCGCTCCGAAAGCTCGTACTACCAAATAAATCTGTTGGATTTTAACCTGGTGTTGTGAGGCTTCTTACTGTGTGCAAATGGTGAGTTGAATTCACTACCTTTAGGAAATGAATGTAAACAGTTGGATAATAGAAATACATAGTAGGTTGACATAACCCTTCGGTACCTAAGGAGTTGATTGGTGAATAGGTGTGAGTCTCCAGTCCTCAGTCTTTAGTTAATCGTCTGAAAGCAAGTTTAAGGTATGGTCAAGCAGCTCAGTCACAGGGGGTGTGCTTGTGGGGAGTAAGAAATGCTTCATGTGGCCCCATACACTATTCAGGACCTTAAATGGGCACTTTATGGCCACCTTTTTAATGGTCAATTAAGGTCCACTGCCCACCCAGCCTCAATTTTTAGACTGGCGTGTATGGGTCAGAACAGGGTGGAAAACTGTGAAATTAATCAATCTCCATCTTGGGTGGGAAGCCCCCTTGAAGTCCCCTTCAAAAAACCCCCTCCCCCTGGTGCTGGACAAAGGATGCATGCTCCAGGGTCTCGAACGTTAAGGGCCGGAATTCTCCAGCCATTCATGCCGGCAGGTTTCACTGGTGGCACAGTGGAACACTGGTTAGCACTGCACCAGGGACCTGGGTTCGATTCCCGGTTTGGGTCACTGTCTATGTGAAGTCTGCACGTTCTCCCCGTGTCTGCATGGGTTTCCTCCGGGTGCTCCGGTTTCCTCCCACACTCCGAAAGATGTGCTGGTTAGGTGGATTGGCCATGCTAAATTCTCCATCAGTGTACCCGAACAGGTACTGGAGTGTGGCGACTAGGATTTTCACAGTAACTTCATTGCGGTGTTAATGTAAGCTGACGTAGGGTGGTAAGATTAGTAAGATTTTCAACCAGTAGACATTAAAGACACTGACAGAGCTAGCAGCATTCAGTTAAATGACTTTTAAAAATGAGTTTATGAGCTAACAAGAAGCCATTTCCAAATATGAGATGCAGCAATTGATCCAAATGAGTGATTATGATTGTAAAACACATATGCTGGTATTTCGAGTGTATTATTATTGATTTTAAGGAATATCGTTCACTTTAGTCAAAAAGCATTTTATCACAAAACATCATGGTAAAAGTCATTAGAGCAAAGACATGTTTCAAGAGAATAGTTGGGCCTTGGAAATATGCAAGTTTTATCAGTAAAGTTTCAGATGGAAGAAACCTAGAGAACACTTAATCATATTTCACACAATCTTCCTCTGGACTTACATACATTGAGCAAAGCCCCCACTTTGTAAAATGAACAGACTTGACAGATCAAATGATAATATTTCCTTCCACATTGTCCTTTGGGTGGGATTTTCTGCCATGACTATAGTGACAGCTGAGACCCGAACCCCACCACATGCATAATCCTGGGAGCGATCGAGTTCCACTGGGTGACTGCCTACATATACTTACAGACTCACCTTCGGTGGCAATCCCCATTATGTAAATAATCCTGCCCCAGGATTTGGGGCAGATTCATAGTGGTGAAAGAGTGGCAGGTGGCATTTCCACTCCATTGTGTCACACTTATGGACTCTCTAAGCTCGAACATTTTGCAACAAGCGTTCCGTTTCAGCAACCTAACCTTGGGAAGCTCCTGCGATGGATAGAAATGCAACATACTCTTTGCTCAGGAACCATTTGTCATACTTGTTGATGCAATTGGTAACAGTTATGAACTTTACATTACACTTCCCCTGGGCCAATTATACCGCTAATCCACCTAACCTGAACATTTTTGGACACTAAGGGGCAATTTAACTTGACCAATCCACCCAACCTGCACATCTTTGGAGTGTGAGAGGAAATCGGGGCACTCGGAGGCAACCCACGCAGACACGGGAGAATGCGCAAACTCCATACAGTCACTCAAAGCAGGATCACACCCGGGACCCTGTTCAAGGGACCTTTTTCATCTGTACAAGGGTGACCTGTCAAGGGCAGTGCTGATAATGCATAGCAGTAACATTGTTATGGAGCAAACGAGGAGTTGTTTATCAAGCCAAGGTGGACATTGCCAGCTCAAGGGACATAAAATATAAACACAAATGGCTTGATCATGGTGACTGACACATACACATCCTCGTATGTACTGATACACATATTAGATTATAAGGAATGCAATCCAGACTTAGTGAAGGCAAAATGTAGTGACGTGGTTTGCCACTGGGGTAGCAATCTTACATTCAGTGTTAATAAGTCTGGAAATAAAAAGCTGGTATCAATAAAAGTGATCATGAAGCTTCCAGGTGGTTGCAAATGGGCCATTTGGCTCATTAATGTCCTTAGGGGAGAAAGCCTGCTGTCACAATCCTGTATGGCCTAGGTCCGACCCCACTCTTACACTAATGTCGCTGTCTCCATAACTCAGTTGGGCAACCGACACCTCCTCAGGGCAACTGGGGGTGGACAGTAAATTTGTTTTGATTTATTACTGTCATAGATATTGGGATACAGTAAAAAGTATTGTTTCATGCCCGCTATCCAGACAAAGCATACCATTCATAGAGTACGTAGGGGAGAAGGAAAGGAGAGGGTGCAGAATGTAGTGTTCCAGTCATAGCTAAGGTGTAGAGAAAGATCAATTTAATGCAAGGTAGGTCCATTCAAAAGTCTGATGGCAGCAGGGAAGAAGCTGTTCTTGAGTCGGTTGATCTCAGACTTTTGTATCTTTTTCCCGACTGAAGAAGGTGGAAGAGAGAATGTCCGGAGTGTGTGGGGTCCTTAATTATGCTGGCTGCTTTTGTGAGGCAGCAGGAAGTATAGACGGAGTCAATGGATGGGAGGCTGGTTTGCGTGATGGATTTGGCTACATTTACAACCCTTTGTAGTTTCTTGTGGTCTTGGACAGAGCAGGAGCCATACCAAGCTGTGATACAACCAGAAAGAATGCTTTCTATGGAACATCTGTAAAAATACCGATCTAGCCAGAGATGCCCAAATCCTAAGAATGAATTTAACAAATCCAAGCGAGTCGGAATCTCGCCGAAGTTCGTGTGATGTCACGAGGGGAAATTCAATTATTCTGTGGTTCTGTACCCAATAGGTCCGAGAATCATTTCTCCAGTTTGATAGACCTATCACTGAGCTCCTCTTCAATCTCAGCTCTGTCAACGATGTACTGTTGCAGGCTTCCATTTCAGAAAATACGCTTTCTGTTTTAGCATCAGGTTGTCTATCTGAGTGTGTCATTAATTAACTGTTAGGCAGGTAAAGATTGAAACTTTGCTCTTGGAACGTTTCAAGCAAGGAAGCACCTTTGCCATCTTTTACTTTATTGGATGGCTTTAGGAAGGCTTGGAGGAGTCAAAGGTCAAGTTTTGTGGGTGACCTAAGACACTCGAGTGAAATATTAAAGTTTCCGTTAGTTTGCGTTTACTTTCCTGTGCAATTGCCCTGATTATGCAATGCAAAAGATTGCGATATATTAAATGCAAATTTCATTCAGCACAACTTGCCTTTCTGTGATCTTTTGTGCCAGTTCTTAAAACTCTCATGCTGGAGTAAGCCCCCTTCCAAAACACTGACCGTGTGTCCTCCCCTTACCCGAGTGGACTGATAGTCCCATAGGGGGGCTTCTGCTAATTGTGCTCATGTGATGAGGGTCCATAAGTTACACTGGTTGTATGGACACTGATAGGCACATTTTACAAAGGTTTTGAACACATTTTTTTAAGTTAAAGAAGTGGCTCCTGTACCCCAATCAAATTAGAAAATAGGTATTTTTAAGAAGTAATTTTCAGTAATTTAAAGTCACAGCTCGTTACTAATAGGTAATGTTTTGACACTGATTTAAAATAGTTATTTTTTGCGATAAACACCTTTTCAGTGTTAATTAAAGGGCGCCAAGACAGATAGCTATGTCAAGGAGAGTTTATTAAAACAAACATATTTGTTTTTAGAACAAGTTACATTTTAAAACATTGCCTGTTGCATTTACATAGAAACATAGAAGATAGGAGCAGGAGGAGGCCATTTGGCCCTTCGAGCCTGCTCCGTCATTCATCACGATCATGGCTGATTGTCCAACTCAATAGCCTAATCCTGCTTTCCCCCCATAACCTTTGATCCTGTTCAACACAAGTGCTATATCCAGCTGCCTCTTGAATACATTCAATGTTTTGGTATCAACTACTTCCTGTGATAATGAATTCCACAGGCTCACCACTCTTTGGGTGAAGAAATGTCTCCTCACCTCCATCCTAATGTCCACCCTGTAACCTCAGACTGTGACCCCTGGTTCTGGACACCCCCACCATCGAACATCCTTCCTGCATCTACCCTGTCTAGTCCTGTTAAAATTTTATAAGTCTCTATGAGATCCCCCCTCATTAGTCTGAACTCCAGTGAAAACAATCTTAACCTAGTCAATCTCTCTTCATACGTCAGTCCCGCCATCTCTGGAATCAGCCTGGTAAACCTTCGTTGCACTCCCTCGACAGCAAGAACATCCTTCCTCAGAAAAGGAGACCAAAACTGCACACAATTTTCTAGGTGTGGCCTCACCAAGGCCATGTATAATTGCAACAATAAATCGCTGCTCCTGTACTCGAAACCTCTCGCAATAAAGGCCAACATGCCATTTGCCTTCTTTACCGCCTGCTGCACCTGCATGCTTACCTTCAGTGACTGGTGCACAAGGACACCCAGGTCCCGCTGCACACTCCCCTCTCCCAATTTACAACCATTCAGGTAGTAATCTGCCTTCTTGCTTTTGCTTCCAAAGTGAATAACCTCACATTTATCTAAATTATACTGCATCTGCCATTGATTAGCCCACTCACCCAACCTGTCCAGATCATTCTGAAGGATCTCTGCATCCTCATCACCCTCCCACCCAACTTGGTATCATCTGCAAACTTTAAGATGTTGCATTTTGTTCCCTCATCCAAATCATTAATATATATTGTGAACAGCTGGGGTCCCAGCACCGATCCCTGTGGCACCCCACTAGTTACTGCCTGTCAATTTGAAAAGCACCCATTAGTTCCTACTCTTCATTTCCTCTCTGTCAACCAGTTTTCTATCCATCTCATTACACTTCCCCCAATCCCATCTTGCACGACAATCTCTTATGCAGGACTTTGTCAAACGCTTTCTGGAAGTCCAATTATACCACATTGACTGACTCCCCCTTGTCAACTCCACTGGTTACATCTTCAAAGAATTCCAACAGATTTTTCAAGCATGATTTCCCCTTCATAAATCCATGCTGACTCTGTCTGATCCTGCCACTGCTTTCTAAATGCTCTGTTACAAAGTCCTTGATAATGGATTTGAGAATTTTCCCCACTACCGATGTTAAGCTTACTGGTCTATAATTCCCTGTTTTCTCTCTACCTCCCTTTTTGAATATTGGCATGACATTAGCTACCCTCCAATCTGCAAGGATTGTTCCAGAGTCTATAGAATCCTGGAAGATGACCACCAATGCATCTACTATTTCTAGAGTCACTTCCTTAAGTACTCTGGGATGTAGGTTAGCAGGCCCTGGGGATTTATCCGCCTTCAATCACATCAATTTTCCCAGCATCATTTCTCTACTAATATTGATCTCCCTCAGTTCTTCCCGCTCACTAAATCTTGCATTCTCCAACATTTGTGGTATCTGATTTGTGCCCTCTTTTGTGAAGACAGATTTGGTCATATGCAAATGAGTGAGTGGAAACTCATCAAAGAAAAGACTTTCTAAAGCAGGCACTAAGGAAATTTGGGCATGTCCATTATGACTCTCATCAACCTTTACAGATGCACCATAGAAAGCACCCTTTCCATGTGTATCACAGCTTGGTATGACTCCTGCTCTGACCAAGACTGCCAGAAACTACAAAGGGCTGTGGACGTAGCCCAGTACATCACGCAAACCAGCCTCCCACCCATTGACTCTGTCTACACTGCCTGCTGCCTCGGAAAAGCAGTCAGCATAATCAAAGACCCCACTCACCCTGGACATACTCTCTTCCACCCTCTTCTGTCAGAAAAAATATACAAACTTCAGAGGTCACGTACAACCGACTCAAGAACAGCTTCTTCCCTGCTGCCATCAGACTTTTGAATGGACCTACCTTGTACTAAGTTGATCTTTCTCTGCACCCTAGCTATGATTGTAATACTACATTCTGCACTCTCTCCTTTCCTTCTCTATGAACTGTAATCTTTGTCTGTATAGCTCGCAAGAAACAATACTTTTCACAGCATATTAATACATGTGACAATAATAAATCAAATCAAATCAAATCTTGTTTGAGCAACAAAAACAGAAAATGCTGGAAAATCTCAGCAGGTCTGACAGCATCTGTGGAGAGAGAATAGAGCCAATGTTTCGAGTCTGGATGACCCTTTGTCAGAACGATCATCCAGTTTCATCAGAGCAGGGGGCCGTCCAGACTCAAAGAACAAAGAACAGTACAGCACAGGAAACAGGCCCTTCGGCCCTCCAAGCCTGTGCCGCTCCTTGGTCCAACTAGACCAATCGTTTGTATCCCTCCATTCCCAGGCTGCTCATGTGACTATCCAGGTAAGTCTTAAACGATGTCAGCGTGCCTGCCTCCACCACCCTACTTGGCAGCGCATTCCAGGCCCCCACCACCCTCTGTGTAAAAAACGTCCCTCTGATGTCTGAGTTATACTTCGCCCCTCTCAGCTTGAGCCCATGACCCCTCGTGATCGTCACCTCCGACCTGGGAAAAAGCTTCCCACTTTTCACCCTATCTATACCCTTCATAATCTTGTATACCTCTATTAGATCTCCCCTCATTCTCCGTCTTTCCAAGGAGAACAACCCCAGTCTACCCAATCTCTCCTCATAGCTAAGACCCTCCATACCAGGCAACATCCTGGTAAACTTTCTCTGCACTCTCTCCAATGCCTCCACGTCCTTCTGGTAGTGCGGCGACCAGAACTGGACGCAGTACTCCAAATGTGGCCTAACCAGCGTTCTATACAGCTGCATCATCAGACTCCAGCTTTTATACTCTATACCCCGTCCTATAAAGGCAAGCATACCATATGCCTTCTTCACCACCTTCTCCACCTGTGTTGCCACCTTCAAGGATTTGTGGACTTGCACACCGAGGTCCCTCTGTGTTTCTATACTCCTGATGACTCTGCCATTTATTGTATAACTCCTCCCTACATTATTTCTTCCAAAATGCATCACTTCGCATTTATCCGGATTAAACTCCATCTGCCACCTCTCCGCCCAATTTTCCAGCCTATCTATATCCTGCTGTATTGCCCGACAATGCTCTTCGCTATCCGCAAGTCCAGCCATCTTCGTGTCATCCGCAAACTTGCTGATTACACCAGTTACACCTTCTTCCAAATCATTTATATATATCACAAATAGCAGAGGTCCCAGTACAGAGCCCTGCGGAACACCACTGGTCACAGACCTCCAGCCGGAAAAAGACCCTTCGACCACTACCCTCTGTCTCCTATGGCCAAGCCAGTTCTCCACCCATCGAGCCACTTCTCCTTGTATCCCATGAGCCTTAACCTTCTTAACCAACCTGCCATGTGGGACTTTGTCAAATGCCTTACTGAAATCCATATAGACGACATCCACGGCCCTTCCTTCATCAACCGTTTTTGTCACTTCCTCAAAAAACTCCACCAAATTTGTAAGGCACGACCTCCCTGTTACAAAACCACGCTGTCTGTCACTAATGAGATTGTTCCGTTCTAAATGCACATACATCCTGTCTCTAAGAATCCTCTCCAACAACTTCCCTACCACGGACGTCAAGCTCACCAGCCTATAATTTCCTGGGTTATCCCTGCTACCCTTCTTAAACAACGGGACCACATTCGCTATCCTCCAATCCTCAGGGACCTCACCCGTGTCCAAAGAAGCGACAAAGATTTCCGTCAGAGGCCCAGCAATTTCACCTCTCGTCTCCCTGAGCAGTCGAGGATAGATGCCATCAGACACTCGAAACATTGGCTCTATTCTCTCTCCACAGATGCTGTCAGACCTGCTGAGATTTTCCAGCCTTTTCTGTTTTTGTTTCAGATTCCAGCATCTGCGGTATTTTGCTTGGAACTGATTTGAGGAAAACTCACACTGGAGTTGCTGCTTGCGTCACAGAATCCTACAGTGCAGAAGAGGCCCTTCAGCCCATCGAATCTGCACCGATGCATGAAAGGCCCTGATTTGCCCACCTAATCCAAGCTAGGGATTCTAATCTAGAGAACAGGATTGATGAGAGGCTATCAGGGGAACAAGGACAGTTAGCAATTAGGGTGTATTCGGGAAGGGCGACATGAAATCTACATCTTTGGAAAGCTGTGGGAGCAGAACGGGAGGCGGTCAAGTGTAAAGGCAAGGTACATCAAGTCTGATCATCTTAAAACCTTGGGATGTTCGTCAGGCTGTCTTATTCACTGTTTAATATGTATAAGCCTTTGGTTTGAGCTGCTTTACTTAGTGTATTTCAGATTCTTTTATAAGTGCAATAAAATACATACATTCGAACAACGCTCCCGCTAGTCTTTAAGCATCAAAGACCAAATCTATTACAAATTACTCATAAATTTCCCACTGGGAATGCAGGATTTCTGAATTTATTCTTCGATGCTGCATTCTTTAGAGCGATGTGAATCACACAGAGATTCATCATTTACCCTTTATATTCTGTATTCACTGTACAATTCATTCAAACCCATTCTCACTGGTTATGTATCTGAACAACACATATTGATTCACCCCACACAGGGGTCTCTGGTGGGTCCATTGGTGGGGAGTGTCTGGTGGACTTGGCGGGTGGAGTGGCGGGGGGGGGGGGGGGGGGGGGAGGTTGCAGGGAGGGTGTTGGCAGAAGTCACGGAGATGTAGAGGATCTGGTTGGTTCCCCAAAGTTCCTGTTCTTCTAATCACTCGTGTCAAGAGCACCACATCCACAGGGATAAGAGAACTCCAAGTCCCACGAATCCTAGCTAGGCTTTTTCCATGGATAATTGGAATTGGAAAACTTGCAGATGACCCACACTCTTAGGACAAAGGTAAAGTCGCCATAGTCCCAGATGACCAGAGGCTGCTCTCTCCTTTGAGCGGGAGAACTGACTGGTGGTGATTTAACTTGAGCATCACCACACCTCAGGCAAGGTTGAGAAGGTGGGGCCTTCATAAACTCAGAATTAAACCTACGCTGTTGGCATTGCCCTGCATCACAAACTAGCCATCCAGCCAGCTGAGCTAAACGGACAGTATAAAAGGTCAGTGCCAATAAGCTTTAGGAGAGCACGCATAGTATTTCTCCCTCCTGTCCATCCCCCTCCCCCACTCAGTCTTCACCCCCTCTCTCCCCTTTCTTCCTCTCTCCCTCTCTCCCCTTTCTTCACCCATCCTCTTTCAACCACCCTGTCTTCATACTCATCACAGCCCCTTCAAACCACCC
The DNA here is from genome assembly GCF_964213995.1 of Mustelus asterias. Lineage (NCBI taxonomy): Eukaryota > Metazoa > Chordata > Chondrichthyes > Carcharhiniformes > Triakidae > Mustelus > Mustelus asterias. The sequence goes on along the minus strand of NC_135802.1, from coordinate 20,618,525 downwards.
CCTCCCCCTTTACCTCACTTTACCCCACTCTTCATGCCTGCCTCTTTTCACCCCCCTCATTTCACTTCGGCCCACCCAACTTCAAGCCCCCCATTCAACTCCTCCCTTCATCCCCTCACTTCATCCCCTTCACCACCCCCTCATTTTACCTCCCTTCAGCCCCACTTTTCCCAGGCCCCACAATATATTTGAGAAACACGTGTTGATTCCCGAGATACACGGAAGAGAAAGTGGAATTTAGCAACTCCAGATATCATTTTGAAACCAAATAAAATAATATCCTGGACGTTTATGTGTTGGGATTTTTTTTGATAGTGCTGAGTGAATTAAATGACTGAGCTCTGGATCTTGCAGGTTGGAAACCACTAAGCTAGGCTATGTGGTTGAAAAGGAAGCTGCATAAAGCATGGTTTGCCACATGGTCACAAGTACTCTCCTCGGAATAGAGTTTTTGAAGTTTATTTATTAGTGTCACAAGTAGGCTTACATTAACACTGCAATGAAGTTACTGTGAGAATCCCCCAGTCACCACACTCCTGTTCGGGTACACTGAGGGAGAATTTAGCATGGCCAATGCACCTAACCAGCAAGTCTTTCGGATTTTTTTGACTGTTGTAGAGTTGTCACATTCCACTGGTTTCCAGACACGCACTTCTTTTCTTATCGTTACGAATGAAGTGATGCACATGTAAAGTAAGGTTAGGTGAAGTGAGGTACATGCTGGTTGTACACAACATTGACTGTCAGAGCCGTGTGCTCCTTCCGCGTCCAATCAAAGCAAAAATATTTCTGGTGCAGAGCTGACGACACTGGAAATCCAGCGACGGAGACGCACAGAGGCCGTGGTGCCCAATGGGAAGCCCACTAAACGGCCTCCGCTGGAGTCTCTCGGTTCGGAGAATCACCCCTGTGAACACTACCTTCGGAGGGCGGCACGGTGGCACTGTGGTTAGCACTGCTGCCTCACAGTGCTGGGGACCCAGGTTCAATTCCAGTCTTGGGTCACTGTCTGTTTGGAGTTTGTACGTTCTCCCCGTGTCTGCATGGGTTTCCTCCGGGTGCTCCGGTTTCCTCCCACTGTCCGAAAGACGTGCTGGTTTGGTGTATTGGCCATGCTAAATTCTCCCTCAGTGTACCCAAACAGGCGCTGGAGTGTGGCAACAAGGGGATTTTCACAGTAACTTCATTGCAGTGTTAATATAAGCCTACTTGTGACACTAATAAATAAACTTTAAACTTTTTATCCTTTAAAGGGTCAAAATTTCTTGGTGACATCGGAAATGCATTGCAGTGAATTTTATTTGCCTGAAAAATCTAGCAAAGCCACAGACGCTATCTTTTAGAGGAAGAGGAAACAAGAACACTCTTATGCAAATGAAAGAACTAGGTCGAAGGTTTATATATGAGAGGATACATTCATGTTTGCATCAACTTACTCTCCCAAAAAGTGGCTGAAGTTTGTTACAAACCCTGTAAAGACCAAAACCTTCTAAAAATATATTTGAATTTCAACTGGCTGACTTTAGGGTTCATGTTGCAAAGTTTCAAGTTTCAAGACCTTTACTGTAATAAACAAACTAAAGGCAACATTGCAAAAAGAACACAACAATTCATAATGTGTGTGTGTATGTGTACAAAGAACAGTGCCAATGGGGCAAATATTTAACGTATCCATTGTTACACATCTTGACCATGGCACTTTGGTAGACCTCCCGCATCAGATAAACCCATCACTCTACCTACCACTAATCCACTTGGCTTCCACATCGTGAATCTGGAATTCTTCACTAATGAGGTCCTCAATTCTCACCTTCGCCTTCAATGCCAGGCTGTTATCTTCAGCTGTGGACAGATGCAAGACAACACAGAACAATTAGATATAGAGTCATAGAGGTTTACAGCATGGAAACAGACCCTTTGGCCCAACTTGTCCATGCCGCCCCTTTTTTTAACCACTAAGCTCGTCCAAATTGTCCGCACTTGGTCCATATCCCTCTATACCCATCTTACCCATGTAACTGTCTAAATGCTTCTTAAAAGACAAAATTGTACCCGCCTCTACTACTACCTCTGGCAACTCATTCCAGACACTCACCACTCTCTGGGTGAAAGAATTGCCCCTCAGAACCCTTTTGTATCTCTCCCCTTTCACCTTAAACCTATGCTCTCTAGTTTTAGACTTCCCTTTCTTGGGAAAATATGTTGACAATCTAGCTGATCTGTGCCCCTCATTATTTTATAGACCTCTATAAGATCACACCTCAGCCTTCTACGCTCCAGGGAAAAAAGTCCCAGTCTATCCAGCCTCTCCTTATAACTCAAACCATCAAGTCCCGGTAGCATCCTAGTAAATCTTTTCTGCAATCTTTCTCGTTTAATAATATCCTTTCTATAATAGGGTGACCAGAACTGCACACAGTATTCCAAGTGTGGCCTCACCAATATATTTATATTTATGACAGCCAGGGACAGAGAGAGAACCATGGCAGCTCAGGAAGAGAATGTCATGAGGAAGAGCGAGAGGGAGATGTTAAGAATCGAGAAATGTCTTTAATTTTGGTCGCCTGGAATTTCAAATGAGAGAAAATATTCCATATTTGAAAAGTGTAAACTAAAGAACTCGGCTGAAGGTTTATATGGGTCAGTGCAGACTTGATGGGCCGAATGGCCTCCTTCTGTACTGTCGGGATTCTATGATTCTCTAATATGAGGGAATACATTCATGCTTACATCAACTTGCTCTCCAAAAAAGTGGCTGAAGTTTGTTGTGAACCCCAACAAGACAAAACGTTTAAAAAATATATTTAAATTTCAAGTGGCTAACAGGATGTCATGCAAAATGTCATGTTTTAAGGCTTTTACATTAATAAAGAAACTAAAGGCACATTGACTAAACACAATTCAGTGGACAACTTGTACTCTTAAAATACAGAAAAGATCTCCCATGTAACTTTCACAATATCTGAAAATCCTCACGGTTATATTTATATTCTGTCACTTAAATGTGCACTTCATTCCCCAGAAACCAGTCAGAAACTATTCTCAATTCCCAGTGGTTTGCTTTCTTTTCACCTTTCCAGTTGGAAAACTGCAAAAATCCCTGAACTTATTTTTACATGAGGGTTAGACATCCTCCAGCCAAAGCTAGGCGAATCTTCCAGCCCTGTTTAAATCCCTGTGAAATTGGTCTCTATAATATGAGCTCCCATCCACCTTCTGCATGGGTGAAGAATAGAGACTTGCTGCCTTGATCTGCTCTCTCTCTCTCTGTCTCTCGCTCTCTTAGATTCTTACAGAATTACATGTCTCTGAGGTTCAGACATATCTTAAGAAAATTGCTACCCAGGGATCTGTTCTGGGACCCTTGCTCTTTGTGATTTTTATAAATGACCTGGATGAGGAAGTGGAAGGATGGGTTGGCAAGTTTGCTGATGACACAAAGGTTGGTGGTGTTGTGGATAGTGTAGAGAGATGTCAGCAGTTGCAATGAGACATAGATAAGATGCAAGACTGGGCGGCGAAGTGGCAGATGGACTTCAACCCAGGTAAGTGTGTGGTGGTTCATTTTGGCAGGTCCAATAGGATGAAAGAATATAATATTAAGGGTAAGACGCTTGGCAGTGTGGAAGATCAGAAGGATCTTGGGGTCCGGCTTCATAGGACGCTCAAAGCAGCGTTGCAGGTAGAGGCTATGGTTAAGAAGGCGTATGGAATGCTGGCCTTCATCAATAGAGGAATTGAGTTTAGAATTCGGGAGATAATGCTGCAGCTGTATAGGACCCTGGTCAGACCCCACCTGGAGTACTGTGCCCAGTTCTGGTCGCCTCATTACAGAAAGGATGTGGAAGCCATAGAAAGGGTGCAGAGGAGATTTACAAGGATGTTGCCTTGATTAGGTGGCATGCCTTATGAGGATAGGCTGAGAGAGCTAGGTCTTTTCTCCTTGGAGAAGCGAAGGATGAGAGGTGACCTGATAGAGCTGTATAAGATGTTGAGAGGTATTGACAGAGTGGATTTTCAGAGGCTTTTACCCAGGGCTGAAATGGTTGCCACAAGAGGTCACAGGTTTAGGGTGCTGGGGAGTAGGTACAGAGGAGATGTTAGGGGTAAGTTTTTCACTCAGAGGGTGGTGGGTGCATGGAATCGGCTGCCGGTAGTGGTGGTGGAAGCGGATTCGATAGGGTCTTTTAAGAGACTTTTGGATAAGTTCATGGAAGTTAGTAAGATAGAGGGTTATAGGTAAGCCTAGTAGGTAGGGACATGTTCGGCGCAACTTGTGGGCCGAAGGGCCTGTTTGTGCTGTAGCTTTTCTATGTTCTATGTTCTGTGCAACTAGCAGAGTTGACCAAGGAGAACCAGTTAATGTGGTTTATTTAGACTTCCAAAAGGCTTTCGACTAGGTCTCACATTACAGACTACTATGTTATGTTAAGCACGTGGGATTGCAGGTAATATCTTGAGATGGATAGAAATCTGGTTAGCAGATGGGAAGCAAAGAGTTGCCATAAATTGGTCTTTTTCTGATTGGCAGTCAGTGACTAGTGGGGTTCCGCAGGGTTCTGTGCTAGGACCCCAACGGTTCACATTATATATTAATGATTTGGAAGAGGGAACTGAATGTATTATCTCCAAATATGCAGATGATAGAAAGTTGGGTGGGGGGGGTGAGCTGTGAGGAGGATGCAGAGATGTTTCAGTGTGATTTGGACAGGCTGTGTGTGTGGGCATGTGCTTGGCAGATGCAGTATAATGTGGATAAATGTGAGGTTACCCCCTTTGGTAGCAATAATAGGAAGACAGATTATTACTTGAATGGTGTAAATTGAGAGAGGCAGATACTCAGCGAGACCTTGGTGTCCTCATCTACCAGTCGCTGAAAGTAAGTGCGTAGGTAGAACAGGCAGTAAAGAAGGCAAATGGCATGTTGGCCTTCATAGCGAGAGGATTTGAGTATAGGGATAGGGATGTTTTGCAATTGTGTGGGGCGTTGGTGAGGCCACGCCTGGAGTATTGCGTGCAATTTTGGTCTCCTTATCTGAGAAAGGCTGTCCTTGCTATAGAGGGAGTAGAGCGAAGGTTTACCATCCTGGGATGGCAGGTCTGTCATATGAGGAGAGATTAAGTCATTTAGCACTATATTCAGTGGAGTTTAGCAGAGTGAGAGGGCATCTCATAGAAACTTGTAAAATTCTAACAGGGTTATATAGGGTAGATTCAGAAAGAATGTTCCCACTGGTGGGGGAGTCCAGAACGAGGGGACATATTTTGAAGATAAGGAGTAAACCTTTTAGAACTGAGGTGAGGAGAAATTTCTTCATCCAGGAGGATGGTGAATGTGTGGAAGGCACTACCACAGAAAGTAGCTGAGGACAAAACGTTGTCTAATTTCAAGAAGAAATTAGATGTAGCTCTTGGGGCTAAAGGGATCAAGGGATATGGGAGGAAGGAGGGATCAGAATATTGAATTCGATGATCAGACATGATCAAATGAATGGCGGAGCAGCCTCGAAGGGCCAAATGGCCTACTCCTGCTTCTAGTTTCTATGTTTCCATCTCTCAGAATTGAAGATCAATTTGCTGTGAGAATCTTGAGAGAAAAGAAAATCAGGGCAGAAGACAAAATTGGACCTTCCTTTTCATGTTTGCCTGTTATGAACGTAAGACTTGGTATGGCAGTTATGTTTTAAAGTGTCTCCTTTAATTTAAGGTGAAACAGAATGCCCTGGAATTAGGGGTGGTGAAATCATACTAAACTTGGAGTTTGGAGACAGGCCCATGTGATTTGGTTGTCATGGGGAAAGGGGCTCGGACAGAATTTGAATTCAATTTTTAAAAATCTGGAATTAAGAATCTACTGGTGACCATGAAACCATTGTCGATTGTCGGAAAAACCCATCTGGTTTACTCATGTCTTTTAGGGAAGGAAATCTGGATTCCTTACCTGGTCTGGCCTACATGAGACTCCAGGACCAAGCAATGTGGTTGACTCTCAACTGCCCTCTGAATTGGCCTAACAAGCCACACAGTTCAAGGGCAACTAGGGATGGGCAATAAATGCTGGCCCAGCCCGGATGTCCATGTCGCATGAATGAATAAAAAAAACCCGAAACAAAGCAAGTACCAGCTTTCACACCTTGATGCAGTAGTGGGGCAGCTGGTCTTTCTGCAGGTGGACTCTCAAACTCAGAAACCTGGAGAGGCTCAGTGAAAACAGCTACCGCTGTGCCAAGTTCAGTAAAAAACTATTTTTTGTTAGCCTGCTCACGAATGTCCTTTAGGGAAGGAAATCTGCCACTCTTACCTGGTCTGGCCTACATGAGACTCCAGAACCACAGCAATGTGGTTGAATCTCAACTGCCCTCTGAGATGAACTCAGTTCAAGGGCAGTTAGGGATGGGCAATAAATGCTGGTCTTGCAAGTGATGCTCACATCCTGTACATGAATTTTAAAAAATTAGCGGCACGGTGGCACAGTGGGTTAACACTGCTGCCTCACAGCACTAGGGACCCGGGTACAATTCCGGCCTCGGGTCACTATCCGTGCAGAGTCTGCATGTTCTCCCTGTGTCTGCGTGGGTTTCATCTGGGTGCTCCGGTTTCCTCTCACAGTCCAAAGATGTGCGGGTTAGGCGGATTATCCATGCTAAATTGCCCCTTAGTGTCAGGGGGACCAGCAGGGTAAATATGGGGATTGTGGGAATAGGGCCTGGGTGATATTGTGGTTGGTGCAGACTTGATGAGCCAAATGAACTCCTTCTGCATTGTAGAGATTCTATGATTTAAGGAGTTGCCAGCTGGTAGTCAGTTCGAGGGGCTCATGGGAGTCTACTGTGTACTGCAATGCTCAAATGCTATTGGGAAGCACACCAAGAGTTGCATACCATTTCCTCAGGGTACCTAGTCTAATTCTCTGCTGTGGTTTTGAACACGTTTATGAGTTGTACAATTTGCATTTGTGCTCTGTGGCATCTGAAGGCAGGAGTGGTGATCAATTTTTTTTAAAGTGACCTTTAGCATGGGGCTGCTGAAGCATTATCAATGGAAAAACACGGGAAAGGTTGTTTATCCCTTTGAGACACCATTAATGCAGTGTTGCCATGGTAGCAATTCTAGAAAATTATATCATGCAATCAGAACAATATTCTACACAGTTCACCATCTGCTCTGCTTGCAGTTTGCGAGATACAATATTTTCAAATCGATAAAGGCTCAAATCTTTAGGTGAGAGAAAGGTAAGGGAATGCATTCTGCCGGGGAATGTATGTTCATTCACCTCCCTTCACACGGGTTTCGATTCCCGGCCTGGGTCACTGTCTGTGCGGAGTTTTTGCACATTCTCCCCATGTCTGCGTGGGTTTCCTCCCACAGTCCAAAGATGTGCAGATTAGGTTGATTGGCCATGCTAAATTGTCCTTTAGTGTCAGGGGGATAAGGGAGGTAAATGTGGGACTGTGGGATTGTGGTCAGTGCAGACTCGACGGGCCGAATGGCCTACTTCTGCACTGTAGGGATTCTATGATTCTATGACATCAGAGATTAGGGCTCCAAACAATCCTGCCATACACAACAGAAATGTACGTGTAATCCTCGAATGTAATGAACAGTGTTCGCTGCTCATAATAGTTTAGTTTAACGTTTATTTATTAGTGTCACAAGTAGGCTTACATTAATACTGCAGTGAAGTTACTGTGAAAATCCTCTAGTCACCACACTCTGGTGCCTGTTCGGGTACAGTGGGGGAGAATTTAGCATGGCCAATGCACCTAACTAGCACGTCTTTCGGACTGTGGGAGGAAACTGGAGCACCCGGAGGAAACCCATACTGACACAGGGGGAACGCGCAAACTCCACAAGGACAGCCACTCAAGCCAGGAATCAAACCCGGGTCCCTGGCGCTATGGGGCACCATGTGTGCCACCATGGCTTGTCTTCACTGAGTTCACCAAATACAGATAATTACTTAGTTGAACATCTCCATTTTGCTCACACGTGTAATGGTGAGCCATATGTGTCTTGTAACTTGAATACTCGCTTCCCTTTCCAGTTCTCTGTTCTTGACTCTTGCATAGTCCCAACTAACCCCAAGGCAAGCAATCTCTCCACCACCCAACACTCAGACCCAAGTGACTGTGGGGCAATGCTTGGATAAGAGCGATGATTCAAAACTATAAGTTTCAGATGAAGCTTTCAGGGCATCTCTCCTTGCTCTGCAGGATAGTCACATGGACTCAAAACACTAACTCTGATTGTCATTCTCCTCAGATGCCGCCAGACCTGCTGGGTTTGTCCTGCATTTTCTGTTCTTATTTTATCTCTCCTTGTATCCGATAGCAGAATTAACACAGCCTGCATTGTACCCGTCATGTCAGAAACCTATTTACTGGCTACAGCTCAGCCTTCAACACAATTATCCCAACAAAACTCATCTCCAAACTCTGTGGCTCCTCCCTTTGTGACTGGATCCTAGACTTCCTAACCCACAGACCACAATCAGTAAGAACAGGCAACCTCCTCCATGATTATCCTTGAAGTGGGAAATTACTAACCAGCTAATAAGGTTTTAGACAGAATACATAAGGCACTGACAGGACTACCAGTAAAAAGTTAAATGATTCTTGAAACAAAGTTAATAAGCTAATGAGACAAATAGTTTACACATATGTGGATATAGTAAGAGAATTAAACAATTATGATTTTGAAACAGATATACTGATATTTTAAAGTATTTTAAATATTGTATGAATCATTGCTCATTTCAGCCGAAAGCAGGTTCGTGCAAGGGATGATGTTAAAGGTGAATAGTTCAGAGCTAAAGGCCTGGGAACCCATGTAGTTATCAAAATTCATATCAGAAAGTTTCTCATGAGGGAACATATCTTGCAGCTTTAATGAATAGGTTTACTCATTGATGCGCTTATTCAGACACGAGGCTCGAAGCTCAGTAAATTAAGGCTTTTATTTACTGTTAATGAAGCTACCAGAACTTATATACACTATCCCAGACTGAAGGGGTCCCGGCCAGAGCAGGGACTCTTATACCTCTCCCAGGAGGCGGAGCCCGACTGGGATGTGCCACAACACTACAATACAAAGGTGTAACAACCCCACCCTAACCCAACAGCAACAATAGCACAATCCAACAGTAACATATGTACATCCTTGTAGTCCTGGCCAGCCCCTGGCTCAGCACTATCCAGTGGGAACCAACGATGGTTCACCACATTCACCCCTCCTTTGAAAACAAAGGCCGGTGGGGTACAAGAACCAGAATAAAATGTCAGCAGTCTATAAGTTCAGACGGTCAGGGGGACCGCACCATCGTTGTGACCTCCTCAATACCGGCGGTGACACCGGAGTAGGCACTTGCTGTGGCGTTCTCCCCAAAACGGCGTCCAGCTGTTCTTCCACGGACTCACAGGCCGGTTGACCCTGAGGTGACGGTAGTCCAGGGGATTCTCGCGTTCCACCTGTCCATTACCCCTAGAGTTGTAACTCGTGGTCCTACTAGAGGCAATCCCGTATGAGAGCAGGAATTGCCTCAAGTCATCGCTCATAAACGACGAGCCCCTGTCGCTATGGATGTAGCTGGGGTACCCGAACAGGGTAAAAAGATCACGGAATGCCTTGATCACCGTGGCAGCGGATGTGTCCGAGCAGGGAACAACAAAAGGGAACCGGGAGTACTCATCGATGATGTTTAGAAAGTACACGTTCCGATCTGTTGAGGGAAGGGGGCCCTTAAAATCAACACTCAGTCTCTCGAAGGGACGAGTGGCCTTGACCAAATGTGCCCGGTCAGGTCGGTAAAAGTGCGGTTTGCATTCCGCGCAAATCCGACAGCTCCTTGTTACCGACCTGACGTCCTCCACCGAGTAAGGCAGGTTGCGAGCTTTTACAAAGTGGTAGAGCCGAGTGACCCCAGGATGGCACAGATCATTACGGAGGGCGTGCAAACGATCTTCCTGAATACTAGCGCATGTTCCACGCGAGAGGGCATCCGAAGGCTCATTGAGTTTCCCTGGACGATACATGATATCGTAGTTATAGGTGGAGAGTTCAATTCTCCACCGCAAGATCTTGTCATTCTTGATCTTGCCCCTCTGCGTGTTGTTAAACATGAACGCCACGGACCGCTGGTCCGTGATCAGGGTGAACCATTTTCCCGCCAAATAATGGCGCCATTTAAAATGTCAGTATTCACGGGGGAGGTGCCGGATGATTGGAGGGTGGCTCATGTTGTTCCGTTGTTTAAAAAAGGTTCCAAAAGAAATCCGGGAAATTATCGGCCAGTAAGTTTGACGTCGGTGGTGGGCAAGTTATTGGAAGGTGTGATACAGGATAGGATCTACAAATATTTGGATAGACAGGGACTTATTAGGGAGAGTCAACATGGCTTTGTGCATGGTAGGTCATGTTTGACCAATCTATTAGAGTTTTTCGAGGAGGTTACCAGGAACGTGGATGAAGGGAAGGCGGGGGATGTTGTCTACCTGGATTTCAGCAAGGCCTTTGACAAGGTCCCTCATGGGAGGTTAGTTAGGAAGGTTCAGTCGCTAGGTATACATGGGGAGGTAGTAAATTGGATAAGACACTGGCTCAATGGAAGAAGCCAGAGAGTGGTTGTGGAGGATTGCTTCTCTGAGTGGAGGCCTGTGACTAGTGGTGTGCCGCAGGGATCGGTGTTGGGTCCATTGTTGTTTGTCATCTATATCAATGATCTGGATGATAATGTGGTCAATTGGATCAGCAAGTGTGCTGATGATACAAAGATTGGAGGTGTAGTGGACAGTGAGGAAGGTTTTCAAAGCTTGCAGAGGGATTTGGACCAACTAGAAAAATGGGCTGAAAAATGGCAAATGGAATTTAACGCAGACAAGTGTGAGATATTGCAGGTTGGAAGGACAAAGCAAAGTAGAACGTACAGGGTAAATGGTAGGACTCTGAAGAGTGCAGTTGAACAGAGGGATCTGGGAATACAGGTACAGAATTCCCTAAAAGTGACGTCACAGGTGGATAGGGTCGTAAAGAGTGCCTTTGGTACATTGGCCTTTATAAATCGGAGTATCGAGTATAAAAGTTGGAGTGTTATGGTAAGGTTATATAAGGCATTGGTGAGGTCGAATTTGGAGTATTGTGTACAGTTTTGGTCACCTAGTTACAGGAAGGATGTAAATAAGATTGAAAGAGTGCAGAGAAGGTTCACAAGGATGTTGCCGGGACTTGAGAAGCTGAGTTACAGAGAGAAATTGAATACATTGGGACTTTATTCCCTGGAGCGTAGAAGATTGAGGGGAGATTTGATAGAGGTGTATAAGATTTTGATGGGTATAGATAGAGTGAATGCAAGCAGGCTTTTTCCGCTGAGGCTAGGGGAGAAAAAAACCAGAGGGCATGGGTTAAGGGTGAAAGGAGAAAAGTTTAAAGGGAATATTAGGGGGGGCTTCTTCACGCAGAGAGTGGTGGGAGTGTGGAATGAGCTGCCGGATAAAGTGGTAAATGCGGGGTCACTTTTAACATTTAAGAAAAACTTGGACGGGTTCATGGATGAGAGGGATGTGGAGGGATATAGGCCAAGTGCAGGTCAGTGGGACTAGGCATAAAATGGTTCGGCACAGACAAGAAGGGCCAAAAGGCCTGTTTCTGAGCTGTAATTTTCTATGGTTCTATGGTTCAGTGTCTGATGGCCTCCACAATGGCCTGGGCCTCCTTCTCCACCGCTGAATGCCGAATTTAGGGGCCTTGGAGGGTGCGGGAAAAAAATGTGACGGGCCTGCCCGCCTGGTTAAGTGTGGCGGCCAGGGCGAAATCAGATGCATCGCTTTCCACCTGAAAGGGGATGGACTCGTCTACCGTGTGCATCGTAGCTTTCACGATGTCGTCTTTCAATTTCTTGAAGGCCAATCGGGCCTCTGGCGTTAGGGAAAAAGTCGTGGACTTAATGAGCGGACGGGCTTTGTCCGCGTAGTTGGGAACCCACTGCGCATAATAAGAGAAGAAGCCCAAGCATCTTCTCAGTGCTTTTGCACTAGCAGGTAAGGGAAGTTCAGCAAGGGGGCGCATAAGGCCTGGATCAGGGCCAATGACCCCATTTTCCACCACGTATCCTAGGATGGCTAAACGGCGCGTACGAAACACACACTTCTCCCTGTTGTAGGTCAAGTTCAGGCGAGATGCAGTGCGTAAGAAGTTCAGGAGGTTTGTGTCGTGGTCCTGCTGGTCATGGCCGCAGATGGTGACATTATCCAGGTACGGGAAGGTAGCCCGCAGCCCGTTCTGGTCCACCATTCGGTCCATAACACGCTGGAAGACCGAGACCCCATTGGTGACACCAAAGGGAACCCTGAGAAAATGATACAAGCGACCATCCGCCTCAAAAGCCGTGTATTGTCAGTCCTCTGGGCGAATGGGGAGTTGGTGGTAGGCGGACTTGAGGTCTATGGTGGAGAACACCCGGTACTGCGCAATCTGATTGACCATATCAGATATGCACGGGAGAGGATACGCATCCAGCTGCGTATATCGGTTAATGGTCTGACTGTAGTCAATGACCATCCGGGGTTTGTTACCGCTCTTGACCACCACAACCTGTGCTCTCCACGGACTAACACTGGGTTGTATGATCCCTCCTTTGAGGAGCCGCTGAACCTCAGATCTAATGAAGATCCGAGCCTCAGTGCTGTAACGCCTACTTTTAGTCGCGATGGGCTTGCAGCCTGGCACCAGATTCTGAAACAAGGAGGGTGTGGTGATCTTCAGCGTCGAGAGGCTGCAGGCGAATTGCGCGTTGGGCAATTTGGAGGCTGCTCCTGTTCTCCCACTGCCAGTGAAGGGAGTGGCCCACCGTACTGTAGGATTACACTCCTCAAGTGGACCATGAAGTTTAGTCCGAGCAGTATTGGCGCGCAAAGATACGGCAACACAAGGAGCTTGAAGCACTCGTAAACTGTGCCTTGTACTTTCAAGGTTACCACGCAACTCCCTAGCACAGCAACAGACCGGGACCTTGATACCATAGAGATTGTCTGTTTGGCAGGTTGAATCTGGAGTCCACACCGCTTCACAGTGTCTGGGTGGATAAAGCTCTCAGTGCTCCCGCTGTCAGACAGACAATAAATCACATGATTATTTACCTGGATATTCATCATTGAACGGTCGAGTCTCTGAGGCTTGGCCTGGTCCAGGATGATCGACGCCACCGTTGGTTCATGAACGCCACTGCAGGCAGCTGAAATCGATGCGGAGGACCCCTGCTGGTCGTTCGTGGTCAGTGTCGACCAACATGGCTGCCCCCATGAATCGCACGTGGGTGAGGGCGCCAAACTAAGCGACCCCTGGTGGTCATATTCCTCCGACTCCGTCGACCGTAATGGCGTCGTCCTGGTCTTGCACGTGGACGAACCCCGCGACGACTTCGACGATGATGATCCAAGCTCTGAAGAATCGCAGGCCGCACTGCCGTTCCTGGGTTTCGATCGGCACACTTTTGCATAATGCCCTTTTTTACCGCATGCGGTGCACAATACAGCTTTAGCGGGACACTTTTGCCGGGTATGTTTTGCTCCTCCACAGAACTAGCACCGCGGGCTGCACGGGGCTGCAGCCATCGTCTGGCCCGAATGGGAGCACGCCATTACACAGCATTTCGAACCCGAGGGGCGAGGAAGGATTTGCGACTGCTCCTGCCACGTTGTCTCCACGTGGTCCTCTGGATATAAAACTAAGCTCTTTGAAGCCGACTCGAGCATCTCTGCTAACTCGATGGCCTGGGTAAGATTAAGGTTACCCTTCTCCAACAGTTTAAGTCGAATGTACGATGAGCCGACCCCGGCCACAAACGCATCTCGGGCGAGGTCGTACATGCTCTGCTCAGCCGACACAGCTTTGCAGTCACAGCCCCTGGCTAGCTGTAGGAGCTCATTGGCATAGTCCTCCATAGTTTCGCCAGACTGCCGTCGTCAAGTGGCTAGGAGGTAACGAGCGTGTATCTCGTTAGGTGGTTTTGTATAGCGCTTCTTTAGAAGCTCGAGGGCCTTAGGGTAATTAGTGGCCGCACGGATCGCGAGGTAGACTGTGTCGCTTACCCTCGCATGGAGGACCCGGAGTCTGTCATCATCTGTGGTGACCGCTGCGGAGGCTGCCAGGTAGTCTTCAAAATACTTCAGCCAGTGGTCGAAGGTGTTAGAAGCGCCCACCGCACGTGGATCTAGCGTCAGGCGTTCCGGCTTGAGAATTTGCTCCATACTCTCTTCTTTTTTTTTCTCCGACGAGAGTTTAACGACAGTAAATAAAATTGATGCGCTTATTCAGACACGAGGCTCGAAGCTCAGTAAATGAAGGCTTTTATTTACTGTTAATGAAGCTACCAGAACTTATATACACTATCCCAGACTGAAGGGGTCCCGGCCAGAGCAGGGACTCTTATACCTCTCCCAGGAGGCGGAGCCCGACTGGGATGTGCCACAACACTACAATACAAAGGTGTAACAACCCCACCCTAACCCAACAGCAACAATAGCACAATCCAACAGTAACATATGTACATCCTTGTAGTCCTGGCCAGCCCCTGGCTCAGCACTATCCAGTGGGAACCAATGATGGTTCACCACACTCATTGTCTACACTTAGGAGACTTAGGGCAAAGTGTGCAGAAGGTGCTGAAAGTCTGCAAGTGAGTGAGCGACAGTCTGGCAGATGGAGTACAATGTTGGGAAATGTGAGGTCATCCATTTTGGTTGGAATAACAGCAAAATGGACTATTATTTAAATGGTAAAAAATTGCAGCATGCTGCTGTGCAGAGGGATCTGAGTGTCCTCTGTAGGTATCACAAGGAGTTGGTTTGCAGGTGCAGCAGATAATTAAGAAGGCAAATGGAATTTTGTCCTTCGTTGCTAGAGGGATGGAGTTTAAAAACAGCGAGGTTATGTTGCAGCTGTATAAGGTGCTGGTGAGGCCACACCTGGAGTGCTGTGTACGGTTTTGGTCTCCTTACTTGAGAAAGGATATACTGGCACTGGAGGGGGCACAGGGGCGATTCACTAGGTTGACTCCGGAGTTGAGAGGGTTGGCTCATGAGGAGAGACTGAGTAGACTGGGGCTATACTCATTGGAATTCAGAAGAATGAGGGGAGATCTTATAGAAACATATAAGATTATGAAGGGAATAGATAAGATAGAAGCAGGGAAGTTGTTTCCACTGGCAGGTGAAACTAGAACTAGGGGGCATGACCTCAAAATAAGGGGGAACAGATTTAGGACTGAGTTGAGGAGGAACTTCTTCACACAAAGGGTTGTGAATCTGTGGAATTCCCTGCCCAGTGAAGCAGTTGAGGCTACCTCGTTGAAAGTTTTTAAGGCAAGGATAGATAAAGTTTTGAACAGTAAAGGAATTAAGGGTTATGGTGAGCGGGTGGGTAAGTGGAGCTGAGTCCATGAAAAGATCAGCCATGATCTTACTGAATGGCGGAGCAGGCTCGAGGGGCCAGTTGGCCTACTCCTGCTCCTAGTTCTTATAAGGATGTGCCTGGGTGCAGGATCACGTGTTTATCTAGTTTGGCAATGATCTGGTGGGAGCGTTCACTTTGACCCCTGTAGCAAGTGTCGAGGGCAACCAGACAACTAGGAAGTGACTTTAGCCAAGATGGAAGTTAGCGTCTGGATTTAATGGATGAATGAGATATCATTATACTGGATAGCAGAATGCAATTGGCTGAGTGAATGTCAGAGATTATTATTGATGTGTGTATACTAAATGTAATTGATTTTAAACTAATGTAAGGCAGGAATAATTGATAAGAAAAACTATAATTGTTCTGTTTTTAGTTGTATATGTCAGATTCCTTGGAGATATTTTGTCGCTCTATATCAGAGCTACTTAACCTTTTGGTGATCTCCTTGTAGCTGCTTGTTTGTGTTTTGAGTAGAGGTTATGTCTTTATACAGAGATATGTACCTCGTGAATTTTGTACTGTCTATAGTTAAGACAGCACCGGTCATCTCAATTTACCCCACAACATTCCTCAACACTGGTGCCCCACAGGTTGTGCCCTCCGCCCCCTACTATACTCCTTATACACCTATGACTGTGTGGCCAAATTCCCCTCCAACTTGATTTTCAAGTTTGCTGATGACACCACCATAGTGGATTGGATCTCAAACAATGATGAGATGGAATATAAGAAAGAGAGAGAGAATCTGGTGAACTGGTGCGTCGATAACAATCTCTCCCTCAATGTCAGTAAAACGAAGGAAATAGTCATTGACTTCAGGAAGCATAGTGGATGACATGCCCCTGTTTCTATCAATGGTGATGAAGTGAAAATGGTCAAGATTTCAAGTTTCTAGGTGTTCAGATCATCAACAAACTGTCCTGGTCCATCCACGCTGATGCTATAGTTAAGAAAACTCAGGAGACTAAGAAAACTTGACATGTCCACTCCAACTCTCACCAATTTTTACAGATGCACCATAGAAAGCATCCTATCTGGATGTATCATGGTTTGGTATGGCTCCTGCTCTGACCAAAACCACAAGAAACTACGAAGGGTCATCAACGAAGCCCAGTCCACCTCGCAAACCAGTCTCAGAAAAGCAGCCAGCGTAATTAAGGACCCCACGCACCCTGGACATACTGGGTGGAACTTTACAGCCTCACTCGTCCAGAAACTGTAAAATCCTGCCCGAGGTGAATGGACCTTTCCATGCTCTGCCCCTCGCACGCTCCAATTCCTGTGGCGGGCAGGCCAGTAAAATTCTGGCCAATCTCTTCCACGATCTTCCATTGGGAAAAAGATACAAAAGTCTGAGGTCACGTACCAACCGACTCAAGAACAGCTTCTTCCCTGCTGCCACCAGACTTTTGAATGGACCTATCATATATTAAGCTGATCATTCTCTTCTCCCTATCTGTAACTGCAACATTATATTCTGTATCCTCTCCTTTCCTTCTCCCCTGTATCCTCTCCTTTCCTTCTCCCCTATGTACTTTATGAATGGTATGTTTTGTCTGTATAGCGCACAAGTAACAATACTTTTCGCCGTATCCCAATACATGAGATAATCACAAATCAAATCAAATCATTCCCGAATGTTCAATTTCTAACAATTTCCATTGCAGCAATCACTATATCAAGCTCTGCTTTAAGAGGCAGGCTGACTTTACCAAGGCTGTCTGAACCATGTGATCTGCCAACAACTGCGTTGCAGCCTCCAGCTGTGTGCAGAGCTCACCAGATACAGACAGAAGCACTGGAGACGCAAACAGCTAACACAAGCATTCAACTGTGATGTGACCACCTTGCTCTGAATTTGTGTGGGCATATTGAAAAATGTGAACCCACCCTCCCCCCATGCATAATCACAAATTAGGGAAACTGAACTGAGAGCCTTTTATCTTTGTAAACAGCTGCTTAGAGTACTAAAAACTTTCAAATCTCCCCTTAATAGTCTCCACTCTGAGGAAGATAATCCAAGCTTTTCTTGTCTCTCTATGTGACTGAAGTCCCACCTCCTTGATAGCTCACTACAAATGCCTTCTCCGCACCTTCTACTGGGCATGGCACTGCTGTGGCTCTGGAGTCACATGTAGGCCGGAGTAGGTAAGGACAAACACAAAATACTGCGGATGCTGAAATCGGAAACAAAAACAGAAAATGCTGGAAAATCTCAGCAGGTCTGACAGCATCGATGGAGAGAGAATAGAGCCAACGTTTTGAGTCTGGATGACCCTTTGTCAGAGGACAGGGTAAGGATGACAGAGTTCCTTCCCGAAAGGACATTAGTGAACCAGATGGGTTTTCCAACAATCGACAACATAGAATCATAGAAACCCTACAGTGCAGAAGGAGGCCATTCGGCCCATCGAGTCTGCACCGACCACAATCCCACCCAGGCCCCACCCCCACATATTTTACCCGCTAATTCCTCTAACCTACGCATCCCAGGACTCTAAGGGGCAATTTTTTTAACCTGGCCAATCAACCTAACCCGCACATCTTTGGACTGTGGGAGGAAACCGGAGCACCCGGAGGAAACCCACGCAGACACGAGGAGAATGTGCAAACTCCACACAGACAGTGACCCGAGCCGGGAATCGAACCCGGGACCCTGGAGCTGTGAAGCAGCAGTGCTAACCACTGTGCTACCGTTTCACAGTTATCAGTAATTTCTTAATTTCAGATAATTCTTTATTGAATTCAAATTCCACCATCTGCAGTGGCGGAATTAGAACCTGGGTCCCCAGAATATTAGCTGAATTTCTGGATTAATAGTCTAGCAATAATGTCACTCGGCCATTGCCTCTCCATATCCCGCGAATCCCCCAAACCTACACATCTTGGGACACAAAGGGGCAATTTAGCATGGCCAATCCACCTAACCTGCATATTTTGAACTGTGGCAGGAAACTGGAGCACCCAGAGGAAACACACGCAGACGTGCAAGCTCCACACTATCACCTGAGGCCGGAATTGAACCCAGATCCCTGGAGCTGTAAGGCAGCAGTGCTAACCACTGTGCTGCCCTATAATTTAACAGATTGCCCTCACTTTAAAGATTTCTCCAATTTAGGAGGAGGACGTGAATGCTTTGGAGGGAGGACAGAAAAGATTTACCAGGATGTTGCCTGGCATGGAGGATATTAGTTTTGGGGAGAGATTGAATAAACTGGGATTGTTCTCCCTGGAAAGACGGAGGCTGAGGGGTGACATGATAGAAGTTTATAAAATTATGAGGGGCACAGTTAAGGTGAACA
Source organism: Mustelus asterias (assembly GCF_964213995.1). Classification (NCBI taxonomy): domain Eukaryota; kingdom Metazoa; phylum Chordata; class Chondrichthyes; order Carcharhiniformes; family Triakidae; genus Mustelus; species Mustelus asterias. The sequence continues at coordinate 20,599,776 of NC_135802.1, read as the reverse complement.
GTTGGAAGCTTTTTCCCAGGGCAGAAATGATAATTACAAGGGGGCACAAGTTCAAGGCAAGGGGGGAAAGGTTCAGTGGAGATGTGCAGGGGAAGCTTTTTTACACAGTGGGGGCCTGGAATGCACTGCCAAGTGAGGTGGTTGAGGCAGATACGTTAGCCACATTTAAGACTTATCTGGATAGGTACATGAGCAGATGGGGAATAGAGGGATACAGGCGGTTGGCCTAGGGCCAGTCAAGGACAGAAGTGGGAAGTTGTGCGTGGAGTCTGAAGAGATAGGAGAGGCACTAAATGAATATTTTTCGTCAGTATTCACATTGGAGAGGGACAGTGTTGTTGAGGGGAGTACTGAGATGCAGGCTGTTGGACTGGATGGGATTGATGTTCATAAGGAGGAGGTGTTAGCGATTCTGGAAAGGGTAAAAATTGATAAGTCCCCTGGGCCGGATGGGATTTATCCTAGGATTCTCTGGGAGGCTAGAGAGGAGATTGCAGAGCCTTTGGCTTTGATCTTTGTGTCGTCATTATCTACTGGAACAGTGCCAGAAGACTGGAGGATAGCAATTGTTGTCCCCTTGTTCAAGAAGGGGAGTAGGGACAACCCTGGTAATTATAGACCAGTGAGCCTTACTTCTGTTGTGGGCAAAGTATTGGAAAGGATTATAAGAGATAGGATTTATAATCACCTAGAAAGGAATAATTTGATTAGGGATAGTCAGCACGGTTTTGTGAAGGGTAGGTCGTGCCTCACAAACCTTATTGAGTTCTTTGAGAAGGTGACCAAAGAGGTGGATGAGGGTAAAGCGGTTGATGTGGTGTATATGGATTTTAGCAAAGCGTTTGATAAGGTTCCCAATGGTAAGCTTTTGCAGAAAATACAGACACATGGGATTGAGGGTGATTTAGTGGTTTGGATCAGGAATTGGCTAGCTGTAAGAAAACAAAGGGTGGTGGTTGATGGGAAATATTCATCCTGGAGTTCAGTGACTAGTGGTGTACCGCAAGGATCTGTTTTGGGGCCACTGCTGTTTGTCATTTTTATTAATGACTTGGATGAGGGCGTGGAAGGATGGATTAGTAAATTTGCAGATGACACTAAAGTCGGTGGAGTTGTAGACAGTGCGGAGGGAAGTGGCAGGTTACAGAGGGGCATAGATAAGCTGCAGAGCTGGGCTGAGAGGTGGCAAATGGAGTTTAATGCGGAAAAGTGTGAGGTGATTCACTTTGGAAGGAGTAACAGGAATACAGAGTACTGGGCTAATGGTAAGATACTTGGTAGTGTGGATGAACAGAGGGATCTGGGTGTCCATGTGCATAGATCCCTGAAAGTTGGCACCCAGGTTGATAGGGTTGTTAAGAAGGCGTACGGTGTGTTAGCTTTTATTGGTAGAGGGATTGAGTTTTGGAGCCAGGAGGTCATGCTGCAACTGTACAAAACTCTGGTGCGGCCGCACTTGGAGTATTGCGTACAGTTCTGGTCGCCGCATTATAGGAAGGATGTGGAACTGTTGGAAAGGGTGCAGAGGAGATTTACCAGGATGTTGCCTGGTATGGTGGGAAAATCGTATGAGGAAAGGCTGAGGGGCTTGAGGTTGTTTTCGTTAGAGAGCAGAAGGTTAAGAGGTGACTTAATAGAGGCATACAAGATGATCAGAGGATTAGATAGGGTGGATAGTGAGAGCCTTTTTCCTCGGATGGTGTTGGCTAGCACGAGGGGACATAGCTTTAAATTGAGGGGTGAGAGATATAGGACAGATGTCAGAGGTAGGTTCTTTACTCAGAGAGTAGTAAGGGCGTGGAATGCCCTGCCTGCAGCAGTGGTGGACTCGTCAACGTTGAGAGCGTTCAAGTGGTTATTGGATAAACATATGGATGATATTGGAACAGTGTAGATTAGAGGAGCTTTAGATTGGTACCACTGGTCGGCGCAACATCGAGGGCCGAAGGGCCTGTACTGTGCTGTAATGTTCTATGTTCTAGATAGGACAACGTGATTGGCACAGGCTTGGTGGGCCAAAGGGCCTGTTCCTGTGCTGTTCTTTGTTCTTTGTTTTTATAATTTTGAGGCAACATCTCATCATAATTTTTTTCACCGTAAACCGTAAACATATGATCGTCACTCATATAATGAGTTCAGAAGGGTGGCACGGTGGCCCAGTGGTTAGCACTGCTGCCTCACAGCACCAGGGACCCAGGTTCAATTCCCAGCTTGGGTCAATGTTATGTGGATTTTTGGGCGGCATGGTGGCACAGTGGTTAGCACTGCTGCTTCACAGCTCCAGGGGCCTGGGTTCGATTCCTGGCTTGGGTCACTGTCTGTGTGGAGTTTGCACATTCTCCTAGTGTCTGCGTGGGTTTCCTCCGGATGCTCCGGTTTCCTCCCACAGTCCAAAGATGTGCGGGTTAGGTTGATTGGCCATGCTAAAAAATTGCCCCTTAGTGTCCTGAGATGCGTAGGTTAGAGGGATTAGTGGGTAAATATGTGGGGGTAGGGCCTGGGTGGGATTCTGGTCGGTGCAGACTTGATGGGCCGAATGGCCTCTTTCTGCACTGTAGGGTTTCTATGTTTCTATGAGATCTTGACCCAGAGAGTTAGAATGTGGAGCTGGTTATTACAATGAGCAGTTGAGATGAATAACATTGATTCCTTTAAGGGGAATCTTGGTAAGTACTTAAGGATGACAGGAGTAGAGAGTTATGCTGAAGGCATCTGTCTTCACTGTGGAAGATACAAAAAACATGGCAAGAGTACTTGAAAATCAGAAGTCCAAAGATGTGCAGGTTAGGTGGATTGACCATGCTAACTTGCCTCTGAGTGTCCCAAGATGTGTAGATTAGATGGATTAGCCATGTTAAATGTGTGAGGTTACAGAGATAGGGCAGGGGAGAGGGCCTGGGGAATTAACTCTGTCAGAGAGTCGGTACAGAATTAATGGGCCAAATGGCCTCATGTGCACTGTAGGGATTCTATAGTTCAATGATTCTGTTAGGTAAAAGGGAGGGAGTAACTTAAAACAAGCACAATCACTCAGGAAAAAGGTACTGGGAAAACCTGTCAAAGTGAAGGTTAACAAATCCTCTGAACCTGACAGCTTTGATTCTAAAGTCTTAAAGGAAGCGGCTGCCAAGATAGTAGATCATAGAAGAAACCCTACAGTGCAGAAGGAGGCCATTCGGCCCATCGAGTCTGCACCGACCACAATCCCACCCAGGCCCTACCCCCACATATTTTACCCTCTAATCCCTCTAACCTACACATCTCAGGACTCTAAGGGGCAATTTTCTTTTTAACCTGGCCAATCAACCTAACCCACACATCTTTGGACTGTGGGAGGAAACCGGAGAAAACCCACGCAGACACGAGGAGAACGTGCAAACTCCACACAGACAGTGACCCGAGCCGGGAATCGAACCCGGGACCCTGGAGCTGTGAAGCAGCAGTGCTAACCACTGTGCTACCGTGCTGCTTTGGTTGTGATCTTCCAAAATGTCTTAGATTCTGGAAACATCCCAGCAGACTGGAAAGTTGTTAATGTAACACTTCCACTCTGGAAAGGAGGGAGACAAAAAGCAGGAAACGATAGACAAGTTAGCCTCGCATCTGTCAGAGGTAGAATGCTTGAATCCATTATTGAGGAGGTACTAGCAGGACATTCAGAAAATCCTAACTTAATCAGGCAATGTCAACGTCGTTTTCTGAAAGGGAAATCATGTTTAACTATTTTTTAAAGTGTTCTTCAAGGAAACAAATGCAACATGGATTAAGGGGAACCTGTGGATGTGCTGTACTTGGATTTTCAAAGGCATTCGACATGGTGCCATATCAGAGTTACTTCACAAAGTTTCTTCCCACAATCCAAAAGACGTGTTGATTAGGTGTATTGGCCAGGCTAAATCCTTCCTCAATGTTAAATCCTCTCTCAATGTACCCGAACAGGTGCTGGAGTTTGGCAACTAGGGGATTTTCACAGCAACTTCATTGCTAAGTAAGAAGTCTCACAACACCAGGTTAAAGTCCAACAGGTTTATTTGGTAGCACAAGCTTTCGGAGCACTGCCCCTTCATCAGGGGAGTGAAGAGTTGGGTTCATATATAGACACAGACTCAATAATAAGATAATGGTTGGAATGTGAGTCTTAACAGGTAATCAATTCTTTACAGGTGCAGACAATACAAGTGGAGAGAGGATTAAGTACAGGTTAAAGAGGTGTGTATTGTCTCAAGCCAGGACAGTTAGTAAGATTTTGCAAGCCCAGGCAAATTGTGGGGGTTACAGATAGTGTGACATGACCCCAAGATCCCGGTTGAGGCCGTCCTCATGTGTGCCGAACTTGGCTATCAGTTTCTGCTCTGCGATTCTGCGTTGTTGTGTGTCTTGAAGGCTGCCTTGGAGAACGCTTAGCCGAAGATCAGACTGAATGCCCTTGACTGCTGAAGTGTTCCCCGACAGGAAGGAAACATTCATGGAGATATCTGCAGGTACACAGTACATGCTCTTGTGACTTGGCCAACGTTGTCTACCTGATACGCTGCAGGAAAGGATGTCCCGAGGCATGGTACATCAGCGAGACCATGCAGATGACATGACAATGGATGAATGGACACCGCTTGACAATCACCAGGCAGGAGTGTTCCCTTCCTGTCGGGGAACACTTCAGCAGTCAAGGGCATTCAGCCTCTGATCTTCGGGTAAGCGTTCTCCAAGGCGGCCATCAAGGCACACAACTCAGAATCGCCGAGCAGAAACTGATAGCCAAGTTCCGCACACATGAGGAAGGCCTCGACCGGGATCTTGGGTTCATATCACACTTCCTGTAACCCCCACAATTTGCCTGGGCTTGCAAAATCTCACGAACTATCCTGGCTGGAGACAATACACACCACTTTAATCTGTGCTTAGCCCTCTCTCCACTCACATTGTCTGTACCTTTAAGACTTGATTACCTGTTAAGACTCGCATTCCAACCATTATCTTGTAGTTGAGGCTGTGTCTATATATGCCCTCTTCACTCACCTGATGAAGGGGCAGTGCTCCGAAAGCTCGTGCTATCAAATAAACCTGTTGGACTTTAATCTGGTGTTGTGAGACTTTTTACTGTGCCTACCCCAGTCCAACGCCAGCATCTCCACTTCATTGCTAAGGAAATTTCATTGCTAAGGAAATTTCATTACTAAGGAAATTTGGCATGTCCGCTACACTCTCACCAATCTTTACAGATGCACCATAGAAAGCATTCTTTCCGGTTGTATCACAGCTTAGTGTGGCTCCTGCTCTGCCCAAGATCGCAAGGAACTACAAAAGGTCATGAATGTAGCCCAATCCATCACGCAAACTAGCCTCCCATCCATTGACTCTGTCTACACTTCCCACTGCCTCGGCAAAGCAGCCAGCATAATTAAGGACCCCATGCACCCCGGACATTCACTCTTCCACCTTCTTCTGTCGGGGAAAAGACACAAAAGTCTGAGGTCACGTACCAACCAACTTAAGAACAGCTTCTTCCCTGCTGCCATCAGACTTTTGAATAGACCTACCTTGCACTAAGTTGATCTTTCTCTACACCCCAGCTATGACCGTAACATTACATTCTGTACTCTCTCCTTTCCTTCTCTGTGAACGGTATGCTTTGTCTGTATAGCGCGCAAGAAACAATACTTTTCACTGTATACCAATACATATTTAGACAAATGCGAGGTGATGCATTTTGGTAGATCGAACCAGGGCAGGACCTACTCAGTTAATGGTGGGGCGCTGGGGAGAGTTACAGAACAAAGAGATCTAGGGGCACATGTTCATAGCTCCTTGAAAGTGGAGTCACAGGTGGACTGAGTGGTGAAGAAGGCATTCGGCATGTTTGGTTTCATCGGTCAGAACATTGAATACAGGAGTTGGGACGTCTTGTTGAAGTTGTACAAGACATTGGTAGGCCACACTTGGAATACTGTGTGCAATTCTGGTCACCCTATTATAGAAATAATATTATTAAACTAGAACGAGTGCAGAAAAGATTTACTCGGATGCTACCGGGACTTGATGGATTGAGTTATAAGGAGAGGCTGGATAGACTGGGACTTTTTTCTCTGGAGCGTAGGAGGCTGAGGGGTGATCTTATAGAGGTCTATAAAATAATGAGGGGCACAGATCAGCTAGATAGTCAATATCTTTTCGCAAAGGTAGGAGAGTCTAAAACTAGAGGGCATAGGTTTAAGGTGAGAGGGGAGAGATACAAAAGTGTCCAGAGGGGCAATTATTTCACACAGAGGGTGGTGAGTGTCCGGGACAAGCTGCCAGAGGTAGTAGTAGAGGTAGGTACAATTTTGTCTTTTAAAAAGCATTTAGATAGTTACATGGGTAAGATGGGTATAGAGGGATATGGGCCAAATGCGGGCAATTGGGATTAGCTTACGGGTTTTTTTAAAAAAGGGCAGCATGGACAAGTTGGGCCGAAGGGCCTGTTTCCATGCTGTAGACCTCTATGACTCTATGTGACAATAATAAATCAAATCAAATTGCAGTGTTCATGTAAGCCTACTTGTGACACTAATAAATAAACTTTACAAATAAGAGCTTATGGCATACGGGGTAATATTTTAGCATGGATAGAGGATTGGTCAGTTGACAAGAATCAGAGAGTTGGGATAAATGGGTCATTATCAAGTTGAAAAGCTATTCCACGGGAATCAGTGATGGAGCCTCAACAACTTACAATCCTACATCGATGGCATGGGTGAAGGGACTGAAGGTATGGTTGCTATGTTTGTTGATGACACAAAGCTAGATAGGAAACTAAGTTGTCTAGAGGACATAAAGACTCTACAAAGGGATTTAGATAGGTTAAATGAGTGGACAAAGCTTTTGCAGATGGAGTATTAAGTGAGAAAATGTGTACTGCTCCACTTTGGAAGGAAGCATAGAAAAGTATGTTCTTTGACTGGAGAGAGATTGCAGAATTCAAAAGTGCAGAGAGATCTGGGTGTCCTGGTACATGAGTCGCAAAACATTGGTAAGCAGGTACAACAAATGATCAGGAAGGCAGTTGGAATGTTGTTGTGTATTGCAAATGGAATCGAGTATAAAAGTAGGGTAGTGTTGCTACAGCTGTACAGGGCCTTGCTCAGGTCATATCACGGGACGGCACGGTGGCACAGTGGTTAGCACTACTGCCTCACAGCGCCAGGGACCCTGGTTCGATTCCCGGCTTGGGTCACTGTCTGTGTGGAGTCTGCACGTTCTCCCCATGCCTGCGTGGGTTTCCTCCGGATGCTCCAGTTTCCTCCCATCAGTCTGAAAGACGTGCTGGTTAGGTGCATTGGCCATGCTAAATTCTCCCTCAGTGTACCCGAACAGATGCCAGAGTGTGGCAACTAGGGGATTTTCACAGTAACTTCATTGCAGTGTTAATGTAAGTCTTACTTGTGACTAATAAATAAACTTTACATCAGGGGTACCGTGTACAGTTTTAGTTTCCTTACTTAAGAAAGGATATTTGAAGCAGTTCAGAGAGGGTTCACTTGACTGGTTACTACATTAAGAGATGGTCTTTAGAGGAAAGGTTGAGCATGTTGGGTCTATGACCCATTGGACTTTAGAAGATTGACAGGTAAACTTATTGAAACATATAAGATCCTCGGGGGGCTTGACTGCATGGATGCTGCAATGATGTTTCACCGTGTGGAGGAGACTAGAACCAGGGGTCACAGTTTAAACCTTTGGAGACTCATATTTGAGACCGAGATGAAGAGAAACTTTTGTTTTTATCTCAGAGCGTCATTAGTCTGTGGAATTATCTTCCCACAGTGGAAGCTGGACCAGTGAGTATGTTCAGTCAGAGTTAGACAGATTTTTGAAAGACAGCGGAATCGGGAGTTATGGGAGGCAGTCAGGAAAGTGCAGTTGAGGCCATAACCAGGTCAACCACGATCCTATTGAATGGCAAAGAATTTGAGTGGCAGAATGGCCTACTCCTGCTCCGAATTCCTGTGCTCTTAAAATATCATAGAATCCCTTCGATGCAGAAGGAGACCATTTGGCCCATCGAATCTGCACTGACCACAATTCCACCCAAGCCCTAACCCTGTAAACCCATGTATTTATCCTAGCTAGTTCCCCTGACATAAGGGGCAATTTAGCATGGCAATCAGTCTAACCCACATATCTTTGGACTGTGGGAGGAAACTGGAGCACCTGGAGGACATCCACGCAGACTCGGGGAGAACGCACAAACTCCATACAGTCACCGAAGGCCAGAATCGAACCTGGATTCCTGATGCTGTGAGGCAGCAGTGCTAATCACTGTGTCACCCTGTCACCCTCTTGTGGTACAGTCAGATGGACAGAGGCTCGAGTGGATCACGAACAATGCCAAGACCAGTCATGCCAAATGGGCTGTTTCTGTGTTCAAATACTACCTAAATCATGGATCATAAATCTTAGATCATAGAATCCTTACAGCGCAGAAGGAGACCATTTGGCCCATCGATCCTGCACCAACCACAGTCCCACCCAGGCATTATCCCCCTAAACCCCACAGGATTCCAAGTCCCAAACAAGCATGAAATCAGAAGAAATTCACGCCATTTTTTTGGGCAACTTAAAAATCGAATCTTACCTGACGTGGTCAAAAAAACCATGGTTAGGTGCATTGACCAGAACAGGCGCCGGAGTGTGGCGACTCGGGGAATTTCACAGTAACTTCATTGCAGTGTTAATGTAAGCCTTACTTGTGACGAATCAATAAATTTAACTTCAAACTTTAAAATCTTGCCAAACTTGGAATCCAGCAGCAGGGGTTGTGGGCAGGGTGTAAATTGCCCAAAAGCTGGCTGATGTCAGCAGAGGTCACAATTACGCGTGGAACGATTTCTGTGCTCTGATCTCGCCGGATGTCCAGTGCTGCTAAGATTGCGAGAGCCGCGAAATCGGGTTTGTGGCTTGCCCCACCCCTTCGGCCATCAGGGCAAAATAGTAAGATCGCTTCCCCCTGCCCCCCGCCCACTCGCCCCATGTATTTACCCTGCTAATCCTCCTGACACTAAGGGACAATTTTGCCATGGCTAAACAACCTAACCCACACATTTCTATGAGTAAAACCTGTCAATAGTCCAACCTCACTTCCCATTTTACTTTGAAATTTCTGGCAATTCTGTCAGTGACAGGAATGCTCAAATGAAGCCACTTCACACTCAGTCACATCCTCATCCCCTGAACCAGTCTGAAAAAACATCAACCTTTGCATAGAGACAACAGATGGCATGCCTTCAAGCCTCCCTTTTAGCCATTTAATTCATGCATATAATTTACTTGGGAAAAAAAAGCACTGCATAAACAGACCCGCAAATGCAGCTCATCAAATTATTTTCTGCCTGAAGTTTATATGCAACGAATAATTTGATGCAATTAAGACCCAAGTGACTTGTTGCAGTACCTTCCTCCAGTCAACTTGATTGGCTCCAACAACATTCCTCTCCAAGCCCGAGGTTCTTGTTGCCTCCAGGCGCTCCACAGGACAGATTTAATTGGTCCAATCATCTATCTACTGATCCGAATGTTTTAAATATGCCAGGGAGACAATATCTGTTCCCAGTGAAGAGAAGTTATTTTCCTTCGAACCATAGAAACCATAGAAAAATTACAGCTCAGAAACAGGCCTTTTGGCCCTTCTTGTCTGTTTTGCCTTGTGTCGACAGTCACCTTAAATCATTCATTGTTGGCACATTTAGGGGGAAGATGGTGGTGCAGTGATAATGTCACTGCACTGATAATCTAGAGGCCAAGGCAGTTAGGTACAAATCGCGTCTTGTGGGGCATTGGGTTGTGTCCCTGCCTCTGATTTACAGAATCACAGGCGGCACGGTAGCACAGTGGTCAGCACTGCTGCCTCACAACGCCAGAGACCCTGGTTCAATTCTGGCCTTGGGTCACTGTCTATGTGGAGTTTGCACGTTCCCCCCGTGTCTGCGTGGATTTCCTCCAGTTGCTCTGTTTTTTTTTAAAGAGTTCTTCAAGCAAATAAAAGCAACATGGATAAAGGGGTAGCTGTGGATGTGCTGTACTTGGATTTCCAAAAGGCATTTGACATGGTGCCACAGTAACGTTACTTCACAAAGTTTCATCCCACAGTCTGAAAGAGGTGCTGGTTAGGTGCATTTAGGCCATGCTAAATTCTCCCTCAGTGCACCCGAACAGGCGCCGGAGTGTGGTGACTAGGAGATTTTCACATTAACTTCGTTGCAGTGTTAATGCAAGCCTAAGTTAAGAGCAAATTACTGTATATGCTGGAATCTGAAACCAAAAGAGAAAATGCTGGAAAATCTCAGCAGATCTGGCAGCATCTGTAAGGAGAGAAAAGAGCTGACGTTTTGAGTCCAGATGACCCTTTGTCAAAGCTAAAAGGCAGAGAAAGTGGGAGATATTTATACTGCAGGGTGAGGGAATGAAAGATGAGTCATAGCCATAAAAACCAGGGTAAAGGGCTGCTGATGGCAGTCCACAGAGAGAATAAAGTGTGTGAATGGCCAAACGGCAAAGAAGCTAAAATCAGAGGGTAAACTGTGACAGATGAAGATGTGGGGGCGGGGGGGGGGGGGGGGGGGGGGGGGGGGGGGGGGGAGAAAAATGAAGAAAAATAATAAAGTAATAAAAGGGGTGGAGGTGGGGTAGAGTTAATCATCTGAAGTTGTTGAATTCGATGTTGAAACCGGAAGGTTGTAAAGTGCCGAGCCAGGAGATGAGATGCTGTTCCTCCAGTTTGCGTTAAGCTTCACTGGAACATTGCAGCAGGCCAAGGACAGACATGTGGGCATGGGAGCAGGATCGTGCATTAAAATGGCAAGCAACCGGAAGGTCTGGGCTCTGGTTGCACACCAAAGTTGAGACCTAAGGTGCCCAGCAAAGCGATCACCCAGTCTACGCTTGGTCTCTCCGATATAGAGGAGACCACATTGGGGGCAGTGAATGCAATAGACCAAATTGAAAGAGGTGCAAGTGAAACGCTGCTTAACCTGGAATAAATGTTTTGGACCTTGGATGGGGAGCATGGAAGAGGTAAAGGGACAGGTGTTACACCTTCTGCAATTGCATGGGAAGGTGCCATGAGTGACAGGAGAGGTGTTGGGTACAGTGGAGGAGTGGACTAGGTTATCCCGGAGGGAACTGTCTCTGCGGAATGCTGATAGAGAGAGTGAAGGGAAGACGTGTTTGGTGGTGGCATCATGCTGGAGTTGGCGAAAATGGCGGAGGATTATACTTTGCATGTGGAGGCTGGTGGGGTGAAATGTGAGAACAAGGGGGACTCTATCCTTGTTCTGGGAGGGGTGGGAGGGGATGGGGGTCGTGGTGCGGGAGATGGACTGCACGCTGTTGAGGGCCCTGTCGACAACTGTAGATGGGAATCCACGGTTGAGGAAGAACATAAGAACATAAGAAATAGGAGCAGGAGTAGGCCATCTAGCCCCTCGAGCCTGCCCCGCCATTCAATAAGATCATGGCTGATCTGACGTGGATCAGTACCACTTACCCGCCTGATCCCCATAACCCTTAATTCCCTTACCGATCAGGAATCCATCCATCCGCGCTTTAAACATATTCAGCGAGGTAGCCTCCACCACCTCAGTGGGCAGAGAATTCCAGAGATTCACCACCCTCTGGGAGAAGAAGTTCCTCCTCAACTCTGTCTTAAACCGACCCCCCTTTATTTTGAGGCTGTGTCCTCGAGTTTTAACTTCCTTACTAAGTGGAAAGAATCTCTCCGCCTCCACCCTATCCAGCCACCGCATTATCTTATAAGTCTCCATAAGATCCCCCCTCATCCTTCTAAACTCCAACGAGTACAAACCCAATCTCCTCAGCCTCTCCTCATAATCCAAACCCCTCATCTCCGGTATCAACCTGGTGAACCTTCTCTGCACTCCCTCCAATGCCAATATATCCTTCCTCATATAAGGGGACCAATACTGCACACAGTATTCCAGCTGCGGCCTCACCAATGCCCTGTACAGGTGCATCAAGACATCCCTGCTTTTATATTCTATCCCCCTCGCGATATAGGCCAACATCCCATTTGCCTTCTTGATCACCTGTTGTACCTGCAGACTGGGCTTTTGCGTCTCATGCACAAGGACCCCCAGGTCCCTTTGCACGGTAGCATGTTTTAATTTGTTTCCATTGAGATAGTAATCCCATTTGTTATTATTTCCTCCAAAGTGTATAACCTCGCATTTATCAACGTTATACTCCATTTGCCATATCCTCGCCCACTCACTCAGCCTGTCCAAATCTCTCTGCAGATCTTCTCCGTCCTCCACACGATTCACAAGAAGGAGCACATATTAGAAGCATCGCTTTGGAAAGGGGCATCATCGGAACAAATGCGACGGAGGCGAAGGAGCTGAGAGAAAGGGATGGAGTCCTTACAGGATGTAGGGTGTGAAGAGCTGTAATCCAGATAGCTGTGGGAGTCAATGGGCTTGTTATGGATATTGGTAGATAGTCTATTGCGGAAATGGAGACAGAAAGGTCAAGGAAGGGAAGGGAAGTGTCTGAGATGGACCAGGTGAAGGCGATGGAGGGATGGAAACTGGAAGCGAAGTTGATGAATCTTTTGAGGTCTGGACGAGAGCATGAAGCGGCTCAAAATAGTCATCGATGAACTGGTAAAGGGATTGTGGGAGGGGACCTGGGTTGCCTGGAACAAGGAATGTTCCACATACCCCATAAAAAGACCAGTGTAGTTTGGACCCACCCTACCTCAACCCCTTTGTTTTCATTTTATTTATTTTTACTTTTCTCGATCCTTTATTTCTTTATTGTCTTTCTTCTTTTTTCTTTCCCCCTCACTCTTTCCCCGACTTGATCCCCCCTTTCCTTACCTTTTCTCCCCTTTGCTTTCCCTTCCCCCCTCTTTTTTAATTTTACCTCTCTCCTACCCATTCCCTCCCCCCACATCTTCACCTGTCACAGTTTACCTCTGATTTCGTCTTCTCTGCTGTTTGGCCATTCACACCCTTTATTCTCTCTATGGACTGCCATTAGCAGTCTTTCCCCTTGCTTTTGTGGCTATGACTCATCTTTCATTCCCTCACCCTGCAGTATAAATATCTCCCAGTTTCGGCACTTTTTAGCTTTGACAAAGGGTCATCTGGACTCGAAACATCAGCTCTTTTCTCTCCTTACAGATGCTGCCAGACCTGCTGAGATTTTCCAGCATTTTCTCTTTTGGTTAATGTAAGCCGACTTATGACAAATAATAAATTTGATTTGATTTGATTTATTATTGTCACATGTATTAGTATACAGTGAAAAATGTTGTTTCTTGCACGCTATACAGACAAAACATATCGTTCATAGAGAAGGAAACGAGAGAGTGCAGAATGTAGTGTTACAGTCATAGCTAGGGTGTAGAGAAAGATCAACTTAATGCAAAAATAAATAAATAATCAGTTGGAACTTTCAATTGGTTTTGCGAGTGTCAGCTCCGGAAGTAATAGACTGGAAAACATGAAATACATACAAATGTACCCTGCAAAAGAATAGCAAAGGCTTTGACTGTAACTCTTTGTGGTTTATTTTTCCCATGGCTCAAGAGAAGGATTTTAGCACACACTTCGAGCACATTACTGCATCATTCATTTGTTAGCCTTTTTTTTAATCAGAGAACAAAGAACAAAGAAAATTACAGCACAGGATCAGGCCCTTCGGCCCTCCAAACCTGCACCGACCATGCTGCCCAACTCAACTAAAAGCCCTTATTTATTTACACCAATCTCAGATAGTGCTCTCAACCATAAACCAAAAGCAACACAAGGCTCATGCTGAATTACTGTCACACAACCCAATAGCCTTTTTATTGCTTCTGCCAACTAACTGTATCTACTAATTATTTCTCAACCAATATTAAAACTTAAGTGCTACGAACAATGATTCAAAGGTGAATAAATGGCTGTTAGTTTTGACTTCTTCTTTGATAATTGCCAGTAGCTCAGTAGCTCTTAAGACTGCTAATAGGAAGTGAGTCGGGCAAATGGTAATATAACCGGAGCAGGTTCAGGTAAGACAGTTTGAAGAGCTAAATTTGGACATGAACGACCAGGCGTAGGTGAGGTGGTACATCTCAGATGGGTCTTTATTGAGAAATTAATGAGTGGAGATTAAGGATTCATCAGGTGTCCTTAAATATTCATGTCAAGGTGTTAATCATGTGTTTTTACATTCGAATAGAATCCATACAATGCAGAAGGAGGCCATTCGGCCCACCGAGTCTGCACAGACTCTCTGAAATTTAAAGTTTATTTATTAGTGTCACAATTAGGCTTACATTAACACTGCATTGAAGTTACTGTCAAAATCCCCAAATCGCCACACTCTGGCACCTGTTCGGGTACACTGAGGGAGAATTCAGCATGGCCAATGCACCTAACCAGCATGTCTTTCAGACTGCAGGAGGAAACTGTAGCACCCGGAGCAAACCCACGCAGACATGGGGAGAAAGAGCAGACTCCGGACAGTGACCCAAGCCGGGAATCAAATTCAGGTCCCTAGCGCTGTGGCACCAAAGGACATTTTATTAAGGTACACCACCACCCTAACCCCTCCAACCCTGTAACCCTGCGCATTTAGCATGGCTAAACCACCTAATGTGCACATCTTTGGATACTGAGGGGCAATTTATCATGGCCAATCCACCAAACCTGCACATCTTTGGACTGTGGGAGGAAACCGGAGCACCCGGAGGAAACCCACACAGACACGGGGAGAACGTGCAAACCCCACACAGTCAACCCAAGGCCGGAATCGAACCTGGATCCCTGGCGCTATGAGGCAGTAGTGCTAACCACTTTACTACCATGCTGCCCGTGCCACTGACATTCCTCAGACCATGTTTTGTCCTTTCTAAAAAGGGCCTAATGTATTTTTCATTTCCATGTCTGCTGATATATTTATTTTAATTCAGATTTCCAGTATTTGTAATATTTTCTTTTTTCGTTTTGCTGTATGAGGGGTCAGACGATATCTTTTGCTGAATGGGTAGCAGGTAAGTTTACCCCCTTTGCATTTGGTTCATACAGAATGTGATGTTTCAGCTCCGACCTGCCTTTCACCTCAATGTATTCTCTTAAGTTTAACATGCAGGTTCAGTCGGTAGTTAGGAAGGCAAATGCAATGTGAGCATTCATGTCAAGAGGGCTAGAATACAAGAGCAGGGATGCACTTCTGAGGCTGTGTAAGGCTCAGGTCAGACCCCATTTGGAGTATTGTGAGCAGTTTTGGGCCCCGTATCTAAGGAAGGATGTGCTGGCCTTGGAAAGGGTCCAGAGGAGGTTCACAAGAATGATCCCCGGAATGAAGAACTTGTCATATGAGGAATGGTTGAGGATTCTGGGTCTGTACTCGCTGGAGTTTAGAAGGATGAGGGGGAATCTTATTGGAACTTACAGGATATTGAGAGGCCTGGATAGAGTGGACGTGGAGAGGATGTTTCCACTAGTAGGAAAAACTAGAACCAGAGAGCACAACCTCAGGCTAAAGGGACGATCCTTTAAAACAGAGATGAGGAGGAATTTCTTCAGCCAGAGAGTGGTGAATCTGTGGAACTCTTTGCCACAGAGGGCTGTGGAGGCCAAGTTATTGAGTGTCTTTAAGACAGAGATAGATAGGTTCTTGATTAATAAGGGGATCGGGGGTTATGGGGAAAAGGCAGGAGAATGGGGATGAGAAAAATATCAGCCATGATTGAATGGTGGAGCAGACTCGATGGGCCAAGTGGCCTAATTCTACTCCTAGATCTATGTCTTATGGTCTTATTCCATCGCTCCTTGTCTGACTGCGTGTAGTTGATTTGGGTAATGTGATGATATCTAGGTTCGGTTACAGTAAGAAGTAAGAAGCCCATCCCAGTCCAATGCCGGCATCTCCACATCACAGGTTTGGTTATTGAAGGCTCTTCAGACAGATTTGTCTACGTTTCAATAAATAATTGTTCATCAGTAACTCCTCGCATTGAGCGTACTTCAGGATGATAATATGCCTTGAAATCAATCTGATGAGCTTAATTTGAATTGGAGCATGAGGTACACGAATTCGAGCAGCAGCATGTATTACTGTGATGTATAAAACAACCACTCTGACAACTGCCATTTCAATGGAGCCTTACTCATCCCCCTCTGTTACTAATGAAGCTGCCTTGTCATGTCTTACTTCAGAAGAGTTCTCCATTGTCACATCCTCTGCTATTCCGTAAACTGTGAAGCCCAGACCTTCCAAAGTCAGGGAGTTTTTAAGTCTTATTCACTTGAAATAAGGTTTCAAGTTAGTCTCCCTTCTTTTTCTGCCTATCAGATTCCCCAAACTGCCACAATTGTGAGATGCCACTGCAGTTCCTTCTACCTCCGGTGTGTTTGATGCTCAAGTAAGTTATTTCACTTTGGAAACATCTCGCTCAGTGAATGGATCAGTGATGCTTTCGACAACAAGCCTTTTTCTCTATTCATTCATGGGACATGGGCATCGCTGGCTGGCCAGCATTTATTGCCCATCGCTAGTTGCCCGAGGGCAGTTGAGAGTCAACCACATTGCTGTGGCTCTGGAATCACATGTGGGCCAGACCAGGTAAGGATTATCTGCTTCACTAATGTCCTTTAAGGAAGGAAATCTGGAAGCAGATTTCCTTCCTTAAAGGACGTTAGTGAGGCAGATGGATTTTCCCCACAATCGACAACGGTTTCATGGTCAACGTTAGACCTTTGTTTAAAATAAAGGAAGTTGGGACTTATGTATGTACGCCATGGAGCAGTGGCTTCACTTTGTGTTTCACAATAGATACTGTTCTTTTCCAGTTGGGCTTCTGGAGTAATGAGCTAGCCACGAGCTTTCCCAATCTGGATGGTTCCCTGGCTGGCAACCTCCCACCCTGCTGCCCGATTATGCGCTCCCGCCTCCGCCGCCAGACGTTTTTTTATTGAATTCAAATTCCACCATCTGCCGTGGCGGGATTCGAACCCGGGTCCCAGAACATTGGCTGAGTTTCTGGATTAATAGTCCAGTGATAATACACAAGGCCATCGCCTCCCCCCGTGATGAATGAATGGTGCCTCGGTAATTCAAACTCTCCAACGTAAAGAAGGACACTGAAATGCAGGGGCAGAATTCAGGTGGCAGGTTTGGAGGCTGAGTGGCAGTGAGAGGGCACATAATCGGGCAGGAGGGTGCTGTGCAAGAGGGTGCCAAGTAGGGAACCATCCCGATTGGGAAAGCTCATGGCTGGCTGTAATTACTCAGGACGCCCGACTTGTAAAGAGCAGTATCTATCAGGGGCAGCACGGTGGCAAGTACTGTTGCCTCACAGTGCGAGGGACTCAAGTTCAATTCCCAGCTTGGGTCACTGTCTGTGTGGAGTCAGCACGTTCTCCCCGTATCTGCATGGGTTTCCTCCGGGTGCTCTGGCTTCCACAGTCCAAAGGTGTGCGGGTTAGGTTGATTGGCCATGCTAAATTGACCCTTAGTATCAAGGGGATGAATAGCGTAAGTATGTGGGGTTATGGGAAAAGGGCTTGGGTGGGATTGTGGTCGGTGTAGACTCAATGGGCTGAATGGCCTCCTGCTGCACTGTAGGGATTCTATGATTCCACGATTCTATCACATCGGAGTTTAGGCCTCCAAGCAATCCTGCCATACACAACAGAAATGTATGTGTAATCCTCTAATCTAATGAACAGAGATTCTTTGATTCTGTTGTGAAACACAAAAGCCACTATTCCGTGATGTACATACATAAGTCCCAACTTTCTTTTATGGCTAACAATTTACCCAAATACGTTATAGATTACAATCCAAATACATTATGATTTCAGTCCATTCTTGCAGCCTCTTCAAAATAGGTGCTACTGAAACATGGTTTGCAATTTAGCATTGATGGGCAGCCAGAATTGGCTTGTTTCCTTATAAATGAAGGAGAAGGTCGCCAATTCCCCATTAAATGCCACCTCTATTCAACAAACTGCCACAGTCAATCTTGACACAAGACCGTGGCAAGCCCACGAATTAGAGATTCCCCATGAACTCATTGAGGTTATGACAATGGCCATGCTGCCTGGGGGCCAATTGGTGCCACCACCCTATGTGGGTGATGCTGGCGAGACAGAATTTATTGGCCCTCTCTTGTTGTTCTGAGGGCATTAAAAGGCAACCAAATACAGAGGAGCAAGAGTCATATGTAGGCCAGGCAAGGTCTGGGATTGGCAATCCCTGTCACAGAAGGACATTCATTTAAGGATGCAGTAAACCACTGGTAATGCTGGTGGGTTGCTCGTCCACTAATGGTACTGAATGTGAGCACAATCCTGGAAGATGATAGGACAGTACAGCCAAGGAACAGGTCTTTCGGCCCTCCAAACGTGTGCCAATCATGATGCCCTGACTAAACTAAACAAAACCCTTCTGCCCTTACTCGGACCGTCATCCTCTATTCCCTCCCTATTCATGTACCCATCCAGATGCTTCTCAAATGTTGCTGTTGCTAACATGTCTGCTTCCACCACCTCCTCTGGCAGCATCGTCCAGGCATCCACCACTCTCTGCATGAAAAACTTCCCCCGATCATCGCCCTTCCCCCTCTCACCTTGAACCTGTGTCCCCTTGTAATTGACACTTCCACCCTGGAAAAAAGACTCCGACTATCCACCCTGTCTATGCCTCTCATCATTTTGTCGACCTCTATCAGGTCTCCCCTCAGCCTCTGTCTTTCCAGTGAAAACAATCTCTCCTCATAGCCAACACCCTCGAGACCAGTCGACATCCTGGTGAACCTTCTCTGCACTCTCTCCAAAGCTTCCACGTCCTTCTGGGAGTGTGGTGACCAGAATTGCACGCAATACTCCAAACGCGGCCTAACCAAGGTTTTATATAGCTGCAACATGATTTGCCACTATATAGGCTTTGAGAATCCCCTTCAAAGATGGCTGGTTAAGTACAGGCATTTGTCCTCCTGATGATTTTTAAGCGGGTGATGTAATTTATAAAAGGCTGCCCACCAGGTACTGAATACTGTGCTGAGGAAAAAAAAATAAGGCTTATATTCTGGGCGAGAGTCGGCAATACATTGCAGACAGTATACCTCTGTCACCAGCAAGAGTGATGTCTGAATCAATATTCTGGTTGTGCTGTGCCGTGGGGTGGATGGTGCGATTGGAATTAGGTTTATGATGGTATAATTGATTCGCACACTCGCATTACTGTCCGTAAAGGTATGACGGGGGGGGAGATGAGTGACAGCCAAGCTGTAAGGATTATACCCTTTCCTCAGCTCCGCGTGGGTTCCAGTCCCGGTTACTATTCCTATTAACATCAAAGGCTTTGTTGCCCGCTCTTGGCACAGCAAGAACTAATTCAATTAAAACCGTCGAACCTGTGCAACCTGACCTTTCATGTTGCTCAGACTCGTGTCGACTCTGAACTATCTCTTCCCAGGACCTCAGAAAAGGGGGTCGTAAGTCATTGGAAATTAAAATCGGGAGACAATTTAAAAGGCTGCTGCATCATTATCAGTCAGTCTGTTAACCCAACTGCACCAAGTCACTGGCTACTCCTGCCAATCAGATGGTAGACAATCCAAATCTGCTTGTGTGGAACATGACATCAGTCAAAATTAATACATTTTCTACAATGAATTACATATGGCCTTCCTCGCTCCTGTCATTGGATTCTTTTTGCTTCGGAAGATGTATTAATCAGGAACGGCCTATGAGGCAGTGAGGAATAAACCTATTTTATATTGCAATCGGCAGAAGCATGGGATCACCACCACTTGGAAGTTCCCCACCAAGACACTCAGCATCCTGATTTGGAAATACATTGGCGTTCCTTCACTGTCACTGGGTCAAAACCCTGAGACTTCCTCCCTCCCTGGGGTTAAAGGGATTAAGGGATATAGGGGGAAGGTGGGATCAGGATATTGAATTTGATGACCAGCCGTGGTCAAAATGAATGGCGGAGCAGGCTCAAAGGGCCGAATGGCCTACTCCTGCTTCTAATTTAAAGTTTATACCTCATTTATTAGTGTCTCAAGTAGGCTTACATTAACACTGTAATTAAGTTACTGTGAAAATCCCCTAGTCGCCACACTCTGGCCCTTGTTCGGGTACACTGAGGGAGAATTTAGCGTGGCCAATGCATCTAACCAGCACGTCTTTTGGACTGTGTGAGGAAACCAGAGCACCCGGAGGAAACCTACGCAGACACGGGGAGAATGTGCAGACTCCACACAGATAGTCACCCGAGACTGGAATTGAACCCAGGTCCCTGGCGCTGTGAGGCAGCAGTGCTAACCACTGTGCCACCGTGCTGTCCAATTTCTATGTTTCTAACAACAGTGTGGGTGCACCTACACAACATGGACTGGAGCGGCTCTCGAGGATAGCCCACCATTACCTTCTCAAGGGCAATGAGGGATGGACAATAAATGCTGGCCGAGCTAGCGAAGCCCAAAACCCATGAAAGAATGTTTTCAAAAATCCCTCCCTGAACCTGTCCGCCTTTCTCAGTCTCCTGCTCCTTCTCTGAGACATTCCTAAAGTCCAATTCCTTTCATCAAGCTCTGGGTCAGCTGTCCCAATATGTGGCTCGGGGTCAAATTCTGTTTGATGATTCTGCTGTGACGTGAATGTTAAGTGAAGTTAGTGATGTTCCTCAAGATATTTCACAATGTTAAAGGTGCAATACAAAAGCAAGACATTGTTGTACCCTCCCAAATGTTAAAGAGCTCAAACAGATGCATGTGTTTCAATATTTGGCTCTGATCAAGTGGGAGCACCACCTCCCTGCCCCACAAGCACCTCCAATCCTTACACCCTCACTCCCCGAGTCCTGCTTAACTTACTGTTTCCACCACATTACATTTTTCAGCCATTTCTGAATGCTGTTTTCATGTGTTCCATAAACTTTTCTTCGATTCATTCTTGGGACATGAGCATCGCTGGCTGGCCAGCAGTTTTTGCCATCCCTTGTTGCCCTTGAACTGAGTGGCTTGCTAGGCCGTTTCAGAGGGCAGTTAAGAGTCAACCAGATTGCTGGGGCTCTGGAATCACATGTAGGCCGGACCAGGTAAGGACGGCAGATATCTTTCCCTAAAGGACATTAGAGGTTTTTCCGACAATCGACAATCGGTTTCATGGTCATCAGTAGATTCTGAATTCCAGATATAGTTTTACTGAGTTCAAATTCCACCATTCACCATGGCGAGAATCAAACCCGGGTCCCCGGGCACAGCAAGAACTAATTTAATTAAAACCATAGAACCGGTGCCAAAGGCAGCAATCTTATCGCCATGCATGTTACCATGAGCCAACTCAGCACCTGCCATACAGCAAACCTTTCAGTTCTGCACTGGCTTAATTTCTGATCAGATAAAACCACTGTCCCATCAGTGGAGCAGTCTAAGCCGAATTGGAAGCACGCCCAAGAAAATCAGAGAGTCGCAATCCCTCTCCCTGAGTATTTGCAACAGAAAGAATTTCTCTGGATCGGCTGTTTCCCTAGGCTGGACTCCCTGGATCTAAAATCATTCCATTTCCATCTCTGTGCTTCCTCTGAAATGCTTGAGCCAGTTCTTGACCCTTTTGACCACCAAATGAATGTGAAGTAATGTTCCTCCGTCATTGTGGTTTTGGGTTCTCTCCCTACTTAGGTTCCATTCATATCTATTAATAAGACAAATAAGAATAGACAGATTACCCTTTTGTTTCATACTGACCATGGCTGGTCAAGCTAACGTACACATCTATGGACATTAAGGGGCAATTTATCATGGCCAGTCCATCTAACCCACACATCTTTGGCCTGAGGGAGGAAACCAGAGCACCCAGAGGAAACCCACGCGGACACGGAGAGAACGTGCAAAGTCCACAATAACAATCAAAGCTGGAATTGAACCCAGGTCCCTGGCATTGTGAGGCAGCAGTGCTAATCATTGTGCCACCGTGATGCCCAAATAGAACATTATGTATTCTATTCTCAGATTATGGTAGATATTATAATCAACAGTATCCCAGTCTTATTCTCACGTGCAAAGTATTTGTCAGCTTCAACATAGAGTTACATAGAATGGACAGCACAGAAAGAAGCATTCAACCCAACTGGTATATGCCAGTTTTGAGTATCCTGCTACCTCTCTTCACATCAGTTTTTGAGACTATCCCTTTCTGACTTGTGTTTATCTGGCTTCCCCTTAAGTGCATTCATGGTACTCAGATGAACTGCTCCTCGTGGAAGTGAATTACATCACAATCAAGCCACTCACAGGGCAAATAAACCTCTTCTGAATTCCCCACAGGATTTATGAATGTGTATCTTTTATTCATTGGCCTTAGTTTTGCTCTCCTTCCATTTGTAACCAATAAAATCAATTTGTGATCTTAAAGATTGTCATATCTTTGCAGCTCAGGAACATCACTGCTCAAACAGTTCAGCTGAAATTGGTTTATTCTGGTTTGTTTATATAGATACATAAATTCTCAAAGGGCCACAAGAGGGTGCAATTACAAAGATCTCTAACAGGTTATCCCTTAACCTTCTTTCTCTGGAGAAAAGAGCCCCAGCCTGGTTAACCTTTCTTAACACCTATAATTTCTCAATTCCTGTGTCATATTTGAATGTCTTGCTGCAGCATGGTTGACAGCTTTGTTTCTAGGTGTCCAGATCACCAACAGCGCGTCCTGGTTCCCCCATGCTGACACTATAGTTAAGAAAGTCCACCAACGCCTCTGTTTTCTCAAGAGGCTAAAGAAATTTGGCATGTCTGCTACGACTCTCACCAACTTTTACAGATACACCATAGAAAGCATTCTGTCTGGCTGTATCACAGCTTGGTATAGCTCCTGCTCTGTCCAAGACCACAAGAAACAATAAAAGATTGTGAACTTAGCCCAGTCCATCACACAAACCTGCTTCCCATCCATTACCATCCAGGAAGTTTGCACTTCCTGCTGTCTTGGAAAAGCAGCCAGCATAATGAAAGACCCATGCACCTCGGACATTCTCTCTTCCACCTTCTTCAATTGGGGAAACGATACAAAAGTCTGAGAGCTTGTACCAACCGACTCAAAACAACTTCTTCCCTGCTGCCATCAGACTTTTGAATGGACCTACCTTATATTAAGTTGACCTACTCTGCGCCCTAGCTATGACTGTAACCCTTACATTCAGCACTCTCTCCATTCCTTCTCTATGTTGTCTATGAATGGTATGCTTTGTCTGTAAAGCAAGCAAGAAACAATGCCTTTCACTGTATCCCAAAACATCACAACAATAAATCAAATCAAATTTCTAGTCCCTCTGTACATCAGAGCAGCACGGTGGCACGGTGGTTAGTATTGCTGCCTCACAGCACCAGGGATCCGGGTTCGATTCCTGGCTTGGGTAACTGTCTGTGGGGAGTCTACACGTTCTCCCTGTGTCTGCGTGGGTTTCCTCTGGGTGCTCCGGTTTCCTCCCACAGTCCAAAAGACATGCTGGTTAGGTGCACTGGCCATGTTAAATTCTCCCTCAGTGTACCTGAACAGGCGCCGGAGTGTGGCAACTAGAGAACTTTCGCAGTAACTTCATTGCAGTGTTAATGTAAGCCTACTTGTGACAGTAAATAAATAAACATGGTGGCCATATTACACTCTATCGCAAACAAAATGTAAAGTGCAAGAATTCTACGTTAAAAAATATTGGCGAGCAGTTAGTGATAGTGATAAGAATGGATAATCATATCTGTTTGAGGTGCTTCTAAACCATTTATCTATTCTATGATTCCATGAAGTCATTGGCTTGGGAAAGACAAGATGGATTTGCTGACCACAAGCTTTGAGAAAAAGGGGGTCTGCATGGTGGCACAGTGGTTAGCTCTGCTGCCTCTCAGCGCCAGGGACCTTGGCTCAATTCCAGCCTCTGGTCACTGTCTGTGTGGAGTTTGCACATTCTCCTCGTTTCTGTGCAGGTTTCCTCTGGGTGCTCCGGTTTCCTCCCACAGTCGAAAGATGTGCAGATTAGCTTGATTGGCCAAGCTAAATTGTCCCTAGCATCAGGGGATTAACAGGGTAAATATGTGGGGTTACGGGAATCAGGCCTGGGTGGGATTGTTGTCGGTGTAGACTCGATGGGCCGAATGGCCTCCTTCTGCACTGTAGGGATTCTATGATTCTAGTAAAGGAAATAGATTCCCTACAGTGCATCTGGTTAAAATGCCGGACAGAGGTACCTGAAAAACAATTTGCAGCTATGGGAACTGACAATATTTCTCACCACACATTTGTATTTGCTATTCCTGCTTTTCCCCTTTACCAGTAGTTAGGAAAAAGTATTCCTCTTTATTGTATTAAAGCACAGGCGCGAAGATCTTTCTCATGGAAGGAAAAATGTAGGTCAAACCGTGTGTCTACACCAGCATGCCAGGGAGCGCAGATTATGTGGTGTGAATGAACAAGGGAGTTAATCTTTGATGCGCCTTGTACAACAGAACATGGTTGAAATAGAAAATGCAAAAAAAACATGACAACCGAAGGTTGAAGGTGTTGGTGCAGAATAAGAACATCACTGACTAATTCTTGCTGTGTATTCTGGGTGCAGATCGCATCATCAGACTATGCGAGCAAAGCCAAGTTATCCTGTCCTTGAATTCCATTTTAAGGATGTCAAGGATTCCGTCACTCGTCTCAAAGTGTGAAGAGCACACTGAAAAAAAAAAGCTGACTGCGTTCCTAAAATAGAAATTTTGTCTTTTCCCTGCTGTGTCTCAAGTCAGCACTGTTCAGAAAGGCATTGATTGAGGCAGGCAGTGGTCGGAATTAGAAAGGAAAGAGGCAGAAGAATGTTCTTGGGAAAAGGTAAACATGTTGAATCTCAATTAAAAGCGATCAGCAAAGCAAAGAGAATGTTAAAATGTATGGCCAACCCGAGCACAGCACAGCGCAAATAAAAGCATGTGCATGGATAATGGAGAGAGGAAATGAAGGAGAGTGGGATAATAGAGTGGAAAAAAATGGAGAGTGGAGATAACGGAGAGTGGGAATATAGGAGAGAAATGGAGAGTGAGGATAACGGAGAGTGAGGATAACAGAGAGTGAGGATAACAGAGAGTGAGGATAACGGAGAGTGAGGATAACGGAGAGTGAGGATAACGGAGAGTGAGGATAACGGAGAGTGAGGATAACGGAGAGTGAGGATAACGGAGAGTGAGGATAACAGAGAGTGAGGATAACAGAGAGTGAGGATAATGGAGAGTGAGGATAACAGAGAGTGAGGATAACAGAGAGTGAGGATAACAGAAAGAGAGGATAATGGAGAGTGAGGATAAGAGAGTGAGGATAACAGAGAGTGAGGATAACAGAGAGTGAGGATAACAGAGAGTGAGGATAACGGAGAGTGAGGATAACAGAGAGTGAGGATAACGGAGAGCGAGGATAATGGAGAGTGAGGATAATGGAGAGTGAGGATAACAGAGAGTGAGGATAATAGAGAGTGAGGATAATGGAGAGTGAGGATAATGGAGAGTGAGGATAACAGAGAGTGAGGATAATAGAGTGAGGATAACAGAGAGTGAGGATAATGGAGAGTGAAGATAACAGAAAGTGAGGATAATAGAGAGTGAGGATAACAGAGAGTGAGGATAATGGAGAGTGAGGATAACAGAGAGTGAGGATAACGGAGAGTGAGGATAAGAGAGTGAGGATAATGGAGAGTGAGGATAATGGAGAGTGAGGATAACAGAGAGTGAGGATAACAGAGAGTGAGGATAACACAGAGTGAGGATAATGGAGAGTGAGGATAATGGAGAGTGAGGATAACGGAGAGTGAGGATAACAGAAAGTGAGGATAATGGAGAGTGAGAATAATGGAGCTGGGGGTTTGCCAGTTCTCCAGACAGGCTTACAGTCCCTCCCTGTCTGCTTGCCTTGTGCTGTAGGCATCTCGTGTTTGGGACCCTCTCCCTGCAAAATGGCTTCGAGGCTCTAAAGGTATTTACATTTTAAGGTGAAGAAGTTGGGGCATTCTCCCTGGCATCTAACATGAATGGCAGTCTGCTGCTTCTTCAGTACTGCACAGCCTTCTGTTGGACCTCCTGTTTCCTTCTTGTGTACCTCTGGAAGCGTTCACAGTTTCTATGTTTATTTTTCCAGATTACATTCATATTCGATTCCCCCTTTCTTTATCAGTTTCTTGGTCCTCCTTTGCTGTATTCTAAAATGCTCCCAATCCTCAGTGTTACTACGATCTCTGACAAATTTATAGACTTTTACTTTTAATCTTATGTAATCCTTAACTTCCTCTGTTTGCCATGGTTGGCTGACTTTTTGTTTTGGGTTTTCGTGGCTTGAAGGAATAATATATTTGCTGTAAAATATGTCGTAATTCTTTAAAAACTATCCACTGCCTGTGTACCATTCATTGACTCTGTCTACACTTCCTGCTGCCTCCGAAAAGCAACCAGCATAATCAAGGACCCCACGCGCCCTGGACATTCTCTCTTCCACCTTCTTCCGTCGGGAAAAGGATACAAAAGTCTGAGGACATGTAACAACTGATTCAAGAACAGCTTCTTCCCTGCTGCCATCAGACTTTTGAATGGACCTACCTTATACTATGTTGACCTTTCTCTACACCCTATCTGTAACTGAAACACTACATTCTACACCCTCTCCTTTCCTTCTCTATGAACAGTATGCTTTGTCTGTATAGCGTGCAAGAAACAATACTTTTCACTGTATGCTAATACATGTGACAATAATAAATCAAATCAAATCCATCATATCTTTGAATGCATTTCCCCAAATCCTCTTCAGTTAATTTGCCCCTCATATCTTCACAATTTCCTCTGTTCATATTTAACATCCTGGCTTCAGATCGAACTACCTCACTTTCAAAAATAATGTAAAATTTCATCATATTAAGGTCACTCATCCCTAAAGGTTCTTTTAGAACAAGATTATTAATAGTCCTTTCTCAGTACACAACACTAGATCTAAATTAGCCTCTTCTCCAGTTGGTTCCTCGCCACATTGCTTTAGAAAGTCATCCTTGCCACACCCCAGAAATTCCTCCTCCCTCATTAGGTTTACCAGGTCTATTTACAGATTGAAGTCGCCAATGATTACTGTGTTACCCATGCTACGTCTCCTGGTCAATATCAATGCCGCACACGGCCGCTGCTGTCTGGTGGCCTATGACCAACTCCTGCCAATGTTTGCTATCCCTTGCTGTTTCTTAGCTCCACCCAATCAGATCCGCATTTTGTCCCTTCCAATCTGAGATCCTCCCTCATGACTGCACTGATCCCATTCCGTTTTATCAGCGCAACTCCACCTCCTTCTCCTTTCCGCCTGTCCTTCCGAAATGTCAGACATCCTTACATATTCAGTTCCCAATCTTCAGTCACCCTGCAGCCATGTTTCCCTGATGGCAATTAGATCATACCCGTTTACAACCCCTTGAGCCTTTAAATCATCTACCTTGTTGCGAATGCTGTATGCATTCAGGTGAAGTGCCCATAACCATTTTTGCATTACCCCACCTTCTAAGCCTAGCTGATGCTCACCTTAATTTCGCCTGCCTTCTAATTTCACTTGCTGCTTTTCTGCGAATAATAATGTTTGGGTTTCCAAACTGTCTTCAATAATATCAGGTTTTTTTTTAAAAGACTGCTTGGAAGATAGTGGGTTGTGGGGGTGGCAGAAAGAAAATGCAGATGGTACATCAAACACGTAGGAGGTTGCTTGCGACATACAAATACACAGTCGACAAACCTTTAACATTGAGAACCGACTAACCCAGGGCTGTAAATCTACGTTTTATGCCATGAAGGATGAATTAATTTTAATTGAGGAACACAATTGACCTGCTTATTTTAAATGATGTGCAAAGATCTGGAACAGGTACTTTCCGAGAGGGCCATTACTCCAATGTCGCCCTTGACCTTATCTTTTTTAAACAACCAGAGAAGGTATTGAGATTTAATTTGGTAGGGTCGGGGTGATGGCATCTATTTTTGGAAAGCAAATGTGAAGATTATTTTTCTCTGCGCGAAGATCAGATTGTCTCCCAGTCATTGTTTACTTTCGTTAATTCACAAAGCAAAACAATTTGAGCTTCGCACTGCCTTGCCTGCTTTTTGTTTTGCTAACTCTGTAATGATACGATCCATTAATGTGACAAAAGGATCTTGCTAAAACCCTTGTCAAATATTGCTGAGGGTGTAAATACATGGCGAGATGAGCATTCTATTGTGCACTTTTCCATTGTTCTGTTAACCTGTGTTATGTTACTGTCTAAAATTGCAGACAACATTTCTCTCAGCCTTGTAATCTGAAGATCAAACATAAAGTCCCGAGTTTTTTTTTTCAAACAGGTACCACAATAAACAGAAATTAGAGCCTGAATCCACACTGTAACTTAGTTGACAGCAAGCTGGGGGCCCTGTTAGCATTTTGGGCAGCACGGTGGCACAGCGGTTGGCACTGCTGCCTCACGGCGCCAGGGATCCGGGTTCGATTCCCGGATTGGGTGACCGCCTGTGTGGGGCTTGCACGTTCTTCCCGTGTCTGCGTGGGCTTCCTCCAGGTGCTCCGGTTTCCTCCCACAGTCCAAGGATGTGCAGGTTAGATGGATTGGCCATGGTAAATTGCCCCTTAGTATCCCAAGGTGTGGGTTGGCCATGCTAAATCGCCCCTTAATGCATCAGGTTAGGGAAATCAGAAGGTAAATGCGTGGGGATTAGGCCTAGATGAGATGCTCTGTGGAAGAGTCAGTGCAGACTCGATGGCCTCCTTCTGCACTGTAGGAACACTATTATTCGACCTTAGTAATGGTAATCATGCCTCTGGGTGAAGTTTTGAGGTTCCAGCCCCACTGCAGGAATTTGGAGGATGTAACCGAGGTTGACAATCCAGTGAAGTACTGAGTGGGTGTTGCCCACACTGCTGTGGATGCTTTCTTTTGGATCAGATGTTAAACCAAGGCCCTGCCTAGCCAACGCGAGGGAATGCAAAAGAAACTAATAATGACTTGCGTCGGGGTCATATGCCGGAGTTTTACCCCCACGCCCGCCACGGAATCAGTGCCGGCGAGCAGCAGATAACGGAAATGTCTGTTGACCTTGGGCGGGAATTTCCAGCTCGCTCGAGTGAGACCATAAAGTCATCGAGGCACACAGCGCAGAAAAGGCCCATCGAGCTTGCGCTGACCATAACTACCATTATAATCAAACTCATCCCATTTTCCAGCACTTGTTTATTTATTAGTGTCACAAGTAAGGCTTACATTGACACTGCAATGAAGTTACTGCGAAAATCCCCTGTCCCATATCCTTGAATGTTGTGATGCTTCAAGTACATGCTCCTCCCAATTTGGAAACCCAACCTCATTTAAGCAATGACTATTTTGTGGCCCCAACATTTTGGCTCCAAACCATTATGCTTCTCACAGAGAAATTAAATATTGATGTTGCTCACGTTCAGTCAGGAGGATAACCGAGGTTACAATCAGCGAGCAGATGACCAGGATAACGAGGAGTGCGATTGCTATCCCTTTCCAGTTTCTCTGAGGAGGGTTACTGCCCACCAGCTCCTGCAGAAGGAAATAGGATTGTCAATTAACAGCCAAACACATTACATGCATCATATATTTGGACCAGATTATGACATGATTTAAAACTGCAGTCATTATATATAAATGTACTTAAAAGCACAAAGACAATAAGGTAAGTTGGGACCTCAGCTATTCACAATATATATAGGGTGGTATGGTGGCATAGTGGTGAGCACTGCTGCCTCACAGTGCCAGGGACCCAGGTTCAATTCCCGGCTTGGGTCACTGTCTGTGTGGAGTTTGCAAATTCTCCCTGTGTCTACATGGGTTTCCTCTGGGTGCTCTGGTTTCCACCCACAGTCCAAAAGATGTGCAGGTTTGGTGAACTGGCCATGCTAAATTCTCCCTCAGTGTACCCGAACAGGCGCTGGAATGTGGCGACTAGGGGAGATTCACAGTAGCTTCATTGCAGTGTGAATGTAAGCCTTACTTGTGACGAATAAATAAACTTTAACTTTTAACTTTAACTTTAATCAATGATTTGGATGAGGGAACAAAATATAACATCTCAAGGTTTGCAGATAATATCAAGTTGGGTGGCAGGATGACGAGGATGCAGAGATCCTTCAGAATGATCTGGACAGGTTGGGTGAGTGGGCTAACCAATGGCAGATGCAGTATAATTTGGATAAATGTGAGGTTATTCACCTTGGAAGCAAAAACAAGAAGGCAGATTACTACCTGAATGGTTGTAAGTTGGGAGAAGGGAGTGTGCAGCGGGACCTGGGTGTCCTTGTGCACCAGTCACTGAAGGTAAGCATGCAGGTGCAGCAGGCGATAAAGAAGGCAAATGGTATGTTGGCCTTCATTGCGAGAGGTTCCGAGTGCAGGAGCAGAGATGTGTTGTTGCAATTATACAATGGTGAGGCCACACCTCGAATCTTGTGTGCCGTTTTGGTCTCCTTTTCTGAGGAAGGATGTTCTTGCTCTCGAGGGAGTGCAGCGAAGGTTTACCAGGCTGATTCCGGGGATGGCGGGACTGATGTATGAGGAGAGATTGAATAGGTTAGGATTGTTTTTGCTGCAGTTCAAACGAATGAGGGCGATCTCATAGAGACTTATAAAATTCTAACAGGACTAGACAGGGTAGATGCAGGGAGGATGTTCCCGATGGTGGGGCAGTCAAGAACCAGGGGTCACAGTCTGAGGATTTGGGATGGACCATTTAGGATGGAGATGAGGAGACATTTCTTCACCCAAAGAGTGGTGAGCCTGTGGAATTCATTACCACAGGAAGTAGTTGATGTCAAAACATTGAATGTATTCAAGAAGCAGCTACATATAGCATTAGGGGCGAATGGGATCAAAGGTTATGGGGAGAAAGCAGGATTAGGCTATTGAGGTGGATGATCAGCCATCGTAATGAATGGTGGAGCAGGCTCGAAGGGCCAAGTGGCCTCCTCCTGCTCCAATCTTCTATGATTCTATGTTTCTATGCAAATCTTTAATTGGTTGTAAAATCAACAACAGAGCACCAATTTTACAATGAATAGACTATGAGAATCTACTGCTAAATTTGTGGGGCCATTTTTTTCGTTATCCCAAGCAGAAGCCAATGCATATATTAGCCCCCTTGTGTATGTCAGTGAGGGGTGTGATACATGTTGAAGGACCATGCTGCTGATTCTTCATCAGTTCCTGTGGAGACAGGGTCAGCAGGAAGTGATTGGTAGGAGTTGCCATGACCTCCGCCATCCATTCTCCCCCATCAGCTGGATCTGAATGCCCCATCCTGGGACGTGGCTAAGCACCATTGCTGGGTGCAGCAGGCAGACAGATGTTGTTCGGGTGACTTGGCAGTGGGGGCACTGACAGTGGTTGGCAGCTCACATGAGTGTGCAAATGGGGCTTGTAGACTCATTTCCGTGGCTGATTTGGGCCTATCAATTCAGGGCACACACTAAGCGTGCATGACTGAATCTCGGTACCCAAACTTGTAACAGCTCAACATCTCCCACCCTTGTTATCAGCAAAATATATGTCATGTTATCTGTTCCCTCTTCCCTTTTTTTCCAAGATGGCGCCGGAGCGACGCAGCTTCCTGCGAGCTGTGCCCAGCATACCTTCAAATTCTATCTTTTACTCTCGTTCTGTGCTTCTAAAACTTCATCTTAACTCTTTTAAACTTTCTAACCATCCTTTAATTCAAACTCTTCCATCAGACGTTTGAATGGACCTACCTCGTATTACCTACCTAGCTATGGCTGTAACACTACATTCTGCACTCTCTCCTTTCCTTCTCTATGAACGGTATGCTTTGTCTGTACAGCGTGCAAGAAACAATACTTTTCACTGTATACCAATATATGTATAACAATAATGAATCAAAATCAAATCCTTCACACTCCCTTTAGTTGTCCCATCTCTACTGGTGGTGTTGGCTTAGGCTGCGATAATGGCAGTCAGGTGGCCATTTTTTAATGTGTAGGCCTGGATGGATATTAGTAACAGGGAATTGCCCCTAAGTGTCAGGGGGACTAGTTTGGGGAAATGCATGGGGTTATGGGAAGAGGGCCTGGGAGTGTATTGTGGTGCAGACTCGATGGGCCAAATGGCCTCCTTCTCCACTGTATGATTCTTTGAATTGAATGGTGGGAGAAATGCGGATGGGCCTGATTCGCTCCTCATCTGATATCCATGCACCCACACTTACACACACACACACATAAACACACACACAAGCAAAGATGCACAAGCAGGAATCACCATTTGAATTGCCCAAGATTCGTGAAGTGTCCCTTTCCTTGATCAGACAGCTTTATCAAACTGCACCTTCAAGCAATCAGTTCTTTGCAGCTTGCCTCAATATTCAATGTAAAACAGTATAATTTTAGCAGTCGAAATTAAATGGTCCCATTTTTACGGCTGCTTTGTTCCTGATCTTTGTTGAACTCGACAGAATACATCACGTGTCTCCATTGTCTCCAGCGTCCCAAGGTACTATTACACTTAACCTAGCTGCTAGAGTTTAATAGGATGTACAGTGAGTGAAAAAACCTCTAAAATGTGCTAGCAATGCATTTGCCATCATTTTTACACTGTTAATATTATATACTGTGCGCGCCGTGTATCTTTATTATCAGTTTTAAAAGTATATGAAAAGAGAGGTATACTATAAAGGGTCACCTTAAAGAAGGAACCAACGCGTTAATGTACATTGGAGGTTATAATCTATCAGAAAGTCTGACTGTGTGAATTAGAGAAAAAAAGATACATGTATTTTACTCATCCCCTACACGCTGCTTAAAAGGCCATTATTTTCACTGTTAACACAGTCTCCTGACTGATTGAGTTGTATCTAATACCGTTGGAAGCATCTCAACAGTATTATTGCATTTTGCTCGCTCTTCTCCATGTTTACACGAGCAGAGTTTCGGTGGGCGCATGTTGAAGAGAGCATCCCAGCTAATAGAATCCCTGCAATACAGAAGGAGGCCATTCGGCCCATCGAGTCTGCACCGAGCACAATCCCAGCCGGGCCCTATTCCCGTAACCCCACACATTTACCCTCCGAATCGCCCTGACACTAGGGTCAATTTAGCATGGCCAATCAATCTAACCCGCACACCTTTGGACTGTGAGAGGAAACTGGAGCACCCGGAGGAAACCCACGCAGACACGGGGAGAATGTGCAAACTCCACACAGACAGTGACCCAAGGCTGGGATTGAACCTGGGTCTCGGGAGATGTGAGGCAGCAGTGCTAACCACTGTGCCAGCGTGCCGCCCAAGGTCCATTCAGTCAGTTTTGGTTTTTTTAATATTTCTCAATATAAAAAAATGTCCCACAAATGAATAAAATAAAATGGAGGTGAGGGGTCAAAGGCCACAGGTCAGGGGCACTATTAAGACAAAATAGGGGAAGGCAGATAAATCAAGCAGTGATAAACTAGG
Source organism: Mustelus asterias (assembly GCF_964213995.1). Taxonomy (NCBI): domain Eukaryota; kingdom Metazoa; phylum Chordata; class Chondrichthyes; order Carcharhiniformes; family Triakidae; genus Mustelus; species Mustelus asterias. Next base: position 20,566,270 of record NC_135802.1, on the reverse strand, counting down.
TGCTGGGGGTTCAGAAGCTGAAACGTTGCAGAAGCAAGGAAAGGATGAGAAACAAGCAGCCTCGCCAGAGTGAGATCATACAGAAGAATCAGTTACAGTTGGAGACAGTGGAAGGAAAATCAAAATGCTTTGTTTTAAACATCTTGAAGCCACTGAGCTATTTTCGGAATAAGCCGGTTGGGATGGAGGCCTAAATCTTCATCCTTGAAGTGGGTAGGAGGAGTCAGGAAAATTCCCTGCTTGGCTGGCCTGCCTGTTTGGGGAGAAAGTGCCTGCTGAGGCAGGATTTTCACTGCTGGGGGGGGGGGGGGGGGGGGGGGGGGGGTGAAGGGCTGGGTGCGAGCAGGAACCTGGCCAGCTGACCCAGGAAGGAGTGATGCCAAGGGAACCACAGGGGCTGCCAGCTACTGAAGTGGGTGCTTAAAAGGCCGACCTTGAACCTCATCCTTCACACCCCTTCGCCATCCAAATATATCCCATGCTCCATCCATACCATCTCATGCCCCCCCTCATATCGCTTATATTCCCTATGCCTTCCTCTACCCTTCCTTCCTCCCCTATGACCCCTCATGTATAATAAGTCTTCGGAGGCAGAAATTCCTTCACCAAAATCCCTTTATTTACAAACTCTAACAGCAGTACACAGGGTGCTATCAGTCAGCAGTCCATCTCCGAGGGTGTCAGAGGAACTGACACTCCCAGTTAAGCACAAGGCAAAGATTCCCTGATTGGCCCATCAATTGGATCCTTAATCAGGGAGTTAATTCTCCGATAGGCCAACCTCAATGGCCTGATTGAAGTCATCATACCTCATGCCCCTTATGTCAAACTCAGCCCTTCCACCCACCCCCTCAGGTCCCTCATGCCCCCTGTGCCAGGCTCTGGCATTTGCATGCCCAATTTCCCACTTTCTGGAGCCAATGAACACCACAGTATAAAGTACGATGCGCAAATACGTGCTTTGGAATGATGTAATCGAATGACTATGTTCCCTTTTTTCATTCTTTCATGGGATGTGGCCAGTATTTTTATTGTCCATCCCTAAATATCCTTGAGAAGGTGGTGACGGGCCATCTTCTTCAACTGCTGCAGTCCATCTGGTGTAGGTACACCCACAGTGCAGTTAGGAAGGGTGTTTGATCCAGCGACAGTGAAAGAATGGCCAAGGAGTTCCACGTCAGAATGGTGAGTGGCTTGGAGGGGAACTTCCAGGTGGTTGTGTTCCCATGTATCTGCTGCTCTTGGTCCTTCTAGTTGGAGGTCACACTCAGTCAAATGCTGCCTTAATGTCAAGGGTCACCTGAGCCATTTTCCACATTGTCGGGTAGATGCCAGTGTTGTAGCTGGACTGGAACAGCTTGGCTAGGGGTGTGGTATTTTCTGGAGCACAAGTCTTCAGTACTATTGCTGGAATATTGTCAGGCCCATAGCCTTTCGCAGTGTCCTACACTTTCAGCTGTTTCTTGATATCATGTGGAACGAATCGAATTGGCTGATGACTGACATCTGTGATGCTGGGGACCTCAGGAGGAGGCCGAGATGGGTCATCCACTCAGCACTCCTGGCTGAAGGTTGTTGCAAATGCTTCAGCCTTGCCGTTTGTGGTGATGTGCTGGGGTCTTCTCTCATTGAGGATGGGGATATTTGTGGAGCTTCGTCCTCCAGTGAGTTGTTTAATTGCCCACCACCATGCTGGGCCATGAGGTGAAAGATTGTGGCTGACTACAGTTCTGCGCAGTGCCTCGTGGATGCCCAATTTTGAGTTGCTAGATTTGTTCAAAATCTGTCCCTTTTAGCAGAGTGGTGGTGTCACACAACACGTTGGAGGGTATCCTAATGTGGAAACAGGACTTTGTATCCAGAGGTACGGACTCACTCCTACCAGGGCTGTGCAGGACAGAGGCAACTGTGAGCAGTAGGTTGATGAGGACAAGGTCAAGTAGGTTTCCCCTCTTGTTGGTTCCCTCACCACCTATCACATATCCAGTGTAGGAGCTACCAAGTCCTTCAGAGCCGAGCCAGCTCAGTCTGTGGTGGTGCTATCGAGCCACTCTTGGTGGTGGACATTGAAATCCCCCACCCCGAGGACATTTTGAATCCTTCCCATCCGCAGAGCTTCCCCCAAGTGTTGTTCAACATGGAGGAGTACTATTCCATCAGCTGAGGGCAGGGGGCGGCGGGAGAGGCGGGGTGGGGGGATAGATGGCAATCAACAGGAGGTTTCCTTGCCCATGTTTGACCAGATGCTAAAAGACTTCTCCATCTCCCCAAATAACGTTGCTGCTGATTCATATCTCGGGATCCTTTTGAGATCTCCCGTTACATCAAATGAAGCCTATAGCCTGTCTCTGAAATAGGAGAATGATGTGGAGGTGCCGGCGTTGGACTGGGGTAGGCACAGTAGGAGAAGAGGAATTAACTGAGCTGTAATCTCTTCATGTCGGCTTGGGAAGTGGGATTTTTGCTAACTTTTGAGTTTATTAATTTAAAATGTATAATTGCACCACCTGGTAAACCGGTCACGCGGGCTGGGAGATAATCACAGATGATAGTACTCGTGGTTCTGACTCATGCCATACACGCTAAGACTATTGGCATTTCAACCAAGAAAAACCTGAGGCAGGCAGTGAATCACTTTGAGAGTGGTGATTTACTCAGGGAGCGGAAAGCATGATGCATTACCACTTCAGGTGGAGCACTATTTCTTAGCCCATTTGAGGAGAGGTAGGAAATGAATCACAAGATGGCTGGTGCTTTGATCACTGAGCTCCTACATTAGATTTATTAGAGGCCTGTTCACTGATGCGCGGAAGTTCCTAAATTATTTTTTGACAGCTATGTAATGTTACATTGTATGATATTTTATTTACAACACAGAAAGATGCTGAAGACTGGCATCCGTGATGCTGCAGACGTTTGGAGGGGGCTGAGATGGATCATCCACTCAGCACTTCTGGCTGAAGATTGACTCAAGTACTTCAGATCGATGCTGATATGCTGCACACAAGTCTCCTTCTAACTTCCCCATCTAACCCCATCATTGTTTTTTCATTCATTCATGGAACATTGGCGTTGATGGCTGGCCAGCATTTATTGCCCAATCCTAGTTGCCCTTCGAGGGCAATTTGGAGTCAACCACTTTGCTGTGGCTCTGAAGTCACATGGAGGCCAGTCTAGGTAACGGTGACAGATTTCCTTCCCTGAAGGACATGAGCGAAGCAGATGAGTTTTTCCGATAATTGATAATGGTTTCATGGTCATCAGTAGACTCTTAATTCCATATAGATTTTATTAAATTCAAATTCCACCATCTGCCATGGCAGGATTCGAACCTGGGTCCATCAAAACATTAGCTGAACTTCTGGAGTATTAGTCCAGCATTGATAACACTAGGCCATTGCCTCTCTACTGTCCACTTCTCTCCACTTCTCTCTTATGTGTTTACTGAGCTCCCCCGATCAAAAGCATCCATACTAGTCACCTCAACTGGACTCTTTGCGTGATTGTAAGCTCCATAATCTAGGCACTCTGTAGATAAAGATGTTTCTCCTTGCTGGATTTATTCTCAAAAGTCTGAGATCATGTACCAAGCGACTCAAAAACAGCTTCTTCTTTGCTGCCATCAGACTTTTAAATGGATTAACCTCATATTAAGTTGACCTTTCTCTTCACCCTAGCTAAGACAGTAACACTACATTCTGCACCCTCTCCTTTCCTTCTTCCCTGTGTACTCTATGAATGGTCTGTTTTTGTCTGTACAGCGCCCAAGAAGCAATACTTTTCACTGTATCCCAATACTTGTAACAACTGTACTGTTAGTGTACCTTTAAGAGGTTTTTATAATCATGGTGATGTCATTGTTGGAAGGAGGAAAACAAACTGTGGGCAGGTCAGGTGACTGAAGTTTTTCAGCTTTTAGTTTCATTTTGGCTGCAGTGTTAGAGGCAGTCTTAGCAGCAAGCTGGAAAAGAAGTCTTTTTCTCTCTCTGTTTTGCTTTGAAAACTTTACCAATTAGCAGAAAGAAAGGCGTATTCCATGCTGCAGAAAAGAATCTGTGATTTAGTGTTTTGGGCAGCTGATCTGAGTACGAACTGCTCTGAATTTTCAAGATCATTTGAAATCAACATTCAACCCAGGGAGCTCAATTCCAGTATCATGTGAGCTTTAGCCTGTGCAGTGATAAATCTGTTTAAAGGGTTTTGTGTTTTGGATATTGGTTTTCATTAGAACATCTGATATATATTGGTTAAGGGTTATATATTATTGTGGTGTTTTGTTTTCACTTGTAATTGATAAAGGTTCATGCTAATTTTCCTTCTGTATCTGTAAACTAGATTCTTAAATAAACTTTGTTTGGTAAAAGCTCCCTTGTTGGCCTTTTGAATCACACGTAAAGTGGAACATATCATAGTTATCCTAGCCAAATTCAATGTAGAATACTTATGGTTCAGGCCAGCTTCATAAAACACTTTGGAGTTTCTAATCTGAGCCATAACACAATAATAAAGTTTAAAGTTTATTTATTAGTGTCACAAGTAGGCTTACATTAACACTGCAATGAAGTTACTGTGAAAATCCCCGAGTCGCCACACTCCGGTCGGTGCCTGTTCGGTACAAACAAAGAACAGTACAGCCCAGGAAACAGGCCCTTCGGCCCTCCAAGCCTGTGCCGCTCATTGGTCCAACTAAACCAATCGTTTTGTATCTCTCCATTCCCAGACTGCTCATGTGACTATCCAGGTAAGTCTTAAACGATGCCGGCGTGTCTGCCTCCACCACCCCACTTGGCAGTGCATTCCAGGCCCCCACCACTCTCTGTGTAAAAAATGTCCCTCTGATATCTGGTACATTGATGGAGAATTTAACATGGCCAATCCACCTAACCAGCACATCTTTCAGACTGTGGGAGGAAACCGGAGCACCCGGAGGAAACCCACGCAGACATGAGGAGAACATGCAGACTCCACACAGACAGTCACCCAAGCCGGGAATCGAACCTGGGTCCCTGGAGCTGTGAGGCAGCAGTGCTAACCACTGTGCCATCGTGCCGCCCACTATATCTGTTCTCAAGTATTTTGCAGGCAGAGATGGGAAGATAGCTGGCTTCGGGTACTCCACATCCCACCTGTGACACTGCATGATTCCCCCCATGTCGATAAGAGTCCTTTTAATTGAACCTTTTCTCCAACAATGGTTGTCATGTAACATACTGTTTGGAGATTTGAAGACCATTTTCACTGGTTGACTGACAGGATGATGATCCCTTTGTGTGAACTGTCATTGGACAGACACCTGTTTCTTGGCTCCGAGATACAGGGGCACGGCACTTTGCTGGATGAAATAGCCATTTCTTCAGCTCATTAACAAAATGGATTGTTTCTTGGTGGGTAATTAAGCTACAGGAGCAAACTAAAGCACAACAAGGAATAAGGCAAAGGCTATGAATGGCTGTACCCATCTTGTCCTTGCACTTACACTGAGTGGAGGAATTCTGCTGCAAAGCCATTAACATTCAAACTAATTGAAGCTACTACAAAGCGTGTTTTTTTAAAATCTGTAACACATCTTATTTTTAATTAGTCTTGGGAAAGGAAGGCATAGGTCCCAACTGGAGGACGCTGCTGGGGCTGAAAAGAGTAAAATAATGAGGTAGATCAAAACAAGGGTTAGTTGATGCTAAGCTTCTGTTTTAAAGGCCTACCGGTTCAAGGCGGAAGGAACAACAGAGGGAATTAATGAATTCATAGGATCATAGAATCGTACAGTGCAGAAGGAGGCCAATCGGCCCATCAAGTCTGCACCGACCACAATTTCACCCAGGCCCTATCCCCATAACTCCGTGCATTTACTCTAACAATTCCCTCTGACACTAAGGGTAAATTTATCATGGCTAATCCACCTAACCTGCACAGCTTTGGACTGTGTTGACAGTTTTTTAAAGTCCTGGAAAAGAATTGGAGGCTCTGTGACGAATACTGCTTCCAAGAAAGCGAGGATACAAAAGGGAAGAATTAAATTTGTGGGACATGGTCATCGCTGGCTGGCCAGTATTTATTGCCCATCCCTCGTTGCCCTTGAAAGGCAGTTGAGAGTCAACCACATTGCTGTGGCTCTGGAGTAACATGTAGGCCAGGCCAGGTAAGGATGGCAGACTTCCTTCCCTAAAAGGACATTAGTGAACCAGATGGGTTTTCCCGACAATTGTTTCATGGTCATCAGTAGATTCTAAATTCCAGATATATTTTAATTGAATTCAAATTCCACCGTTTGCCGTGGCGGGATTCGAACCCGGGTTCCCAGAACATTAGCTGAGTTTCTGGATTATACCAGCGATAATACCACTAGGCCATCATCATAGAAATCATAGAAACCCTACAGTACAGAAAGAGGCCATTCAGCCCATCGAGTCTGCACCGACCACAATCCCACCCAGGCCCTACTCCCATATCCCTACATATTTACCTACTAATCCCTCTAACCTATGCATCTCAGGACACTAAGGGTAATTTTTAGCATGGCCATTCAACCTAACCCGCACATCTTTGGACTGTGGGAGGAAACCGGAGCACCCGGAGGAAACCCACGCAGACACGAGGAGAATGTGCAAACTCCACACAGACAGTGACCCAAGCCGGGAATCGAACCCAGGTCCCTGGAGCTGTGAAGCAGCAGTGCTAACCACTGTGCTACCGTGCCGCCCATCAACTGTAAGAGGACACTTGTAGCTGACCAGATGGCCTTCCAAGAAATACTGGACTTCAAAGCAAACTTCATAGAAACCACAGACTCCCTCCAGTGCAGAAAGAGGCAATTCGGCCCACTGAGTCTGCATCGACATCAATCTCACCCAGGCCCTATCCCCATAACCCTATGTATCTACCCTGCTAATCCCCCTGACCCTAATGATCAATTTAGCATGGCCAATCCACTGGTCGCGAAGTGCTTTGGGACATCCTGGGAAACGCTACATAAATTCACATCTTTCTCTCTTACTTTTCTTTGGTAAATTAGAAAAAAAGTTCCAAGGCCTGAAGTATATGGTGCGAAATGCGACTCGTTCCACAACTTGCAATTAGCAGACTGTCTCCTCTCAATTGACCGAAGTCCCATACCTTGGGCTGGAAACTTGGCTGTTTCTTTTTCAATTCTGTCTCGATCATGTGATACCTCAAATTTTACCCTTTCATGCACCAACTAAGATCCAAATTGAAGTGGTGTAAAAGCTTGAGCGCCCACAAGCTCTTCATTATTGACCTTCTCGAACAAAAATTCCCTTTTATTAAAGAAGATCATTTTATGAATTTTGATTAATCCAGTTATGAAGGGCGAGGACCCCTGACGGCAGCATTGATGGTCGGTTACTCCTCGTTCTGGGGAAGCAGAAGGGCTCGTAAAACACCAGAAGTGGCAGGATTTGAGAGTAGAGGGGCCATAAAAACAGCGAGGGAAGAGAGTAGGCACATGGACAAATGAAGGTTAATTAAGGAAAGCCTGCATGGATTTCTTACTTGTATCTACCTTGCTGGAGTTTTTTGAAGAGGTAACAGAGAGATTTAACGAGGGCAATGATGTTGATGTACAAAGAACAAAGACCAGTACAGCACAGCCTGTGCCAACACATAACGCCTTTCTAAACTAAAGACCTTTTGTCTCTACACACATCTCCCTATTCATGTACCTGTCAAGTTCCCTGTTAAACTTTGCTACTGTATCTGCTTCTACCACCTCCTCTGGCAGCGCATTCCAGGCACTTATCGCCCTCTGTGTAAAAAAACTTGCCTCTCATCTCCTTTAAACTTTCCCCCTTTTACCTTAAATCCATGTCCCCAAGTAATTGATATTTCTACACTGGGACGTGGTGCACACGGACTTCCAAAAGGCATTTGATACCATGCCGCACAACAGACTTGTGAGAAAAGTTATAGCTCATGGATGCGGAATTGGATGAGCAACAGGAAGCAATGAGTGGTGGTTAATGGATGTTCTTTCAGGCTGGTGGAAAGTTTGTATTGGTGTCCCTTCTTTTCCTGATATATATTAATAACCCCGACCGTGACGTACTGGGCACAATTGTCAAAGTGAACGGATGATATAAAACTTGGAAGCATTGTGAACTCTCCACATCATGACTGTGAGGAGGACAGTGTTTGCGGAATGGGCAAACAGATGGCAGATGAAGTTGAATACGAAGAAGTGTGGAATAATTAATTTTGGTTGGAAGAACATGGAGTGGCAACATAAAATAAAGGGTGCAAAACGGTGCAGAACGAGAGGAACTTGGGTGTCAGTGTGCATTTGAAATTGATGGTCATAAGGTAGCACGTTTAATACGATACGATAGTGACTTTTAAGGGGCATCTGGACAAATACGTGAATAGGATGGGAAGAGAGGGATATGGTCCCCAGAGGTTAGGGGGTTTTAGTTCAGGTGGGCCGCATGGTCGGTGCAGGCTTGGAGGGCCGAAGGGCCTGTTCCTGTGCTGTAATTTTCTTTGTTCTTTATTCATGAATCATACAGTACCTTGGGCTTCAGCACTGTAGTGACAAATTTTGAGGTACAGGAGGTTGGAGAAAATGTCTTGGCCATATAATTTCTAATGCTGTATCGTTTCCCTATGTATCAATCATTCGAGTCCCCATACATCAGAAAAACTATGCTTTTTAAGTGAAAAATATTAGCAGCAGTGGGCATTTTAATTTGATCCAATGTGATATATTGAATCATTATTCTGTAGCACATCTGGAATTTCATTGTGTGACAGTTTAATTATTTCAGTCAAACCTATTAAAAACATGAATTACAGAAAACCTTACTTATTTCTGACTGGGGAGTAGTATATGGAGGGATATTTCTTTCCTTCTTTCATATTGGGGCGGCATGGTGGCACAGTGGTTAGCACTGCTGCCTCACAGCGCCAGGGACCCGGGTTCAATTCCCAACTTGGGTCACTATCTGTGCGGAGTCTGCACATTCTCCCCGTGTCTGCGTGGGTTTTCTCCGGTTGTTCCGGTTTCCTCCCACAGTCCAAAAGATGTGCTGGTTAGGTGAATTGGCCATGCTAAATTCTCGCTCAGTGTACCCGAACAGGCGCCGGAGCGTGGCGATTAATGGATTTTCACAGTAACTTCATTGCAGTGTTAATGTAAGCCTACTCGTGACACTAATAAATAAACTTTAAGGCTGTGATTTTACCAGCTCGCCCTGTCAAAGGTGGGAGGAGCCACAATTCTAGATAGGGTGGGCCAAATGGCCTGTTTCTATGCGGTAAACTCCATTTCAAGCTGCCAGAAAGGAATACAAACAGTATACCGTATTTCACCTCCTCAGGCCACCATGCCAAGGAAAGAACGTGAATCACTTTCTCTCCGTACACACACTCTCCTACCCCACACTCTCCTTCCATCCCTCACACTCTATCTTCTCCCAGCTCCTCATACTCTCTCTCTCTCACTCCCCACCCCCTCACACTCATTCACCCCCCACCCCTCACACTGTCTGCAGTCATTCACTTACCCCGATGCCATTGGGCCCTGCTATAGTGCCTCTTACCCTCCTGTTCACTCTCCCTCGCCTGGACCCTGCGACCCCAGCTGCCTCACCAGGGCCCTGCTGCCCAGCTCCCTCACCAGGGCCCTGCAACCCCAGCTCCCTCACCAGGGCCCTGCAACCCCAGCTGCCTTGCCTGGGCCCTGCGACCCCAGCTGCCTTGCCTGGGTCTTACTGCCCCCAGCTGCCTCGCCCTGGGCCCTGCGACCCCAGCTGCCTCGCCAGGGCCCTGCGACCCCAGCTGCCTCGCCTGGGCCCTGCGACCCCAGCTGCCTCGCCAGGGCCCTGCGACCCCAGCTCCCTTGCCAGGGCCCTGCGACCCCAGCTACCTCACCTGGGCCCTGCGACCCCAGCTGCCTCGCCAGGGCCCTGCGACCCCAGCTCCCTTGCCAGGGCCCTGCGACCCCAGCTACCTCACCTGGGCCCTGCGACCCCAGCTGCCTCGCCAGGGCCCTGCGACCCCAGCTGCCTCGCCTGGGCCCTGCGACCCCAGCTGCCTCGCCAGGGCCCTGCGACCCCAGCTCCCTTGCCAGGGCCCTGCGACCCCAGCTACCTCACCTGGGCCCTGCGACCCCAGCTGCCTCGCCAGGGCCCTGCGACCCCAGCTACCTCACGTGGGCCCTGCGACCCCAGCTGCCTCGCCTGGGACCTGTTGCCCCGGCTGCCTTGCCTGGGCCCTGCGACCCCAGCTGCCTTGCCTGGGCCCTGCTGCCCCAGCTGCCTTGCCTGGGACCTGCGACCCCAGCTGCGTCGTCTGGGCCCTGCTGCCCCAGCTGCCTTGCCTGGGACCTGCGACCCCAGCTGCCTTGCCTGGGCCCTGTGGCCCCAGCTGCCTCGCCTGGGCCCTGCTGCCCCAATCTCTCACCAGGGCCCTGCTGCCCCAGCTCCCTCGCCAGGGCCCTCGGCCACAGCTGCCTCGCCTGGGCCCTGCGGCCCCGGCTGCCTTGCCCGGGTCCTACTGTCCCCAGCTGCCTCGCCCTGGCCCTGCGGCCCCAGCTGCCTCACCTGGGTCCTACTGTCCCCAGCTGCCTCGCCCTGGCCCTGCGACCCCAGCTGCCTCGCCCTGGCCCTGCGACCCCAGCTGCCTCGCCTGGGCCCTGCGACCCCAACTGCCTCACCTGGGCCCTGCGACCCCAGCTGCCTTGCCTGGGCCCTGTTGCCCCAGCTGCCTCGCCTCGGCCCTGCTGCCCAGCTGCCTCGGGCCCCAGGTTCTGAAACGTACCTTCAAAACTTCCCTTCCCACTCTTTGCTGCTTAGACCATAAGACCATGAGACATAGGAGCAGAATTAGGCCATTCGACCCATCTACTATTCAATCATGGCTGATATTTTTCTCATCCCCATTCTCCTGCCTTTTCCCCATAATCCCTGATCCCCTTATTAATCAAGAACCTATCTATCTCTGTCTTAAAGACACTGCTTGTCCAACCACAGGCTGGTTCCTCTCTGTATTTGCTGCTGATAGGCTCATGAGGGGCACAGAGTACAGCAGCAAGGAGGTTGTGGTGAACTTGCCCAAGGCAGTAGTTCACCTTCAGCTGGAGAACAGCCTCCAGTTCTGGGCACTACACTTCAGGAAGGATGGGAAGGCATTAGAGAGGTTGCAGAAGAGTTACATGAGAATGGCTTCGGGGATGAGTAGTGTCAGTTATGAAGACAAATTGGGGACACTCGAATGTTTTCCTCGGAGAAGAGAAGGCCGAGAGAAGATTTGATAATATGTTCAAAATCACGAGGGGTTTGAAGAGAGCAGAAAGAAAGAAACTGTTCCCATCCCTGAAAAGATCGAGAGTGACGCATAAAGTAATGAGCAAAAGTGATAGAACATAGAACATTACAGCACAGTACAGGCCCTTCGGCCCTCGATGTTGCGCCGACCAGTGGAACCAATCTAAAGCCCCTCTAATCTACACTATTCCAATATCATCCATATGTTTATCCAATAACCATTTAAATGCTCTTAATGTTGACTTAATGATATGAGAACTTTTCTTCACACAGCGAGTGGTTAGGGCTTGGAATACACTGCCTGAGATTGTGATGGAGGCTGGGTCAACTGAAACGTTCAAGAGGTGGCACAATGGTTAGCACTGCGGCCTCGCAGCGCCGGGGACCCGGGCTCGAATCCGGCCTTGGGTCACTGTCTGTGTGGAGTCTGTACATTCTCGTGGTGGTTGCATGGGTTTCCTGCCACAGTCCAAAGATGGGCAGCTCAGGTGGATTAGTCATGGTAAATGTGTGAGGTTACAGGGATAGGACTAGTGTGTGTGAGCCTGGGTAAGAGGCATGTTTCGGAGAGTCGGTGCAGATTTGATAGGCCGAATGGCCTCCTTGCGCACTGTGGGGATTCTACGGTTAATCCATTGGAACGAGACTGCTATCTGAACAGGAAAAATGTGCAGGGTTATGGGGAGAAGACAGAGGAATGGCATGAGGTGAGTTAGTCATTCAGAGAGTCGGTGCAGACACGATGGACCAAATGGTCCCCTTCTGTACGATAATAATTCTGTGATTCTGTGGTTCACTCCCTCACAGCAGCGTACCACTTTTTATTCAAGATAGGGATGTAGGGTTTTAAATGTACTCTAGAAAACTTGGGTGACAGGCGTTGACAGACAGGGAAGCATACATACTCATTCCTGTGTTCCCTGCAAAGTTTGATTATCATCCTGAGAAACCAGCAACAAAGGAGCGATACAGATCAGGGCCACAGGATGACGCAAGGAGGGTGCGTTTTCCTTTGTTCCTGAAAGTCAGCAAAAATAGTTTCACATCTCTCCCTGTGCCTACTAGGTTTGGGTAAGATCAAAGAATGGATAATGTGTGCTGGAGCATGCCATTGAATACACCAATGGAGATAGGAATCTGTCTTGTTTGGGTACTTGGCCACAAATGGTGGCCACCAACGGTGAAAAGAAATGATTAATTTGCAAGATCTGATGTTTCAGCTTGTTCCATCTTTATTATACTCGAAGGAACCAGGGTGATAATCGATTTAGCAGCTGTGCCTAATTATTGAATAATCCTTTGGATGAAATGCCATCTCATCTTGGCAGCGAATGAGAGACCTAATAAATGAATGACTGTATCCCTTTGCTCACAGTCACCCGAGACTAGAATTGAACCCGGGTCCCTGGCGCTGTGAGGCAGCAGCACTAACCACTGTGCCACCCTATCTGGGATTGTCATCTGGGACTATGGTGAATTAACCTTACTCCAAGGAGGAGCAGAACCATGATAGGCCATAGAATTCCTTACATTTGTACCAACTCAGCATTTAGTCCCATGAGACATGAGGATTCTTTAAGAAAGAACAACAACAGGGGTGGCACTGTTGCACAGCGGTTAGCGCTGCTGCTTCACAGCGCCAAGGACCCGGGTTCGATTCCCGGCTTGGGTCACTGTCTGTGTGGAGTTTGCACATTCTCCCTGTGTCTGCATGGGTTTCCTCCGGGTGCTCCAGTTTCCCCCCACATGGGTTAGGTGCATTGGCCATGCTAAATTGCCCCTTAGTGTCCCGGGACGAGTAGGCTAGAGGGATTAGCGGGATGGGTGGGGTTACAAGGATAGGGCCTGGGTAGGATTGTTGTCGGTGCAGACTCGATGGCCCGAATGGCCTCTTTCTGCACTGTAGGGATTCTATGATTCTATGATGTCTTGAATGTTAAAATGTCAGGAGAATGTTATCAAATAACATTTGACACTGTGCCACATGGGAGATGTGAGGGCGGGGTCAATACTATAAGGAGCTCAGGAAAAGAGGAGAGAGAGGTGGAATGCTTTGTGAAGGAGAACTCCAAACGGTCGGGCTGAAGCTCCAGACAGCACAACCACCAACGGTGAAGCGATGAAAATTGGTGAATCACAAGAGGCTGGAATGGAAGCAGCAGAGCAGTTGATGGGTCGAAGGTGGTGAGAAAGATTGGGAGATGCCAAGGCCCATGGAGGGATTATAAACAAGGATGAGAGTTTCAAAACCTTTGCTTTGTTGGATCGGGTGCCAGAGTAGGCCATAGAGTATGAGAGCGATGGGTGAATGGGACTTGGTGCAAGTTAGATTACAGGTGGCATGGTTTAGCATGAAGTCAGGTTTACAGAGGACGATAGATAGACAGCCACCCCAGGAGAGCACTGGAATTGTCACATCTAGTGGGGGGAAAAGGCAGAGATGATGGTGGCATTGTGACAGGCGAGTGTTGGAGGTCTGAAAGAGTGGCGGAAGCAGAAACCTCCATTGCATTATAAAAACACATTTATAGGCACTTGAGGTTCTGTAACCAATAGGTTAGGGACTAAGTACTGGAAAGTGTACTGGCACGAGATCGGTGCCAGGCCAGGGAGAGAAATCACAGAGCCTGGGACATCTCCTGTTTCCAAGCTCCTTACATTTTACCCTTTCAAAATTCACCACTAAATTCACAAAACAATCACAGAAGGATCCCAGTAAAAAATAATGATGCCCATTGTTGGCATCTGTTTACAAACGTCACCCGATTTCTATGCAGCATGTCATTAATATTAAGAGCAGCAATAATATAATAGGATCATCAGATATAGGAGCAAAATTAGGCCATTTGGCCCATCAGGTCTGCTCTGCCATTCAATCATGAAACTTATCATCTGATACATTTCTCAACCCCATTCTCCTGCCTTTTCCCTGGAACCTTTGATCCCCTTACCGATCAAGAACCGATCTATCTCTGTCTTAAAGACACTCAATGACCTGGCCTCCACAGCCTTCTGTGGCAAAGAGTTCCACAGATTCACCACCCACTCATCCCAGTTCTAAAGAGTTGTCCCTTTACCCTGAGGCTGTGCCCTCGGATCCTCGTCTCTAATGCAGCGGGTGTTCATCTGCATCCTATAGGTGACGCCGCTGTGACTATTAAACAAGCAAGAGAGTACAAATTTTACTTTGATAGCATCATACAATATCGCTCATTTGACAGGAAGATGTCCCATTTGATATTTGTAACAGTGTGATGATAACAGGGATGGCAGTGACTGCCTCAGTCCTCATTAACATGTTTCGCACATCGCACCATGTGAGACATTCTCCCAGCCCGCTGCGTTGCTTTTGTAGCATCTCCAGCAGCTGGAATTCCGGCGGCGTCAACTCTGTGCCGATTCCTGGCACAAAGCTGCATAATCTTTTCAAATCAACATCTGAATACGATTTAAATGCCATGAACGGGCCCGAGACTGAAATCCCCAGGCCCGCTAGCCTCTCCCCCCCCCGCACCCGCCAGGGGTTTTCCACTCCAGCAGGGTTCATAACAGCTCCCCACTTGCAGGGAGCTGGCGACCTGACCCCGCTGGAGTGAAGGGGGGGTCATTGAGGCCCCCCCCCAAAGGGTCGGGGGCAGGGGGTGCTGCCAGGCCATTGCCACCTTGACAGTGCCAGCCTGGGCCTCCTGTTACTGGCCAAGGGGCAAAGTGCCAATGCCTATGGGACATCTTGTCATTCAATGCCCACCGTGCATTGGTCAATGCCAAGTGGGTGGGGCCTAATGTGGGTGTGGGGCATCTGGGGGGGGGGGGGGAGGGGGGGGGGGGTGGTCCCGGTGCCAATCTGCATTTGTGTTGAGTGACAGAGAGAGGGAGGTCAGCGATCGGCATGGAGTTCAGCCTGCTGGGGGGTAGGGGGTTAGGGCTGCATCGGGAGATTGGGGCTGCAGATTGGGGGCGGGGGGGGGGGGGGGAGCTCGAGGCAGGCCCAGGTTTGGAGGGGGGTGCGGGTGGCAGGGGTTGAGGCTGGCCCGGACATGTTCAGGGGCCAGAGATCGGGCCATGTGGGGGTTGAGGGGCTGGCCAGCGATTGAGCTGGGGAGCGATCGAGAGGCCAGCAGTGCAGGGCACGCTATTTAACATCTCTGCACCCCCACTCCCAGAACCTTCAGGCAATGATTCATTCATATTGAGAGAGAATCTAACCATCTCACCCTGATATTTAATGGCATCCCCATCATTGAATATCCCCAACACTTCATCAACTTTCTGGGGATTACCATTGACTAGAAGCTGAACAGGACTCGCCATGTAAATACTGTGGCAGTAAGAGCAGACCAGAGGCTGGGAATTATGTGGTGAGTTACTCACTTCCTGACTCCCCAAAGCATGTCCATCTTCAGCAAGGCACCAATCAGGAGTGCGATGGAATAGCCTCCCCTTGTCTGGATGAGTGCAGCTCCAACAGCACTCCAGAAGCTCAAAACCATCCAGGACAGCAGCCCGAATGATCGGCACCCTGTCCACAAATATCCACTCCCTCCACCGCCAAACCACAGTGGCAGCCATGTGCAATGGCAACTCACCAAGGCTCTTTCAACAGCCCCTTTGAAACTCGTGATCTCTACCACCCAGAAAGACAAGGGCAGCAGCTGCATGAGAACACCACCGTCGGCAGGTTGCCTTCCAAGTCACTCACCATCCTGACTTGAAAATATATGATGTGGAGATGCCGGCGTTGGACTGGGGTAAACACAGTAAGAAGTTTAACAACACCAGGTTAAAGTCCAACAGGTTTATTTGGTAGCAAAAGCCACACAAGCTTTCGGAGCTCTAAGCCCCTTCTTCAGGTGAGTGGGAATTCTGTTCACAAACAGAGCTTATAAAGACACAGACTCAATTTACATGAATAATGATTGGAATGCGAATACTTACAACTAATCAAGTCTTTAAGAAACAAAACAATGTGAATGGAGAGAGCATCAAGACAGGCTAAAAAGATGTGTATTGTCTCCAGACAAGACAGCCAGTGAAACTCTGCAGGTCCACGCAACTGTGGGAGTTACAAATAGTGTGACATGAACCCAATATCCCGGTTGAGGCCGTCCTCGTGTGTGCGGAACTTGGCTATCAGTTTCTGCTCAGCGACTCTGCGCTGTCGTGTGTCGTGAAGGCCGCCTTGGAGAACGCTTACCCGAATATCAGAGGCCGAATGCCCGTGACCGCTGAAGTGCTCCCCAACAGGAAGAGAACAGTCTTGCCTGGTGATTGGCGAGCGGTGTTCATTCAACCGTTGTCGCAGCGTCTGCATAGTTTCCCCAATGTACCATGCCTCGGGACATCCTTTCTTGCAGCGTATCAGGTAGACAACGTTGGCCGAATTGCAAGAGTATGTACCGTGTACCTGGTGGATGGTGTTCTCACGTGAGATGATGGCATCTGTGTCGATGATCCGGCACATCTTGCAGAGGTTGCTGTGGCAGAGTTGTGTGGTGTCATGGTCACTGTTCTCCTGAAGGCTGGGTAGTTTGCTGCGGACAATGGTCTGTTTGAGGTTGTGCGGTTGTTTGAAGGCAAGAAGTGGGGGTGTGGGGATGGCCTTGGCGAGATGTTCGTCTTCATCAATGACATGTTGAAGGCTCCGGAGGAGATGCCGTAGCTTCTCCGCTCCGGGGAAGTACTGGACAACGAAGGGTACTCTGTCCACTGTGTCCCGTGTTTGTCTTCTGAGGAGGTCGGTGCGGTTTTTTGCTGTGGCGCGTCGGAACTGTTGATCAATGAGTCGAGCGCCATATCCTGTTCTTATGAGGGCATCTTTCAGCGTCTGGAGGTGTCTGTTGCGATCCTCCTCATCCGAGCAGATCCTGTGTATACGGAGGGCTTGTCCGTAGGGGATGGCTTCTTTAACGTGTTTAGGGTGGAAGCTGGAGAAGTGGAGCATCGTGAGGTTATCCGTGGGCTTGCGGTACAGTGAGGTGCTGAGGTGACCGTCCTTGATGGAGATTTGTGTGTCCAAGAATGCAACCGATTCCGGAGAATAGTCTATGGTGAGCCTGATGGTGGCATGGAACTTGTTGATGTCATCATAGAGTTGTTTCAGTGATTGTTCACCATGAGTCCAAAGGAAGAAAATGTCATTGAAGTATCTAGTGTATAGCATCGGTTGAAGGTCCCGTGCGGTGAAGAAGTCTTGTTCGAACCTGTGCATGAAGATGTTGGCATATTGAGGTGCCTCCCGAAGATACTGCCTCCCGAAGATACACAAAGCTCTACTGCCTCCCGAAGATACACAAGGCAAACACACCCGGCCGTCCCATCGTATCGGGCAATGGGACCCTGTGCGAGAACCTCTCCGGCTATGTCGAGGGCATCCTGAAACCCATTGTACAAAGAACCCCCAGCTTTTGTCGCGACACGACGGACTTCCTACAGAAACTCGGCACACATGGAGCAGTTGAACCAGGAGCGCTCCTTGTCACAATGGATGTCTCGGCACTCTACACCAGCATCCCCCATGACGATGGCATTGCTGCAACGGCCTCAGTGCTCAGCGCCAACAACTGCCAGTTTCCAGATGCAATTTTACAACTCATCCGCTTCATCCTGGACCACAATATCTTCACCTTCAACAACCAGTTCTTCATCCAGACACACGGAACAGCCATGGGGACCAAATTCGCACCTCAATATGCCAACATCTTCATGCACAGGTTCGAACAAGACTTCTTCACCGCACGGGACCTTCAACCGATGCTATACACTAAATACATCAATGACATTTTCTTCCTTTGGACTCATGGTGAACAATCACTGAAACAACTCTATGATGACATCAACAAGTTCCATCCCACCATCAGGCTCACCATAGACTATTCTCCGGAATCGGTTGCATTCTTGGACACACGCATCTCCATCAAGGACGGTCACCTCAGCACCTCACTGTACCGCAAGCCCACGGATAACCTCACGATGCTCCACTTCTCCAGCTTCCACCCTAAACACGTTAAAGAAGCCATCCCCTACGGACAAGCCCTCCGTATACACAGGATCTGCTCGGATGAGGAGGATCGCAACAGACACCTCCAGACGCTGAAAGATGCCCTCATAAGAACAGGATATGGCGCTCGACTCATTGATCAACAGTTCCAACGCGCCACAGCGAAAAACCGCATCGACCTCCTCAGAAGACAAACACGGGACACAGTGGACAGAGTACCCTTCATTGTCCAGTACTTCCCCGGAGCGGAGAAGCTACGGCATCTCCTCCGGAGCCTTCAACATGTCATTGATGAAGATGAACATCTCGCCAAGGCCATCCCCACACCCCCACTTCTTGCCTTCAAACAACCGCACAACCTCAAACAGACCATTGTCCGCAGCAAACTACCCAGCCTTCAGGAGAACAGTGACCATGACACCACACAACCCTGCCACAGCAACCTCTGCAAGACGTGCCGGATCATCGACACAGATGCCATCATCTCACGTGAGAACACCATCCACCAGGTACACGGTACATATTCTTGCAATTCGGCCAACGTTGTCTACCTGATACGCTGCAAGAAAGGATGTCCCGAGGCATGGTACATTGGGGAAACTATGCAGACGCTGCGACAACGGATGAATGAACACCGCTCGACAATCACCAGGCAAGACTGTTCTCTTCCTGTTGGGGAGCACTTCAGCGGTCACGGGCATTCGGCCTCTGATATTCGGGTAAGCGTTCTCCAAGGCGGCCTTCGCGACACACGACAGCGCAGAGTCGCTGAGCAGAAACTGATAGCCAAGTTCCGCACACACGAGGACGGCCTCAACCGGGATATTGGTTTCATGTCACGCTATTTGTAACTCCCACAGTTGCGTGGACCTGCAGAGTTTCACTGGCTGTCTTGTCTGGAGACAATACACATCTTTTTAGCCTGTCTTGATGCTCTCTCCATTCACATTGTTTTGTTTCTTAAAGACTTGATTCGTTGTAAGTATTCGCATTCCAACCATTATTCATGTAAATTGAGTCTGTGTCTTTATAAGCTCTGTTTGTGAACAGAATTCCCACTCACCTGAAGAAGGGGCTTAGAGCTCCGAAAGCTTGTGTGGCTTTTGCTACCAAATAAACCTGTTGGACTTTAACCTGGTGTTGTTAAACTTCTTATTGAAAATATATCGCATTTCCTTTGCTGTCACTGGGTACAGGAACTGGTACAACGACAATAATCTCTCCCTCAATGTCAACAAAACAAAGGAGATATTCATCAACTTCAGGAAGTGGAGGACATACCCCTGTCTACATCAATGGGGATGAAGTGGAAATGGTTGAAAGCCTCAAGTTTCTGGGTGTCCAGATCACCAACAACCTGTCCTGGTTCCCTCATGCCGACACTATAGTTAAGAAAGTCCACTTTCTCAGGAGGCTAAGGAAATTTGGCATATTCACGATGACTCTCATCAACTTTTACAGATGCACCATTTAAAGCATTCTTTCTGGTTGTTTCATACAGCTTGATATGGCTCCTGCTCAGACCAAAACTGAAAAAACACTACAAAGGGTCGTGAATGAAGCCCAGTCCATCACGCAAACCAGCCTCCCATCCATTGGCTCTGTTCACACTTGCCGCATAATCAAGGGTCCCTCCCACGCACTCTGGACATTCTCTCTTCCACCTTCTTCCGTTGGGGAAAAGATACAAAAGTCTGAGGTCACATACCAACCGACTCAAGAACAGCTTTTTCTCTGCTGCCATCAGACTTTTGAATGGACCTACCTCGCACTAAGTTGACCTTTCTCTACACCCTAGCTATAACTGTAACACTACATTCTGCACTCTCTCATTTCCTTCTCTACCAACAGTATTGTTTGTCTGTATAGCGCGCAAGAAGCAATACTTTTCACTGCATACTGATACATGTGACAATAACAAATCAAATCAAAATCCTGGAACTCCCTCCCTAACAGCACTGTGGGTGCACCTACACCACATGGACCGCAGGAAGGGAGATCACCACTATATTCCAAAGGGAAATTAGGGATGGGCAATAAATACTGGTCTTGGCAGTGACATCCACAAACAAATTTAATTGGATGGCTCTTTTTCAACCCGCATGGACACTACGGGCCAATTGGACTTCTGTGCCATAACCATTATATGACTACTTATCGTAACTCCACTGATAGCAACCTTTTAACCTATAGAGAGGACACCTCCATGTACAGGAAGGGACAGAATAAGAGAGGGCCATACTCCCATTCTTCCCACAGCTGGTACACAATCTGGCCTCCCTTGGACTCCAACCCAACAAGTTCAGTCTTCTGAGGAAGAGTTTAAAATAGCAATATTGACAGCGCACTGCAGCAATATAATTTTAGCAATGCGCTTTTAAAAATTAAAAAAAACAACTTAAAACAGTTGCCACAGCAAGAATGGCACAGTCTGGTGGAAATACTTCCACAATATGACAACAAGATGTTTGGCATTAAAAACTTTCAGGAAGGAACACACTCTTTCAATGATATATAGCGTCTAATAAGAGTTTGAGAGTTGATTAGAGTGGAAAGGCATTTGACCATTGACACATTCACATGATACCAAAGGTAAGAGTTCTGAAGGAAAGAAATTCAAAGAGTCTTTGATCTATAGCAGGCAACCAGGGGGGATTTTGTACAGAAATACCGTGTAACTGGTAAATTGAGTTAAAAACAGATCAAATCATTTCACTGTATGAGACTTGGCAGGCTTGCTTTGAAAATTGAGACATTGCACAGTTAATTTTTTATATCTTAATCTCAGGAATAATGCCCAATTCCATCAGAATTAAATGATATATTGTAGTGAGAGTGATTTCATGCCTGAGCACGGTATTACTTTGAGATAGGTGTCTGAACAATTCCTGCATCATCCCATTGTACAAAGGCGAGGATCAATTGGGTAGAGCACAATGCAAGTGATCAGCAATTCTTCAATTAGACTTTTCCAGAGAGGAAATAAACGCCGCTATTAAGAACAGATTGTTTGTTACTTTGGACGTCCATTAGGGCTAACAAAATCATCCGAGAAAATGTGAAATATAATTCTGTGGTCAAGCAATTGCACAGTTTTTTTTTAAACCAAAGGATATGGACTGGTGCTAATGCGGGTGAAATTAATAGATAAAATACTTAAGAACAGATATAGTGGGCAGCACGGTGGCACAGTGGTTAGCACTGCTGCCTCACAGCGCCAGGGACCCGGGTTCGATTCCCAGCTTGGGTCATTGACTGTGTGGAGTTTGCATGTTCTCCCCGTGACTGCGTGGGTTTCCTCCGGGTGCTCCGGCTTCCTCCCAAAGATGTGCGGGTTTGGTGGATTGGCAATACCAAATTGCCCCTTAGTGTCAGGGGGATGAGCTGGGGTAAATACATGGGGTAATGGGCATAGGGCCTGGGTGGGATTGTGGTTGGTGCAGATTTAATGGGCCAAATGGCCTCCTTCTGCACTGTAGGATTCTATGATCTATGATAGTAAGAAGTCTCACAACACCAGGTTGAAGTCCAACAGGTTTACTTGGTATCGCGAGCTTTTGGAGCATCAGGTGAGTGCACACCGAAAGCTCATGATACCAAATAAACCTGTTGGACTTCAACCTGGTGTTGTGAGAATTCTTACCATGCCCATCCCAGTCCAATGCCGGCCTCTCCACATTATGAACAGATATAGGAGTGCCATACATAATGGAGTCACCATCACCTTGAAAAATGTATATTAATAAATGCTCGACAAACACATTGGAATTTTACCGTCCCATCCACCATGGGAATGGGACTGGGCGAGGGCCGGGCCATGGAAAGGTCCATTGACTTCAGATGGGATTTTACGGTTTCAGGATGTGGCCATAAAATCCTGCCCTGGATGTGTGCCCATTGATATTGACACTAGCTTCGAGCCATGTATTTTAAAAAATTCATTCATGGGCATCGCTGGCTGGGCCAGCATTTATTCCCCGTCCATGAGGACAGTTAAGAGTCAACCACATTGCTGTGGCTTTGGAGTCACATGTAGGCCAGGTAAGGACAGCAGATTTCCTTCCCTAAAGGACGTGAGTGAACCAGATGGGTTTTTCCGACAATCGACAATTGTTTCATGGTGATCATCAGGCTTTTCATTCCAGATTTTTATTGAATTCAAATTTCGCCATCTGACGTGGTGAATTCGAACCTGGCTGGTCCCCTGAGCATTACCCTGGGTCTCTGGATTACTAGTCCAGCGACAATACCATTACAGCACTGCACCCTATGTAGACACGGACCATTTATGACATAAAGTTGGCTCACTGAGTTGGTGCCAGCAAATATCCAACCTCAACCCACTTTCCAGCTCTTTGTCTATCGCCCTCTGGTTGTGGGTACAGCCAAATGTTTTTGTTAATTGCAATGAAGGTTTTTATCTCTTCCTCTCTTTCAGACAGTGAGATCCACTACCCCCACTCCCCACCCCACCCCCACCCCGTGTGAAAGAGAAATCCTGAACTCTTCTTTTAATCCTGTCATTATAGTCTATGCCTCTTGGCATGGATCTACCTGCCAACAGAAGCAGTCCTTTATATCCACTCTATCTTGGCCCCTGTAATAATATACATCTCAATTAAATCTCCCTCGCCTCTGCTGTTCTGAGGGAAACGGTTCCAGTCTGTCCAGTCTGGCCTCATAGCTAAAATTCTCTATTCCTACAACATACCTTTGTAGCTCTCCCAGACCTTCTCAAGTGAGATCATTGTGACAACCGAAACTGCACACAGTACACCAGCTGTGCCCTATTAAGTGCTTTATACATTTCAAAATAACCTCGTCGTTGCTGATAGCAGACACATGCTGCTGAGGCTTTTTATCTTGCACTCAACAGGGCAATTCACAAGAATACCAAATTGTAAAGGGAACAATAATTTATACTGCATGAGAAGAGACAACCAGTCAGCACTATCTTTCCATGAAGTATAAATTGTTGTTCTTTTTACCCTTAGTATTCTTGAGAATTGTCCTGATGCATACAAGGTGAAAAGCTTCAACAGCATGTAGTTTTTCAGCAACACTCAAAGGATGAAAGTCCCTGTTCTTATACTCTGTGCCTCAATTATCTATTGAAGACTTTTAAAGGGTGTTGTGCTTATATTTTGCAAACCCTGTGCAGTGCAGAAGAGACAGGACGATGATGGGTCATTGCTATATCATATACGCATTAGTGTGATTTACTACATGACGAGACACTTAAAGATGTGTTTTCTCATGATCGCAGCGTCTAAATAGTAGGACTAAACGAAAACTCAGGGTGGGATTTCCCAGCTGTTCCCATTGGTGGGACCTTCCAGTCCCACCAATGGCGATCTGCTGCCGTGGGTTCCACCGCGGCAGAGGGTGCGAACAAAAGGAGGTTTCGTCGACAGCAGCGGGAGTGGAAGAAACCTCCACTGCCAGCCAATGGTGGGCCACCTCCACTGCCGGAAAACATGCTGAGGAGAGGGGAGGCGGGTGGCGTGAATCCCATCCTCAGTTTTGGTATGAACGTTTGCTGTTGGAAAGATGGAATGTTGATGCTATGGAGCATATTTTGGGACAAATATTGTGCTAAGAAAGGTCAGAGAAGGTGAGGTTTTAGGAATGGTAGTATGCCAATAACCAAAACAAGTTCATCCTTTCTAGATAGATCTCAGTCATGTCTCCGACCCATTACATAAGAACATGTTCAGATGAAAAACGAAAAACAGAAAACTACTGGTTCAACCTGCAACATCCAACAGAGCTGTAATGCCTTATTCATCACAATCCAAATATACCCCATTCATCTC
The DNA here is from genome assembly GCF_964213995.1 of Mustelus asterias. Taxonomy (NCBI): domain Eukaryota; kingdom Metazoa; phylum Chordata; class Chondrichthyes; order Carcharhiniformes; family Triakidae; genus Mustelus; species Mustelus asterias. Next base: position 20,542,181 of record NC_135802.1, on the reverse strand, counting down.
CGTGTCTGTGCGGGTTTCCTCCGGGTGCTCCTGTTTCCTCCCGCAGTCCAAAGAAGTGCAGCTGAGGTGGATTGGCCATATTAAATTGCCCCTTAGTGTCCTAAAATGTGTAGATTAGGGGGGATTGCCAGGGTAAATGTGTGGGGTTACGGGGATAGGGGAGTGAGCCTGGGTGAGATGCTCTATTGGAGAGTCGGTGCAGACTCGAAAGGCTGAGTGGTTTCCTTCTGCACTGTAGGGATTCTATGATTCTATGGTGTGGAGGCAGGTGATTCCCTGGGAGAAACAAAAAATCTAGATTTTTTTAAATCTCCAAGGTCAATGAAGGTAAATGACAAACTGGGACATTCCTCTTGGACCTGATCCAAGAGATCACATTGGTCTTGCTTTATGTTTATCTTTCGCTCAAAGGCATCCAACAAATAAGCTGTCAACACATGAGCTGCCAAGCTGTCCCGCATGTTGACGATATCCTGGGAAAAGGAGGACTGATGTGGAGATGTCAGCGTTGGACTGGGGTAAACACAGTAAGAAGTCTCACAACACCAGGTTAAAGTCCAACAGGTTTATTTGGTAGCAAAAGCCACTAGCTTTCGGAGCGCTGCTCCTTCATCAGGTAAGTGGGAGTTCTGTTCACAAACAGGGCATATAAAGACACAAACTCAATTTACAAGACAATGGTTGGAATGCGAGTCTTTACAGGTAATCAAGTCTTAAAGGTACAGACAATGTGAGTGGAGAGAGGGTTAAGCACAGGTTAAAGAGATGTGTATTGTCTCCAGCCAGGACAGTGAGATTTTAGTTAGTGAGTGAGTGAGTGAGTTAGTCAGTTAGTGAGAGCCCAGGTCCCTGGCGCTGTGAGGCAGCAGTGCTAACCACTGTGCCACCGTGTTTCAAGTTTAGTAATAGTTTTGAAAAAGGAGGATTACCCAGCATTCAACCTAGTTGTATCCTTTTCTAATTTGAGAGTCAGGTTTTTCCCAAACTTATTTCAGTTGAAATAATTGAGCAACTTTGAAACAACTGCAACACCTCCTCAGCAAATCCTTCAATCGCTTATCTCTGCAGAAGCAAATTCAATTATTTGAAACTTATCTCTACTGAAATGACTATCTCCCGTAACGTCTCTCATAACTCTATTCCCTTTGCTAAATCCAGCAATACTCCATTGCTAAATTACATTCTAACACTATTAGCAAGTTGTTGTCTTTGGCATTGCAATGACTTCAATCAGGCCATTGAGGTTGGCCTATTGGAGTATGAACTCCCTGATTAAGGATCCAATTGATGGGCCAATCAGGGAATGTTTTCCTTGTATTTAACCGGGAGTGTCAGTTCCTCTGATACCCCCGGAGGTAGACTGCTGACTGATAGCGCTCTGTGTACTGCTGTTAGAGTTGTGAATAAAGAAATTTTGGTGAAGGGACTTCTGCCTCCGAAGACTTATTACAGGCATGCTGTTTTACAATTCTGTTGGCTCAGGAATGTGCCAACGGAATGCTAAATGCACTCGTTCAGAATCAATTTTGAAGATTAGGCACCGAGAGAAAAAGACAACATGCGAGATTTTTATAATGTTAAAGTTAAAGTTAAGTTTATTTATTAGTCACAAGTAGGCTTACTTGTGACTAATATCATAGTCATATGATACTAGTCATATCATGACTAGTATCATAGAATATCATAGAATCCCTACAGTACAGAAGGAGGCCATTTGGCCCATCGAATCTGCACAGACAATAATCCCACCCAGGCCGTATCTCCATAACCCCACATATTTACTCCGCTAATCCCTCTAACCTACGCATCCCGGGACACTAAGGCGCAATTCATCATGGCCAATCAACCTAACCCGCATATCTTTGGACTGTGGGAGGAAACCGGAGCACCCGGAGGAAACCCACGCAGGCACGGGGAGAATGTGCAAACTCCACACAGGCCAGGAATTGAACCCGGGTCCCTGGAGCTGTGAGGCAGCAGTGCTAACCACGGTGCCATCGTGCCGCCCATTGTATTCGGCAACAAAGTAGGCCATCGGGTGTAGTGACGTCTTGACTATTACAAACAAAACATGTGCAGGACCCACAATTTTTATTGACAAGAGATGTCCCTAAATCGCTAATCCGAAAGAGGCTAAACGCATGGGAGCTCTTATAACAATAGGGACGCTACGTTGCATATCTTGGGTGGGATTTTCTGGCCGTGCTCACTCCATGGCCAGAAATTCCTGCCTGAAGTCCACAGACCTTTGCATGGTCCATCCCCACCCGCTACGATTCCCGTGGGGGGCAGGAGAGGAAAATTCCACCTTTGTGCCAGAATGGTAACTAATGGCGAATGAGTTAAATGAATCCTTATTGTATCGCATCCTGGGAAAATTCCCAATGTTTTGGGACATAACTCCAGAAGTGTTTTTTTTAATAAGTGTAACAGCGTTATTATTACTAGGCTATTAATCAAGAAACTCAGCTCATGTTCTGGGGACCTGGGTTCGAATCTCACCACGGCAGATGGTGGAATTTGAATTCAATAAAAAATATCTGGAATTAAGAATCTACTGATGACCACGAAACCATTGTCAATTGTTGCAAAAACTTATCTGATTCACTAATGTCCTTTAGGGAAAGAAATCTGCTGTCCTCACCTGGTCTGGCCTACATGTGACTCCAAAGCCACGGCAATGTGGTTGACTCTCAACTGCCCTCTGAAATGGCCTAGAAAGCCACTCAGTTGGCTTCTTAAGGGCAATTTGGGATGGGCAATAAATGCTGGTCAGCCAGTGACGCCCATGTCCCACGAATGAATAAAATAAAAAATAACACTAACAGAACCATCCGAGGTTAATTATTTAACTTTTGGTATAGAGTGAAGCAGGCAATATTGGACCAGCTGCCCAATATGTATCTCATCCAATTTCCATTTCTAATGGAAAAGAAGGAAAGACTTGCAGCTCTTTTCATGAGCTCATGACATCCCAAAGCCCTTAACAGCCAATGAAGCACTTTTGAAGTGCAGTCACTTTTTAATGCAGGAAGTACAGCAGTCAATTTGCCCACAGCAAGCTCATCACAAACAGCAATGTGATAATGAGTAGATAATCTCTTAGTGATGTTGACACCATTGCTTGCTGAGTCTTGAAAGATAATTTATCATCTTCTTGATCAATCTCATTCCGATTTGCAACCTGATCCCCGCGCAGTGAAGAACCTGTTCACTTTTTTACTTTCATGTTTTCATTAACTTGATCGTTAAGAGTATGTTAGTCAAGACTCCAACCTGTAACTTCCTGATACCCCAGCGTTGGATTTAGGATTACCCAAAGATGTTATGAGGAACAGGACTAAAGAGGACTAGACAGGGTAGATGCAGGGAGGATATTCCCGATGGTGGGGGAGTCCAGAACCAGGGTTCACAGTCTGAGGATTCAGGGTAGACCATTTAGGATGGAGGCAAGGAGGCATTTCTTCATCCAAAGAGTGGTGAGCCTATGGAATTCATTACCACAGGAAGTAGTTGATGCCAAAATATTGAATGTATTCAAGAGATAGCTGCACTTGTGGTGAATGGGATCAAAGATTATGGGGAAAAAGCAGGATTAGGTTATTGAGTTGGATGATCAGCCATGATCGTGATGAATGGCAGAGCAGGCTCGAAGGGCCAAATGGCCTCCTCCTGCTCCTATCTTCTATGTTTCTATGAATCCCTTTCACAATCATGCACTTTCAGAATTTTTGTTGCTTTCAATAAGATAGCCTCTCATTCTCCTGAACGCCAGAGAATATGAGCCCAATTTACTCAGCCTCTCAACATAGGATAACCCCTCATCCCAGGGTTCAATTTAGTGAACCTTTTGCTGTACCGCCTCCAGTTCAGGTATAACCTTTCTTAAACATGGAGATCAAAAGTGCACACAGCATTTCAGATGTTGTTGCGCCAAAACTCAGTAACAATGCAGCAAAATGTCTTTATTCGTGTGCTCGAACCCCTTGAAATAAAGGGCAATGTGCAATTTGCCTTCCTAATCCTTGCTACACCCACATGCTAACTTTTTGCATTCCTTGTACAAGCACATCCATCTCTCATGGAACATCAACACATTTCCCACCTTATAAACCAAAATTCCGCTTTTCTGTTCTTACTACCAAAGTGAATAACTGCACACTTCCCCACATTATACTTTACCTGCCCGCTTACTTGACCTGCCTGTATCTCTTTGCAGCCTCTCTGTGTCCTCCCCACAGCTTACCTTCCTGCCTAGCTTGGTATTATCCGCAGACTTTACTCACAATACATTATTCACTGTCACTTTTTTTATACATGGGATATGGGCCAACCTTTATTGCCCTGCGCTAATTGAGAATTTATTGCAGATGCTTTGTACATTCAGGTAAAGAATATTTAATCTCATTTGCAGCAAGCATTTCATTTTTTAAAAACTCTATTTCCTGTAATCAGCTTATTCACCAATGTACAGTTTCTGTTAAACTCTGTCCATCCTTGTCCCATTCTGCAGGTCTTTACCCACAATACTTTACTGACACCTTCACCTTTCTCATTGGGTTTCTTAGAGCGGGATTGTCCACCCACCCCTCCCCCATGTTGTGTTTTCCAGAGGCAGCCAGCTGTTGGCTGGTGGCGGAAACTTCCAGTCCCGCTGATGTCAATGGCACCCTCTGCCACTGGTGAACTCACTGCAGGGATCGCCATTGCTGGAACAAGAAGTTCCGACTAACAGGAAGGACCAGAATATTTCGACCTTCTGATGGACTCTTGAGCTATTTTATTTCTACTATTTTTTTTTATTCATTCGTGGGACATTGGTGTCGCTGGCTGGCCAGCATCTATTGCCCATCTGTGGTTGCCCTTGGAGGGCAGTTGAGAGTCAACCATATTGCTGTGGCTCTCAAGTCACATGTAGGCCAGACCAGGTAAGGACGGCAGATTTCCTTCCCTAAAGGACATTAGTGAACCAGATGAGTTTTTCCGACAATCGTTTCATGGTCATCAGTAGAAATTGTTTATTGAATTCAAATTCCACCATCTGCCGTGGTGGGATTCGAACCCGTGTCCCCAGAACATTAGCTGAGTTTGTGGATTAATAGTCTGGCAATTATACCACAAGGCCATTGCCTCTCTTTTTACTCCTTTCCAGTTAATTCAAGGTGTTTCATTTCTTTTCTTCTTTTGTGACATTTCTTAATCCTGCAGTTAAAATATAATCCCTTCAACAGCCTATGTTTCGTGACTCCACAGAATCACTTTCGAACTAATAAAATGATGAATGTTCCTACTTTGGGAGAAGCACTCACAGCAAAAGCTTTTGTTTGTGTTATTTTTGAGGAAAAAGCACTTTGCAAGAGCCTTGTCCCTCTCTAAAAGGTTATCGTATAATCATAAATCATGTTCTTTAATAGAGGTCTATCAGCATAGTATCAAGGTGAAGGAAAAGAATTTCTCTGGGTTTTTTTCTGCAGTAAATTGTAACCTATCAATGGTCGTGTCTGAATTGGTTTGAGAGTAATGTGCGTTTCTAGGAAAAGCATATCCCATATCTGAGAAATATTCCAAAGTGCTTCACTGGCGATGAATTACTGTGAAATATCGAGACTGTTCTTCCTAAACAGACACACCACTCATTTGCCACATATCAACGTTCCACAAAAAATATGACCAATGTTTGATTAATCTAAGTCCCTCGAGAATTGGAATGTTGCCGAGGACACTGAAAGAACTCTTGATTTTACTTTGTAAAACCCACCTGAACTTTATCACAGTGGCATCAAGGAGCAAAACTGGAGTCAACTGGGGCGGTACGGTGGTTAGCACTGCTGCCTCACAGCGCCAGGGATCCGGGTTCGATTCCCGGCTTGGGTCACTGTCTGTGTGAAGTTTGCATGTTCTCCCCGTGTCTGTGTGGGTTTCCTCCAGGTGCTCCGGTTTCCTCCAACAGTCCGGAAGACTTGCTGGTTAGGTGCATTGGCCATGCTAAATTCTCCCTCATTGTACCCGAACAGATGCCAGAGTGTGGCGACCAGGGGATTTTCACAGTAACTTCATTGCAGTGTTAATGTAAGACTACTTGTGACGAGTAAAAAACTAGGAATCGGTGGAAAACTCTCTACTGGTTGAAGTCGTACCTAGTACAAAAGAAGATGGTTGTGGTTGTTGGAGGTCAATCATCTCAGCTCCAAGCCAACATTTCAGGAGTCCCTCAGGGTAATGTCCTGGGCCCGCCATCTTCAGCTGCTTCATCAATGACCCTCCTTCCATCATAAGGTCAGAAGTGGGGATGTTCGCTGGTAATTGTACAATATTCAGCACCATTCACAACTCCTCAGATACTGAAGCAGTCCATGTCCAAATACAGCAAGACCTGGACACTATCCAGGCTTGGCTTGACAAGTGGCAAGTAACATTCGTGCCAACAACAGAGAATCTAACCATCGCCCCTTGACATGTAATTTGATTTGATGTAGTATTGTCACTGGCATACAGTGAAATGTATTGTTTCTTGCACGCTATAAAGTCAAAACATACCATTTATAAAGTACATAGGGGAGAAGGAAAGGAAAGGGTGCAGAATATAGTGTTGCTGTTAAAGGTAGGGTGAAGAGAAAGATAAGCTCAATATATGATAGGATCATCCAAAAGTCTGATAACAGCAGGGAAGAAGCTGTTCTTAAATCTATTGGTACATGTTTTCAGACTTTTGTACATTTTTCCTGATGGAAGGAGGTGGAAGAGAGTGTATCCGGGTGCATGGTGTCCTTGATTATGCTGGCTGCTTTTCCGAGGCAGCGGGAAGTGTAGACAGAGTCAATGGATGGGAGGCTAATTTGCGTGCTGGACTGGGCTACGTTCACAATCCTTTGTAGTTTCTTGCGATTTTGGACAGAGCAGGGGCCGTGACTAAATTACCATCACTGAATACCCCACTGTCAATATCCTGGGGGTTACCATTGACCAGAAACTGAACTGGGCTAATCATATAAACACAGTGGCTATAAGAGCAGGTTAGAAGCTAGGAATCCTGTGGTAGTAACTCACCTCCTGACTCCTCAAAGCCTGTCCACTATCTACAAGGCACAAGTCAGGAGTGTGATGGAATACTCTCCCCTTGCTTGGATGGGTGCAGCTTCAACAACACTCAAGGAACTTGACACCGTCCAGGACAAAGCAATCAGCTTGTTTGGCACCACATCCACAAACATCCACTCCCTCCACCAACGATGCATAATAGCAGCAGGAACTCACCAAGGCTCCTGGGACAACACCTTCCAAACTCATGACCACCACTAGAAGAACAAGGGCAGCAGATACTGGAGAACATCACCACTGGAGGTTCCCCTCCAAGTCACTCATCCTTCTCTCTTGGAAATATTTTGTACTTCTTTCAATGTTGCTGGGTCAAAATCCTGAAACTCCCAACCTAACAGCACTATGGATGTAACTACACCACATGGATTGCAGCAGTTCAAGAAGGCAGCTCACCACCACCTTGTCGAGGACAGTTAGGGATGGACAACGAATGCTGGCCGAGCCAGTGAAGCCCACATCCCATTGAAGCAGCAGGAATAAGCAAATAGGATCTGATTTTCGTGTCCTACCTAAAGGTCAAGATAGAATCATAGAAACCCTACAGTGCAGAAAGAGGCCATCTGGCCCATTGAGTCTGCACTGACCACAATCCCACCCAGGCCCTACCCCCATATCCCTACACATTTACCCACTAATCCCTCTAACCTACGCATCTCAGGACACTAAGAGGCAATTTTAGCATAGCCAATCAACCTAACCCACACATCTTTGGACTGTGGGAGGAAACCGGAGCACCCGGAGGAAACCCACGCAGACACGAGGAGAATGTGCAAACTCCACACAAACAGTGACCCAAGCTGGGAATCGAACCCGGGTCCCTGGCGCTGTGAGGCAGCAGTGCTGACCACTGTGTTACCGTGCCGCCCAATCAATGAGGACGAAGTAGAAATGCTTGAAAGCTTCAAGTTATTAGGTGTCCAGATCACCAACAACCTGTCCTGGTCCCCCCATGCAGACACTATAGTTAAGAAAGCCCACCAATGCCTCTGCTTTCTCAGAAGACTAAGGAAATTTGGCATGTCAGCTACAACTCTCACTAACTTTTACAGATGCACCATAGAAAGCATTCTTTCTGGTTGTATCACAGCTTGGTATGGCTCCTGCTCTACCCAAGACCACAAGAAACTACAAAAGATCATGAATGTTGCCCAATCCAAGACGCAAACCAGCCTCCCATCCATTGATTCTGTCTATACTTCCCGCTGCCTCGGCAAAGCAGCAGCATAATTAAGGCCCCCATGCACCCCGGACATTCCCTCTTCCATCTTCTTCCTTTGGTCATGTACCAAGCGACTCAAGATCAGTTTCTTCCCTGCTGGTGTCATACTTTTGAATGGGCCTACCTTACTAAGCTGTGATACATCCAGATAGGATGCTTTCCAAGGCGCATCTGTAAAAAAGGGCGGCACAGTGGCACAATGGTTCACATTGCTGCCTCACAGCACCAGGGACCCAGATTCAATTCTCGGCTTGGGTGACTGTCTGTGTTGGGTCTGCACGTTCTCCTCGCGTCTGCATGGGTTCCCCTTATTTGCGAAAGGATATATTGGCCTTGGAGGGAGTGCAGAGAAGGTTCACCAGGTTGATACCGGCGATGAGGGGTGTAGCTTATGAGGAGAGATTAAACAGATTGGGTCTGTACTCGTTGGAGTTTAGAAGGATGAGGGGTGATCTTATAGAGACATATAAGATAATGAAGGGGCTGGATGGGGTAGAGGTGGAGAGGTGGAGAGATTCTTTCCACTTAGAAGGGAAACCAGAACTAGAGGGCACAGCCTCAAAATAAGGGGGGGCCGGTTCAGAACAGAGTTGAAGGGGAACTTCTTCTCTCAGATGGTAGTGAATCTCTGGAATTCTCTGCCCATTGAAGTGGTGGAGGCTTCCTCGTTGAATATGTTTAAATCACGGGTAGATCGTTTTCTGATCGATAAGGGAATTAGGGGTTATGGGGAGCAGGCGGGTAAGTGGAACTGATTCGCTTCGGATCAGCCATGATCTTGTTGAATGGCGGGGCAGGCTCGAAGGGCCAGATGGCCTACTCCTGCTCCTATTTCTTATGTTCTTATGTTCCTCCAGGTGCTCCAGTTTCCTCCCGCAGTCCCAAAGACGTGCTGGTTAGGTGCATTACCCATGCTAAATTCTCCCTCAGTGTACCCGAACAGGCGCTGGAGTGTGGCAACGAGAGGATTTTCACAGTAATTTCATTGTTAATATCAACATACTTGTGACACTAATAAATTAACAAACTGCACCGATCACATCTAACCACCTGTCCATCAGCAGAAGGTATTTTGCAGTAAGTTTCAAAAGCAAAGGTGGTGAGAGGCTTTCTAACCCCTCGTTTTTACTGAAAACCCACAGCATACTCAAGTGAGGGTTAACTCTGAAGGCTAGAATGGGAAGAAATGTCTGCTCACTGAATACTGAATGTTGGATCGGAGCCCGATAGCAGAGAGGCAGAGGTGGGGCAGAGAGAGGTGACGGTGCTGTAGGGCTCATTTTGGAACTTGACATTGTTAACTCTGGTCGTGGCGTTCTGCTCCGCCGGCCTTGGCTTTTCACCTGAACGGGAGCTGGGAGCAGGTGCATTTTACCTTGAGAATAAACCGTTTTGGATTGAAATACATCCCAACATCTCATTGAAATGAAGATCTGGAAAGGTGATACAAACTGCCAATGCGCTCAACTTGGGGGGAAAAAAAAGAAAGTGATTGGGCTGTAAAGACTTTCCCCATGATTAAGATATTACAGGTTACCTTATACTTTTTGGTATCTTGGTATTGTTAAAATGCACACACATATTTCAACATTGCATCCTTATTGATACAGCTGCAGCCATTCACTCTCTGCTTTTCCTCATGTAAGCTTCTTGGAAATACAATCATAATATGAAGTTTTTTTTTGGCCCTGCGGACATGATGGAAAGTCCAGCTCTCTGACTTACGGAAGATTCCTCAATGCGTCAAGAGTCGCTCCAAAGGCGATTCTCAGGCAGGCTCTCCCTTAGGGGTCACATGGAGGATGGCAAATTTCCTTCCCTGAAGGACACTACTGGACCAGGTGGGTTTTTATGAAAATGGTTTCACGGTCATTATTAGATTTCTAATTCCAGATTTTTAATCAACCATCAGCCACAGTGGGATTTGAACCCAGATCCCCTGACTCCTAGCAGGACTGAAGCACAAATTCACCAAGGAAGGTAAATCCTAAATGCAGCTGAATTCTAAAAATAGCTAAGCAACGGCTACTGACACGTTTTGCCCGCCGCACTGACTTCCTGCCTCATTGTCCCACTGAAGCTCCAGGCAGGATGGGTGTTGGGCAGCCATCCTATCCGGAGGCCAATGGAGGTCCTTAAGTAGCCATTTGAAGATCTCAATCTATCGCTGTTGGCATTCAACCAGCAAGGGCTGGAAACGAGCCACACCGGCCCCCTGTTGGCTTTGCCAGGGACCAAGTTTGGGTGGGGGAAGCTCTCATTCTCAGACACCCGATTGAGCGACCAAGCATTACGAAGAACAAAGAAAAGTAGAACACAGGAACAGGCCCTTCGCTACCCGCCACCCCCCCCCACCCCCCTTCACTCCACCCACCCCCAGGCCCGTGCCAATCATGATGCCCTAGATAAACAAAAAAAAACTTTCTGCCCTTACTTGGTCTGTATTTCTCCATTCCCTCCCTATTCATGTACCCATCCAGATGCTTCTTAAGCATTGCTAATGTGCCTGCCTCCACCACCTCCTCTGGCAGCGCGTTCCAGGCACCCACCACCCTCTGCGTGAAAAATTCCCCCTGCACGTCTGACTTAAACTTCCCCCTCTCACCTTGAACCTGTGTCCCCTTGTAATTGGCACTTCCACCCTGGGAAAAAGTCTCTGACTGTCCACCCTGTCTGTGCCTCTCATAATTTTGTAGACCTCTATCAGGTCTCCCCTCAGCCCCTGTCTTACCAGTGAAAACAATCCGAGTTTATTCAACCTCTCCTCACAGCCAACACTCTCGAGACCAGACATCATTCTGATGAACCTTCTTTGCGCTCTCTCCAAAGCTTCACATCCTTCTGGTAGTGTGGTGACCAGAACTGCATGCAATACTCCAAATGCGGCCTAACCAAGGTTTTACATAGCTGTAACATGATTTCCCAGATCTCAATTTCTCTTAGCATGCCCAGATCCCTCTGTATGTTAATGTTCTTAAGGGTTCTGCCATTTACAATATAATTCACACCTAAATTTGATCCTCCAAAATGCAAGACCTTGCATTTTTCCGGATTAAACTCCATCTGCCATTTCTGTGCCCAAGTCTCCAATCTATCTGTGTCCTGTTGTATCCTCTGACAATCCCCAGCACTTTCAGTAACTCCACCAATCTTCGTGTCATCCGCAAACTTACTAATCTGACCCCCACATTTTCCTCCAGATCATTTATGTACACCACAAACAATAGAGGTCCCTGCACTGATCCCTGCGGAACACCACGAGCTACAGATCTCCATTCTGAAAAACACCTTTCCACGGCTACTCTCTGTCTTCTCAGGAGGAGTGAGACTCGTGGAAAAGCATCTCCCTGCCCTTTTCTTTTGACTCTCCCCCTACCAATCTCACTCTCCGTCACCACCCAGATCCTTGCTTCCCTATTTTACCCACTCTCTCCTCTTTCCAGGGATTTAGCATCGAACCCTCCTGAAGGATTGAGTTCCATATCGACAGGAGCCACCATTTCCAATGGTGCTGCCGGGACAGGACAGCTGCTGGCCTCTGACTGGCTAATAGCAGGACTTCCTGCTCAGGGCTTAATTCAATGGCATTGCCAAAGGAAGTGTCCAATTGTGTTAGGCCCATCCAAGGAAAGTGACACGAGGTTCACACAGGGTTTCCAGCCAGTGGGCTACCCTATCACCAAACAGCTGGTGAGTGGTGGGCAGTCTTCCTGGATGATGGAATTCCCAATCCGCTGCTGGTTGACGACCAGTGGCGATCGGATGGGATCCATAAGTGACCCTTAAGTCACCATTTGAGAGCCTCAGTTAGCTTCCAGGCCAGGAAGAGCACCCTCCATCTTTCCAACCCAGAGTTTAACCGGGGGGGTGGAACCAAGTAAAAACTGTACTCTGAAATGCCAGGGGGATCCCAGTAAGCCCAAATGCATTAGCTTAGCTTATAACAAACATCCAGGTCTAAAATGGGTACTTATCTTGAGCTCCCAGCTGTCAAGTTAAAGATTTTTCTAGACAAATTGGCACCCTGCAAACCAGATCTGAATTCTAAACATATCCCAGATGGACTTTTGCAGCAATACAGTAGCTTAGTGTCCATTTTTTTAAACTTAAAAAATCCATGTCTACTTAATTTATTTTCCATTGACTTGTGGAATGTATCTGTCACTGGCTGGGCCATCATTATCCACCTTCAATTTCCCATCAACTGAGTTGCTCAGACATTTAAGAGTCAATCATATTGCTGTGGGATTGGAGTCACATGGAGGATGGCAAATTTCCTTCCCTAAAGTTCACTACTGAACCAGATGGGCTTTTATGAAAATGGTTTCACGGTCATCATTAGACATCTAATTCCAGACTTTTAATCAACCATCAGCCACAATGGGATTTGAACCCAGATCCCCTGATATACACCCTGGGCCTCTGTATTACTGGTCCAATGGCAATACTGATGCACTATCAATTATGACACGAAGACTCCTGTGAGTGAGGGAAACTAATAGGCTTTTATTCACAGAGAACAGGAGCACACCCTTGTAGCTGACCTGGTCTAGACTGAGGCGAGGAGGAGGGACCATCACTTTTATACCCCACTCTGGGTGGAAAGGGAGGGGTCTCAGGTGGAAAGGGAGGAGTCTCGGGCCAGGTGCAGCATGGGTGTGTCCAAGCACATACATGTAGTAACAGTGGTTCACCACAAATACCACTACACCACCACTTCCACTGCAACTGAACATAAATTGTCCCTTTGTTGCGATTAGATTTGAATTCATGCCTCAGGCTCAATCATCCAGGTTGCTGGAGCACCAGTCCAGTAACACAACCATAATCTGACCTTACACAGCACAAGGAATTGTGGAATTGGAAGATTGCAGGGATCTCAGAGGGCTGGAAGATGTTACAGGTGCAGAGAGAGTTGAAGCCATAAAGGGAATTTGAACGCAAGAAAGATTATTTTTATATTTGAGGTGTTGCCTGATTCATTTAATTTCTTTTCGTTTGGAAGCAAGTATGAAAAAAATAACCTCCCTGGCATTGATTTTTGTGGTGTGTGTGTGGGAGACATCTGGCGAGGGTAAAAGTAACTATTTTGACAGCTTGGGTGTTTAAACATAAACTTCCTCCACAGAACTAATGCTGCTAAATAGGAAATGGTCCTCCTGCCCTAAATTATCCTAATCAACAACAAATGTAATTTGTCCATTGCTTTGACAAAGTTTTGCTGGTTTGATGTTTCAAAGTTTATTTTTGTAAGATTTGTCACAGTGAGGGCAACACGGTTACTGCTATTTCCCCCTTGTCATTGCATCAACCCAGCTGGAAATCTAAAGACCAGGGCTGGAATACTCTGGCCGTTCACCCCCCCCCCGGACAGAGGACGGAGAATTTGGCGCTCAGTCTCATCTCCGCTCACTGCAGCAGGATGGGAGAATCCCGCTGGCGTGAACGGCCGGAGAATCCTGCCCCATGTTTCAAGCATAAACCCTCTGAGTTAAAAAAAAAAGACTTCCATTAGCAGAATTAAGAATTAAGATTAAGAATTAAGGGCGTGCCAGGGGCGGTGCGAGACACTCCTAAAAATGAGGGCCCGGGATTCACCTAGCTCGCTGCGCTACTCAAGCGCGAGACAACAGTGAGGGGCCTTTCGCAAAATTCGCAACCGGATCTGACTGGTCACAAGTTTCCGAGGTGGTTTATTTTAGCACAATCAGCTCACTGCCGGAACTTATTATCATACATGGAAATTACAATTGCAAACCGCCATGCTGCAGTCAATGGGGCAACATTTTATTGGAGCACTTGGACAGGCAAAAGCATACTGGAATGCACAAGCCTGATTAGTTTAAACCTAGGGCATGATTTAATCTCTGAATTTGATGTGGCATATTGACTTCTATTTTTGCATTGCGGCTAAGAGGACAATCAGATGTTCAGTGACAGAGGGAAGAGGAGTGTGGCACTGTTGGTGAATCAGAAAATGGGGTTGAGCTTGTGGTTATCACTTCTTTACTTATTTATACAGCTTCACAATGCTCAAAAAGCCCAACACCAATTGGTCAAAGCAGCCCACTTGATCAACAATTCATCCACCAAATTTAACACTCCCTCCCTCCACCAACACACAGTGGCAGCAGTGTACTCCATCTACAAGATGCACTGCAATAACTCACCAAGCCTCCTTCAACAACATCTTCCAAACTCATAGCCTCTACCATCCACAAGGACAAACTGATGGCAAGTTCCTCTCCAAGCCACATACCATCCTGACTGGGAACTCTAGTGCCGTTCCTTCACTATCACTGGTGAATTCTTCTGAATTCCCTGTCTGACAGCACTGAGGATGTTTCTATGCCACATGGACTGCAGCGGTTCAAGAAGTCAGCTCACCACCACCTTCTCGAGGCAATTAAGGATGAGCAAGAGATGCTGGTCTAGTCAGCATCACCTGTCCTGTGAACAAAAATGCATATAGGCAGAAAGGGTTTGTGTAGAATGCCATCTCCATCATCCCTTTTCTTCTTCTTTTTCCATGTCTTCCTCCTCTTTGTACTTCTGTTCTTCAGCTTCTTAGCTGGCAGTTGGTGATAAGGTCTGTCCTGTTTGGATAGCAAAGTGGTGCAGGATGAACCAGACCATCACAAATCTCGAGTCCTGCTCGAACGATGGGGGGGGTGATGGCTTAGTGGTATTATCGCTAGACAATTAATCCAGAAACTCAGCTAATGTTCTGTGGGGCCGGGTTCAAATCCCGCCCTGCCAGATGATGGAATTTGAATTCAATAAAAAGTATCTGGATTATTTAAGAACTAAGAATCTACTGATGTCCATGAAGCCATTGTCAATCGCCAGAAAAAAAACATCTGGTTCACTGATGTCCTTTAGGGAAGGAAATCTGCCATCCTTACCTGGTCTGGCCTACATGTGACTCCAGACTCACAGCAATGTGGTTAACAACTGCCCTCTGGCAACTAGGGATGGGCAATAAATGCTGGCCAGCCAGCGACACTCATGTCCCAGGAATGAATAATAAAAAAACAAGTACAGTTGGCCTCCTACAGAGCGATTCAAGCAATGGAATTGTTTGTTCGGCGTACTAACCCTCTGCTTATCGTCCACTCCATCGCATATCTTGTGGCAGCTGACTCCCCTTGTATCCATGCTGCGCACACATTGTAAACCAGAGTCACGAGCCCACATACAGTTGGCAGAGCAGACAGGCACAGAATGAAGGCTTCATGATTGCTGTGAGGTTACTGAACATTAACCTCCGTGATTCACTGCAATGGTCACACACCAGTTGGCGGGAGTTTTCTAAAGTGATGCACTTGCAGTCAATAACACTCTGCACCATGGGAAAGGCTGCAGTGCTAGCAAACCCTCACGCTCACTCTGCTTGTCTCTGGCAAGAGGGAATGAGATTGAGATATCTCCTTTTGAATAGGGAGCCTCACCTTATGCAACAATGCTTGGTAAACTTGAGACATTGCCAACATCTCCAGTGCCCATCTGAAAGGGGCCAGGCAAGGAAATGTTATTATTATTTATTAGTCACAAGTAAGGCTTATATTCACACTACAATGAAGTTACTATGAAAATCCCCCAGTCACCACACCCGGATGCCTGTTCGGGTACACTGAGGGAGAATTTAGCATGGTTAATGCACCTAACCAGCACGCATTTTGGAGTGTGGGAGGAAACCGGAACACCCGGAGGAAACCCACGCAGACATGGTTCAGACTCCACACAGGCAGTGACCACAGCCGGGAATCGAACCCGGCTCCCTGGCGCTGTGAGGGGGCAGTGCTAACCACTGTGCCACCGTGCTGCCCTCCATTTCATCTAGACAATCCCTATTCCAGGGGAATACTTCCTAATCCACCCAGGTCTGGGAGCAGCTGAAGCCGATGTTATGGTTTCTGCTGCCGTTCATTGACATGATAACCTGGCAATGTGACCCTTGCCAAGCTCTCAGGTTGGAGTGGCGACAGCAGTTTGCAGATTTTGTTAAGGGCCTCCTTAGTGGAGTGGAATAACAGCTGCAACTGTTATTTATCGCTGAGGTCCAGAGGGATCCTGGCCTCCTGCTGAGAACCCTTTACCCCTTTCTCCTTTTGCACCTTCCCACAGCTTGTCCTGCTTAGCATGGCCTCTGCTCGTTCATCCAGACAATCCCTATTCCAGGGGAATGTCTCCTAATCCATCCAGGTCTGGGAGCAGCTACAGCTGACGTTGCGGTTTCTGCACACATGTGCTTTAACGCCACACTGCGCCGCACTACTCCCTGCCGACTTTTGAAATGTAAAACAGCTAAGGAAAGCACCTGAAGGATGTGGAATTGTTGCAAAAGGGAAATAAATTAACCAGCAATTAAAGTGTAAATCATTGATAATCCAATCGATAGCAGGTGCTTCTTGGTGCTTGACAGGTGTTCAGCTGAGTGAGATCAAGGAAGGCTGGAGCGTTGAGCTCCAAGATGGCGGAGCTGATCTTCAGCAGCACGGTGGCACAGTGGTTAGCACAGCTGCCTCACAGCACCAGGAACCCCGTTTTGATTCCGGGCTTAGGTCACTGTCAAAGAACAAAACAAAGAACAAAGAACAGTACAGCACAGGAAACAGGCCCTTCGGCCCTCCAAGCCTGCGCCGCTCCTTGGTCCAACTAGACCAATCGTTTATATCCCTCCATTCCCAGGCTGCTCATGTGACTATCCAGGTAAGTCTTAAACGATGTCAGCGTGTCTGCCTCCACCACCCTACTTGCAGCGCATTCCAGGCCCCCACCACCCTCTGTGTAAAAAATGTCCCTCTGATATCTGAGTTATACTTCGCCCCTCTCAGCTTGAGCCAGTGACCCCTCATGATCGTCACCTCCGACCTGGGAAAAAGCTTCCCACTGTTCACCCTATCTATACCCTTCATAATCTTGTACACCTCTATTAGATCTCCCCTCATTCTCCGTCTTTCCAGGGAGAACAACCCCAGTTTACCCAATCTCTCCTCATAGCTAAGACCCTCCATACCAGGCAACATCCTGGTAAACCTTCTCTGCACTCTCTCTAACACCTCCACGTCCTTCTGGTAGTGCGGCGACCAGAACTGGACGCAGTACTCCAAATGTGGCCTAACCAGCGTTCTATACAGCTGCATCATCAGACTCCAGCTTTTATACTCTATACCCCATCCTATAAAGGCAAGCGTACCATATGCCTTCTTCACCACCTTCTCCACCTGTGTTGCCACCTTCAAGGATTTGTGGACTTGCACACCTAGGTCCCTCTGTGTTTCTATACTCCTGATGACTCTGCCATTTATTGTATAACTCCTCCCTACATTATTTCTTCCAAAATGCATCACTTCGCATTTATCCGGATTAAACTCCATCTGCCACTTCTCCGCCCAATTTTCCAGCCTATCTATATCCTGCTGTATTGCCCGACAATGCTCTTCGCTATCCGCAATTCCAGCCATCTTCGTGTCATCCGCAAACTTGCTGATTACACCAGTTACACCTTCTTCCAAATCATTTATATATATCACAAATAGCAGAGGTCCCGGTACAGAGCCCTGCGAAGTATAACTGTCAGTGCGAAGACTGCACATTCTCCCCGTGTCTGCGTGGGTTTCCTCCGGGTGCTCCGGTTTCCTCCCACAGTCCGAAAGATGTGCGGGTTAAGTGGATTGGCCATGCTAAAATTGCCCCTTAGTGTCAGGGAGACGAGCTAGGGTAAATGCATGGGGTTATGGGGATAGGGCGGGATTGTGGTCGGTGCAGACTCGAGGGGCCAAATGGCCTCCTTCTGCACTGCAGGGATTCTATGATTCAATCAGTCCTGAACTCTGATTGATGCAACGGGGGAATTTTCCCATCCCACGGGAATCGTACCACTGGGGGGGTGGGGTGGGTACATCATGCAAAGGTCATTGACCTCAGGTGGGATTGTCCGGTTTTGGGTGAGCGTGGCTGGAAAAATCCCGCCCAATGAGTAGTCTCCCCTGCTCACCGCTCACACCTTAAGAAGACACAGTCATGTGGCGAGTGCCATTTGCTATTCAAAGGCAGGTCACGGCGCCCGAAAAAGGGGTCACGATTTCTCTCCCTTGTAGTTTTGGCTGCAGCCGCGTTTTTTTGTGCCTTCAATGTCATGTCCTTTAACTCGGGACTGCTTGCCTCAGCTATCTGTGATCAACTGAATTATTGATTCTGGAACACAAAGACACTAGTTAAAGGTGAAAAAGGTCTGAACTTGGCAGCGGCTGAGTGTTAGTCAGTCCCCACAAATCGATTCAACTCACAGGGCCAAGGCACAGCATCAGCTCACGCTTACACGCTTGACGTCTGTTCATCCCCACTTTGGAAGCGCAACACAGTCAGAGTGAATCGCGGGCACTTGTCCTCAGCTGAACATGCGGCTTAATATTTTATGCGGATATAAAGTTGTCAAGTTACACCTGGCATTTTTAATATTCTATAAAACAAAAGTGATTTTGCACACTACTACAAACATAAATGGTGGCACAGTGGTTAGCACTGCTGCCTCACAGCGCCAGGGACCCAGGTTCAATTCCAGCCTCGGGTCACTGACTGTGTGGAGTCTACACGTTCTCCCCGTGCCTGCGTGGGTTTCCTCCGGGTGCTCCGGTTTCCTCCCACACTCCAAAGATGTGCGGGTTAGGTTGATTGGCCATGATAAACTGACCCTTAATGTCAGGGGCATTAGCAGGGTAAATGTGTGGGGTTACGGGAGTACGGCCTAGGTGGGATTGTTGTTGGTGCAGGCTTGATGGGCTGAATGGCCTCCTTCTGTACTGTAGGGATTCTATGATAAACCCTCTCAACTTCTCACCCTCCAAACCATAATTTACATGGTGAGGTATGTGATCTGCAGGCTGTCCCATTATCTCCATATTCTAAGACATGTGCTATTGTATACCTGACTGCATCCAACAATCGGATGCCACAGTCCCTCAGATTATCCCTCTGAAACATAGAAACATAGAAGATAGGAGCAGGAGGAGGCCATTTGGCCCTTCGAGCCTGCTCCGATATTCATTTCGATCATGGCTGATCATCCAGCTCAATAGCCTAATCCTGCTTTCTCCCCATAACCTTTGATCCCATTCGCCCCAAGTGCTATATCCAGCTGCCTCTTGAATACATTCAATAGTTTGGCATCAACTACTTCCTGTGGTAATGAATTCCACAGGCTCACCACTCTTTGGGTGAAGAAATGTCTCCTCGCCTCCGTCATAAATGGTCTACCCTGAATCCTCAGACTGTGACCCTCTGGTTCTGGACTTCCCCACCATCGGGAACATCCTCCCTGCATCTATTCTGTCTAGTCCTGTTAGAATTTTATAAGTCTCTATGAGATTCCCCCTCATTCGTCTGAACTCCAGCGAAAAAAATCCTAACCTAGTCAATCTTTCCTCATACATCGGTCCCGCCATCCCTGGAATCAACCTGGTAAACCTTTGCTGCACTCCCAAGAACATCCTTCCTCAGAAAAGGAGACCAAAACTGTGCACAATATTCTGGTGTTATTTCGCAGCTTTCCACATTCAGCATGGCCACCAGTGAAGTATCCCCCCAGGTTCTCAAGGGCAGAAAATACAATTTTCACATCAACAAAGCTCTTTGCAAACTTATTCAAACCCTATCCACGGCTTTGCAGCTGACACCAACTCGGAATCGGAGTATACAGGTCTCTAGTTTAAGGGTGATCATGTTAGAGGGCATTCAATGGAAGTTGGCCACAAGAAAGGCTTTACCTCAGCACCAATTCCAATTCTTCCCTCTCTGCAAGTTGTTGGTATTTAACAGCTGCCTGGGTGTGAGATACTTGCTGTGCAGCATCCTTAATCTGACCAGAACTTCCAAATGCCTCATGTGAACATTGTATTGTAATGTTGTCCTTGCCCTTGTCCTTATTATAGAGGGATTACAGTAAAGGTTTACCAGGCTGATTCCTGGGATGACAGGTCTGTCATATGAGGAGAGACTAAGTTGGTTAGGATTATATTCGCTGGAATTCAGAAGAGTGAGAGGGGATCTCATAGAAACTTATAAAATTCGAACAGGATTAGACAGGGTAGATTGAGTAAGAATGCTCCTAATGGTGGGGGAGTCCAGAACTAAGGGGTCATAGTTTGAGGGTAAGACATTTTAGGACTGAGGTGAGGAGAAATTTCTTCACTCAGAGGATGGTGAATCTATGGAATTCACTCCCACAGAAAGTAGTTGAGGCCAAAATGTTGTGAGATTTCAAGAAGGAATTAGATACACCTCTTGGAGCTGGTAAAGTCGTTATCAAGGCAGGGTAGAAAAAAGCAGATCACTGATCGAGGTATATAAAATTTGAAAAGGGATTGATAAAGTAAATGTAGACTCAATGTTTCCTCTTATGGGGAAATCTAGAACAAGAGGTCACAGGTATAGGTTGAGAGGCGGTAGATTTAAAACTGAGATGAGGAGGAACTACTTCCTGCAGAGGGTGGTGAATTTGTGGAACTCGCTGCCCCATAGCGCGGTAGAGTCTGAATCATTGAATGGTTTCAAGAAGGAGATAGATATATTTCTAATAAAAGAAGGGTGAGGGGATATGGAGAACAGGTGGGGAGGTGGATTTGAGGCCAGGGAGAGATCAGCCATGATCTGATTGAATGGCGGAGCAGGCTCGAAGGGCTGAATTTGCTTATTTCGGCTCCTAAATCCTGTGTTCCTCTGACAATGAAGTTTTGGCTCCTTTGCGATGGACACTTGCCTTGATCTATCAAATTGAAACGAGGCTCAGTCAGAAGCGGCTGTCGCTTACTTAACTAATTACATAGAGTTTGATGAAGTCGGATGGAACGAGACTTGTGTGGAGCAGAGACACCATCAGAGACCAGTCCGGCCAAATTACCTATTTCTGAGCACTGATGCGGACATATTTTATTTTTATGCGCTGACTGATGGAGCAGCCCGTTCTGTCTGTGTGCTTGGAGAAGTCACTCGTGGCCCGATAGATAAATTAAAAGTCGAAGAAGATTCATTTCACCTGAGAAGATAAATCCCAGCGCACATATTAGCTGGTAAAGTCCTTATCAAGGCAGGGCAGAGAAAAGCAGATCACTGGAGACCTGCAGCTGAGTCAGTGTCTCAGTGTTTTCAAGCAGCTAGCAATTTATTAAACTGTCTGTTTAAGGTTATCAGCTCAAAACCATGCACACAAAGCACGGTCCTAAAAAGAAAAATGGGAAAGACAAAAATACGAGGCACTCACATTCTGCCTCCCTTGTTGCGGAATATTTGTGTGGTCTGTGACTACGCCATTCCCCCCGCTGCCAGGCCGTTCCCCCCACTGCCAGACGCCCCCCCCCCGAACCCCACACCGCCTGCCTACCCAATCCACCCCACCACCCACTGTGTCATACTTTAAATTCCAAGTTAAATTCACGACAGGATTGATAACATCCTGGTCGGTTTGAGTCCCTTTGTGGACAGAAAGATTTCCCGCATTCTTATAGCACTCAATTTAAAATTCCCATTTTCAAACCGTATAAATTACTTTGAAAGCTGCGCCAGAACCACATTTGCAAAATGCACAAATTAAGAATTTTTAAATTAGCTTTCCTCAGGAGTAGGTACAGCACCTTGTGGCAAACCACTGTTCGCTTATTGCCTGTGTGTGTGTGTGTGTGATATGCCTGGACATGCCCCTGCCGGCCCTGCCCGGGACTCCTCCCCCCCTGATCCAGGTATAAAGGTGACTGCTCCCCACCCCCTGCCTCAGTCTCTGGACCAGTTCATCGGCATGGGTGTGCTCCAAGTCTTTTGCTAATAAAAGCCTATTTGTTCTTGCATACAAACTGGTCTTTGCTTGATTGATGGTGCATCACACCTGGAATGTCCTGTACCTTGTGGCACCTAAAGCAATCTGTTATTTACAACTTTTACAGCTGCACCATAGAAAACCTTCTTTCTGGATGTATCACAGCTTGGTATGGCTCCTGCTCTGCCTAAGACCGCAAAAAAATACAAAAGGTCATGAACATGGCCCAGTCCATCTCACAAACCAGCCTCCCATCCATTGACTCTGTCTACACTTCCCGCTGCCTCGGCAAAGCAGCCAGCATAATCAAGGACTCCACGCACCCCGGACATTCTCTCTTTCACCTTCTTCGGTCAGTGGGCACGTACAAACCAACTCAAGAACAGCTTCTTCTGTGTTGCCATCAGACATTTAAATGGACTTACCTTGCATTAAGTTGATCTTTCTCTACACCCTAGCTATGACTGTAACATTACATTCTGCACCCTCTCCATTCCTTCTCTATGAATGGTATGCTTTGTCTGTATAGCGTGCAAGAAACAATACTTTTCACTGTACATCAATGTGACGATAATAAATCAAATCAAAAAATTATTTTCCCCAGTGGTCTGTCTACAATTGATTCCATCTTGCCTGACACCCCAGGAGGACCTCACGCACCCTGGGCATTCTCTCTTCCACCTTCGTCCGTCAGGAAAAAGATACAAAAGTCTGAGATCACGTACCAACTGACTCAAGAACAGCTTCTTCCTTAGTAACCAAGAAGGGTCCGGGGGCCTACTTTCTTTGCTGGGTCACCGCAGAGGACAGTTGAAGGTTAACCACATTGGCAAGGGGCAGGAGTCACATAGAGGTCAGGTTGCGTAAAGATGGTTGCATTTCTTCCCTCGGAGGAGACCAGTTGAGTTTTACAATCACCAACAGCTTGATGGTCATGTTCATTGCTACTAACTTTTTATATCCTGACAGAATTTACATTGTCAAATTACCATCATGTGTTTTAGAGTCATGTTGCCAGAATTACTGCCTCATTAATATACACAAACGTATTGTTATAAACTAAGATTCTCTAATTAAATATGCAGACATCATAATCAAAGAGGTTGAGCTGGATTTAGATGACATGTTGATCCAGATCTTTTTTGAACAAGGTACAACATTAATAAATCAAGAGACAATTAGAAGTAATTAAAGGATATGAGGAGAAGCAGGAAGTTGGTTAATGAATAAATTAACTCCAGGAGCAGTGCTTCTATTGCAAAAAATAAAGAAAAACAAAAGTCGCAAGCCTGTG
Organism: Mustelus asterias; assembly: GCF_964213995.1. Classification (NCBI taxonomy): domain Eukaryota; kingdom Metazoa; phylum Chordata; class Chondrichthyes; order Carcharhiniformes; family Triakidae; genus Mustelus; species Mustelus asterias. The sequence goes on along the minus strand of NC_135802.1, from coordinate 20,518,760 downwards.
GTAAGCACACTGATCCCAACCGGGACAATGGAATAATGGACCCACTCAGGGTCCTGCTTTATCCAGGGTTTGGTATACAAGCTCCACCTGGTCAGTTAATTACCAATCCCCAGGGAGCTCATATTCAAATAGCCCAACTGGGAGGTAAATCAGTGATTGCCCATGGGGGCTCTCACAATGAAGGAGTTGTAGATTTGTTAGAGCAAAAGTCCCATTTCATGTTCCGAAAATTTGATTAGGTGCCTATTAATAAAATGGATGTGGGGCAAAATAAGACTCCTCTTGTCTCTTTACTGATGTAATCAAAGTGGATTGAAGTGTACTACAAATGACTCCAGCGGGAAAATGCTCTTCTATGAACCTACCAATTGGAAATCTATTGTAAGCCAGAATCTCAATACTGAGGACACTTTCCGCCACTGAGGTCACTTCCGTAATTGAAAGGTATGAGAATTGCAATCTAAACAATTCCTCTTCAATTCTTCCTTCACTCCTGGGCCCACTTATCAACCGTGGCACATTGCTGACAATCTGGTCTCAGTCAGTAGGTTTTGGGTTCAAACCCACTTCACACAATCTTGGCTGACAGCACAATGCGGGACAGAGAGGGCGCTGCACTGTCAAAGGTACTGTTGTCCAGACCACTCATTAAACAAAGGTTTTGGTTTGTCTCCTGAGGTGGACATTCGTTAATTGAAGAAAAACAGAAAAATTCTCTCAGCATCCTACCCCCATGTGAATCCCTTAACCAAACTCAGCCTATCTGGTCATTTCTCACGCTGCTATTTGGAGGGTCCTTCTGTGTGAAAATTAGTTCCCTTGTTTCCTTACATTACAACAGTGACGACACTTCAAAGATACATCACTGGCTCTGAGTGCAATGGAATGAGATGGGCTGAATGGCTTCCTTCTGTGCTGTAACTTTTCCATGGTTTCTGCAGTTCTAGGGACACCTTGAGGTCATGGTGGCTGCTATATGAATTTTTCTCTCTAACTGTCCGATAGCTTACAGGATAAGAAAAAAATGAATCAACTGGTTTATAATGACAAAGTCTCAGATGAGCCTAATATGTGCTTAACTGTATGCTTGTGTAAATATATATATATATTTACCATAGTGGGTTGGATCTCAAACAATGGCAAAACGGAGTACAGGAATGAGATACAGAATCTAGTGAACTAGTGCAGCAACAATAATCTCTCCCTCAATGTCAACAAAACGAAGGAGATTGTCATCGACTTCAGGAATCGTAAAGGAGAACATGCCCCTGTCTACATCAATGGAGATGAAGTAGAAAGGGTCGAGTGCTTCAAGTTATTAGGAGTCCACATCATCAACAACCTGTCCTGGTTCCCCCATGCCTGACACTATTGTTAAGAAAGCCCACCAATGTCTCTACTTTCTCAGAAGACTAAGGAAATTTGGCATGTCCGTTACGACTCTCATCAACCTTTATAGATACACTATAGAAAGCATCCTTTCTGGTTGTATCCCAGCTTGGTATGGCTCCTGCTCTGCCCAAGACCGCAAGAATCTACAAAGGGTTGTGAACGCAGCCCAGTCCATCACTCAAACCAGCCTCCCATCCATTGACACTGTCTACAAATCCCGCTGCCTTGGCAAAGCAACCAGCATAATTAAGGACCCCACGCACCCTGGACATTCTCTCTTGCACCTTCTTCTGTCGGGAAAAAGATACAAAAGTCTGAGGTCACGTACCAACCGACTCAAGAACAGCTTCTTCCCTGCTGCCAGCAGACTTTTGAACGGACCTACCTTGCATTAAGTTGATCTTTCTCTACACCCTAGCTATGACTGTAACACTACATTCTGCACTCTCTCATATCCTATGTGTTGTCTGTATAGCACGCAAGAAACAATACTTTTCACTGTGTACTAATACATGTGGCAATAATAAATCAAATCAAATCAAATCAAATATTTGTAGCTAGGTCACACCTTTAGTATGGTAAAACTTGCTTCACTGCAGAGAAGAAGAGGTGGTGGCATCGTGATATTGTTGGTGGACTAGTAATCCGAAAACCCAGAGTAATGCTCTGGGGACGTGCGTTCAAATCCCACCATGGTAGATGGTGAAATTTGAATTCATTAAAAATCTGGAATTAAAACCATTGTCGACTGTGATTAAAAAATAGACCTTTGCAGAAGGAAATCTGCCATCCTTGCCTGGTCTGGCTACATGTGACTCCCGAGCCACAGCAATGTGGTTGACTCTTAAATGCCCTCAGTTCAAGGGCAATAAATGTTGGCCCAGCTGATGATATCCAATGAAAAAAAGAGACAAAGGTTTTCACTGAGTCACCAAAACCTTGATCAAAGAGATGGGAAATGTTTCAGAGGAGGGAGAGTGGTAGAGGCGCTTAAGGAAGGTCTAAAATGACACTGCTAACCCCAGTGTACTCAAATTCATGTGACAGCCATTTGTCATGTCGAGACGGCTAGAATACAAGAGCAGGGATGTACTTCTGAGGCTGTATAAGGCCCTGGTCAGACCCCATTTTGAGTATTGTGAGTAGTTTTGGGCCCATATCTAAGGAAGGATGTGCTGGCCTTGGAAAGGGTCCAGAGGAGGTTCACAATAATGATCCCTGGAATGAAGAGCTTGTCATATGAGGAACGGTTGAGGACTCTGGGTCTGTGCTCACTGGAGTTTAGAAGGATGAGGTAGGACCTTATTGAAACTTACAGGATACTGCGAGGCCTGGATAGAGTGGATGTGGAGAGGATGTTTCCACTAGTAGGAAGAACTAGAACCAGAGGGCACAACCTCAGGCGAAAAGGATGATCCTTTAAAACAGAGATGAGGAGGAATTCGTTCAGCCAGAGAGTGGTGAATCTGTGGCATTCTTTGCCACAGAAGGCTGTGGAGGCCGGGTCATTGAGTGTCTTTAAGACAGAGATAGATAGGTTCTTGATGAATAAGGGGATCAAGAGTTATGGGGAAAAGGCAGAAGAATGGGGATGAGAAAAATGTCAGCAATGATTGAATGGCGGAGCAGACTCGATGGGCCGAGTGGCCTAATTCTGCTCCTATGTCTTATGGTGTTATGATCATACACAATATCTACCAGATTATCATCACCAGTCAACTAGACTGGTGAATTAGGCCTAATGTTTCTAAAAGTCATTGAGAATCATCAATTTCTCTGTGCTAATGATACCAAAGCATATCTCCACTAATTCATTCAGGTCATTTGTTTTCAGTTGATGTCAAATTAACTGGCCTGGAGGAACATAGAAACACGAGAAGGCCAGTCAGGCCCTCAGACTGTTCCACCACTCAATTAGGCCATATCTGTTCTGCACCTGAACTCCATTTCCTGCCTTAGCTCCAAATCCCTCGCTTAAAATTAATGATATCCTTACCCTAAAACAGAACTTTGATCACTATAGTTCTGAGCTTTGACCTTTTTTTAAAATTCAGGCATCACACCCAGATGTCGCAAACATTCCCAGATCATAACAAATTGGTTAATATGTGAGCCAACAGCTGGAGTAATGCAACCCCCATTTCCCCAAGGTCTGCAGGACGAACAGTAACAAGGTCAGCAGCCCTGCTTGCCTTAAAAGTCCTAACCTGGGCAGCACAGTGGTTAGCACTGCTGCCTCGCAGTGTCAGGCGCCCGGGTTCAATTCCTGCCTCGGGTCACTGTCTGTGTGGAGTTTATACATTCTCCCTGCGTCTACGTGGGTTTCCTCCAGGTGCTCCGGTTTCCTCCCATAGTCCAAAGATGTGCAGGTTAGGTGGATTTGCCATGCTAAATTGTCCCTTAGTGTCCAAAGATGTGTAGGTTAGGTGGATTGGCCATGCTAAATTGCCCGAGTATCCAAAAATATGTAGGTTAGGTGGATTGGCCAGGCTAAATTGCCCCTGAGTATCCAAAAATATGTAGGTTAGGTGGATTGGCCATGCTAAATTGCCCCTGAGTATCCAAAAATATCTAGGTTAGGTGGATTGGCCAAGCTAAATTGCCCCTTAGTATCCAAAGATGTGTAGGTTAGGTGGATTGGCCATGCTAAATTGCCCCTGAGTATCCAAAAATATCTAGGTTAGGTGGATTGGCCAAGCTAAATTGCCCCTTAGTATCCAAAGATGTGTAGGTTAGGTGGATTGGCCAAGCTAAATTGCCCCTGAGTATCCAAAAATATCTAGGTTAGGTGGATTGGCCAAGCTAAATTGCCCCTTAGTATCCAAAGATGTGTAGGTTAGGTGGATTGGCCAAGCTAAATTGCCCCTTAGTATCCAAAGATGTGTAGGTTAGGTGGAATGGCCATGCTAAATTGCCCCTGAGTATCCAAAGATGTGTAGGTTAGGTGGAATGGCCATGCTAAATTGCCTCTGAGTATCCAAAGATGTGCGGGTTAGGTGGATTGGCCAAGCTAAATTGCCCCTTAGTGTCCAAAGATGTGTAGGTTAGGTGGAATGGCCATGCTAAATTGCCCCTGAGTAGCCAAAGATGTGCGGGTTAGGTGGATTGGCCAAGCTAAATTGCCCCTGAGTATCCAAAGATGTGTAGGTTAGGTGGAATGGCCATGCTAAATTGCCCCTTAGTGTCCAAAGGTGCACAGGTGAGGTGGGTGGGGTTATGATGGGAGGGCCTGCTCTTTTGGAGAGTCAATGCAGACTCGATGGGCCAAGTGGCCTCTTTGGGCACTGTAGGGATTCCATGGTTCTATGTTCCTCAAGGACTGGTTTTGAATTGGGCTTCAGTTTGACATCACACAAAAGAGGATGTGTGAACTCAGCAATATTCTCGTCCATGGTGTGGGGGAGACTCGCATGGGGGAGAACAACACAGCAGGGCCTTGTTGGCTAATGATCTACATCCAGCGGATATGTCCAAACAAATAACTCTGAGTAGTCTGGTTGCCATGGTTGTGACTGCAGGCAGCATTTAATTGGCTGGTTTAGGTTTTCTCTTCATTGGTGTGGTATTGCAAAGCGAGTGATTGCTTCCTGCAGGATTTTCTGAAGTAGGCGGATGAAAGGGGAAAGAGATTTGACGTTTGATTGTTCACTGTGTCCTGCTTGTATCTGAAGCGTTGAACAATGTCACCTGTGGTGTAAAGGGCACGGATGGCTCGAGCATGAGCTGTGGTAATGTAATTGCATTCACAAAGCGTTTGCAAAGATGTGCAGAAAAGAGTGATTCTGAGACAATGAATCCTTCTACACACCAGCCGTCCCCCCGTTCTACCACCCCCATCCCCACCCCCCCCCCCCGCATCTCCAACTCCTCCCTTCACCCTCTCCTCCCTCCCTCCCCCTCCCCCTTTTTCCCTCTCATCTCCTGTCCCCCCTCACTCTCCCGATCATCCGGATCATCGACACGGATGCCATCATCACACGTGAGAACACCATCCACCAGGTACACGGTACACACTCTTGCAACTCGCCCAACGTTGTCTACCTGATAACTGCAGGAAAGGATGTCCCGAGGCATGGTACATTGGTGAGACTATGCAGATGCTACGACAATGGATGAATGAACACCGCTCGACAATCACCAGGCAAGAGTGTTCCCTTCCAGTCGGGGAACACTTCAGCAGTCACGGGCATTCAGCCCCTGATCTTCGGGTAAGCGTTCTCCAAGGCAGCCATCAAGACACACGACAACGCAGAATCGCCGAGCAGAGACTGATAGCCAAGTACCGCACACATGAGGACGGCCTCAACCAGGATCTTGGGTTCATGTCACACTACCTGTCACCCCCACGATTTGCCTGGGCTTGCAATATCTTATTAACTGTCCTGGCTTGAGACAATTCACAGCTCTTTAACCTATGCTTAACCCTCTCTCCACTCGCATTGTCTGCACCTGTAAAGACTTGATTATCTTTTAAGACTCGCATTCCAACCATTATTTTGTAATTGAGTCTCTGTCTATATATGCCCTGTTTGTGAACTCAATTCTCCACTCACCTGATGAAGGGGCAGCGCTCTGAAAGCGCATGCTACCAAATAAACCTGTTGGACTTTAATTTGGTGTTGTGAGACTTCTTACTGTGCCTCTCACACCCCCTCAGCTCCTCCCCTCACCGTCCTCCCCCACCCCCCCCACCCCCCATCCCCTCCACAGTTTCCAAGCCAAGCTATGCTACCTCATGCTCCCTCACCCATAACACCTCATATCCTCCATACCAATCTAGTTTCTCCACCCACCCCCATGGTCCTTTATGTGCTAACCTAGTGCCTCAACTCCCACCCATGCCCTTTGCAGCCGCTATGCCAACCTATACAGCTCTACTCATCTCTTTATATCAGCTATGCCAATCCGTGCCTCCCATACATCCCCATTACCCTTTATAGCCTTTATGCCAACTTATTGCCAAGTCATGCCCCCCCAACCACCCATCACGCATTTCCCTTACCCCCCGCCCCAACCCAACACACCAAGAATTCTCCAAGGGCACATCTCAGGAGTCACGCTGACATAACTTCACATGTCTGTTGATGACATCACTGTTTACCAAAAAACATTGTCATTGATTGAAGAAAAATTCAATACATTGAAATTCCTTCTGCTAATCTCTTAGCAAAACACACATTTCACTTAAGTACTTAATCCCTTCCTCATGAAGACAAACATTTCACACAAGTGCTACTCACCGGCTGCAGGTCTATGGAGGTTGGGGGGGGGGGGGGGGGAGAGGCGGCATTGTCCATCTATTTATGACATCTTAAAATTAGCCAATGCCCCTTGAAGGGGAGATTCATGCTGGCTGAAGATGAAAGGGAAATATATTTGGAAAGAAATATGGTTGTAGTGAGCATTTAGAGACCACAATGGCACTTTGCTGACTTGGGAGACCCTACACATCTTTGGACACGAAGGGGCAATTTAGCCTGGCCAATCCACCTGACTTGCACATCTCTGGACTGTGGGAAGAAACCGGAGCACCCGGAGGAAACCCACGTAGACACAAGGAGAACGTGCAAACTCCACACAGACAGTGACCCAAGGCCAGAATTGAACCTGCGTCCCTAGCGCCGTGAGGCAGCAATGCTAACCACTGTGCCACCGTGCCGCCCTTACACGATGACTTAGTCATCCTATTGCAGACAGTGGACAATGCTCCCCCCTCCCCGGAGGCAGCATCATCTACAGCTGCAATGGAAGGAGGATGCAGAGTAAGAGCCTAGCACCCGGGACATGCTGCAAAACTGGAAGAGGTTCAATGATCTCACTAGAGCTGTTGAGGTAAGAATACCATTCTCTTACTCTCTGCTCACAACTACATCATTTCATCACAAGCCCCGCTTATCGTGACTCACAGCACTCAGGACTATCTTTCCTTGCTTCCCTTCGCTCTCTGACAATCACCGCATCAGATTCCACCACCCCTCCTTTTCCTCGTAAGCTCACCAATTTAACGGTCCTTATTAAACCAAACTCACATCTTATACACGCACCATCAGCTTTTCCTCCAGGCGCTTTCTCCAAAATCCCCATAAGACTGTCAGCCACACATTCCCTTTCTCCCTGAAGAGGAAGACTGCAGGCAAGCCGACTTTCACAGGAAGAACACCCGCTCCTCACCTGAAGGAAGATTGGTTGCTATCCTGAGCAAAAGCGCCATTCAGACCGTGGCAACTGGCAATGCTGGAGAAGATGTTGTTTACCATTCGTTCATACTTCATCCTATCTGTCTCCCCTGACAACACCCGCTACCCAGTGAGCTGCAGGTGCTTTCACCAACCGCTTCTCTTTCCCTCTTCTCCCCTCACACTCCAATCAAAGTCTCTGCTGTTGGACACTTTCTGTTCTCTCTGCTGCTGAGAATATGTAAGTCACGAGGAAGACGAGATCAGCCTTCAGAATACCAGCTCAGAACCGCGCATTGCATGTACTTTAGAAACTAGGTTGGGTGTCCATAAGGTACGCCTCACTGAGCACAAGTGCGCTGAAGCCAGGGTGGGTGTGGGGGATGTGGGGGGGGTGGTTAAGGCAGGTGTAAGGGACAACTGCAATGCCACAGTGAGAACTTGCCAGAGGGCATGGTCATTTACTGTGCCTCAGATGATTCAGATGTTACCTCTGAGGTCCCAGGTTACCAAACAAAGCTCGTGGGTGACTAGCAGGAAATATGATAGAAACTACAAAGCCCAGTCCATCACTCAAACCAGCTTCCCATCCATTGACACTGTCTACACTTCCTGCTGCCTTGGCAAAGCAGCCAGCATAATTCAGGACGCCACGCACCCCGGACATTCTCTCTTCCACCTTCTTCTATTGGGGAAAAGGTACAAAAGTCTGAGATCACATACCGACTCAAGAACAGTTTCTTCCCTGCTGCCGTCAGACTTTTGAATGGACCTAGCTCGCACTAAGTTGATCTTTCCCGACACCCTAGCTCTGACTGTAACACTACATTCTGCACTCTTTCCTTTCCTTCTCTATGAACAGTATGCTTTGTCTGTATAGCGCGCAAGAAACAATACTTTTCACTGTATACCAATATATGTAACAATAATAAATCAAATCAAATCAAAAGAACAACAAAGAACAATACAGCACAGGAACAGGCCCTTCGGCCCTCCAAGCCCGCGCCGCTCCCTGGTCCAAACTAGACCATTCTTTTGTATCCCTCCATTCCCACTCCGTTCATATGGCTATCCAGATAAGTCTTAAACGTTCCCAGTGTGTCCGCCTCCACCACCTTGCCTGGCAGCGCATTCCAGGCCCCCACCACCCTCTGTGTAAAATATGTCCTTCTGATATCTGAAGGATATCAAATGAAGGAAGCCTGCAAGAGAAGCAGTGCCCAACGTTGTGAAGCATAAAGGAGACCAGCTTCAACTTGTCTCAGTCCTGTTGTTCCACACCGAGTTTCCTTCAGGCAGCATGGTTCAAGAATATGGGCTACGTTTCCACAAATTCCAAATGATCTCAGGAAAGAAGTCTCACTTTTCAATCGTAAGCTTGCTCTCATAAGTCTTCTTTCAATAGGTTTGTTCTGAAGTTAGGCTTTAACCCAAACTACGTTGTCTCATGAATGTCTCTTCAGACAGTGAAGTGCCCTGAACATTAATTAGCATCTGCTTTCTTGTACCCATTGGTGATATCTTCTGTCACATTCCAGTCTCCCAAAATTGTCCAAAATGGGTTGCACTGACAGAAGAAGTTCTTGGGAAATACTTTGTCAAGGCTGAAACTGAAATGGAGGAGTACAAGACAGAATAATGAGGAACTTATGCAAAAGGCATTCCTTCCTCGTGGTAAACTTCATAGAATCATCGAACCCCTACACTGCAGAAGGAGGCCACTCGGCCTATCAAATCTACAGCGACTCTTACTTAGGCCCTATCCCTGTATTCCTGTCACCACACGGATTTACCCCACTAATCCCCCTAATCTACACATCTTGGGACACGAAGGGGCAATTGAGCATGACCAAGTCACCTAATCTGTAAATATTTGGACTATGGAAAGAAACCGGAGCACCCGGAGGGAACCCACACAGACACGGGGAGAATGTGCAAACTCCACACAGTCACCCAAGGCCGGAATTGAACCCGGGTCCCTGGCGCTGTTAATTTATTACATTAGGAATCAGGTGCCAAAGTTAGTTTAATCACACTCAGACCAATATGGTGGGTCACTCTCAGAACCTGTCAATGACAAAATATGGGATGATGTTTCAGCACACAGTGGCATCCCAATTATTAGACTTCCCGAGAATCCTCTGGAACTTTTGGATGAAACAAGACGGCGACATCAATTTCTTCCTGCTGATATAAATCCATGCCTCTGTCCAAGTGGCAGATTTATTGTATTCACTACCTTTCTATTGTGTTACATTCAATAAATGCTACTCAGACTTCTCTTCTCTCCATTATTGTCCATAAGATATTTTAACAGCAAAATTTAGCCCCTTTGTATCAGTGTATGGTAGTATAGTGTTTATGAGCCTGGACTAGCAACTCGTAAATCATGAGTTCAAATCCATCTATCATGAATTATAAAACGAAATTCAACAAATCTAACAAATCTAGGCAATAAAAGAAAGCTGCCAAAATTCAGGTGGTTCGTTAATCCCCATCAGGAAAGAACCGTGCCATCTTCACATAGTATTACATAATCGCAACACTGCGGAAGGAGGCCATTTGGCCCATCGAGCTCACACCGACAACAATCCCATCCAGGCTCTTTCCCTGTAATCTCATGTATTTACCCCACTAATCCCCCTGACACTGAGGGGCAATTTACCCTGGCCAATCAACCTAACTTGCACATCTTTGGAGTGTGGGAGGAAATTGGAGCACCCGGAGGAAACCCACGCAGACAACGTGTAAACTCCACACACGCAATGATCTGAGGCTGAAATCGAACCCGGGTCCCAGGCGCTGCGAGGCAGCAGTGCTAACCACTGTCCCACCATGCCGCCCTGACTGTGTAATTTAATATTAATGCTCTATAAAGTGAAACGATTCATCTGCAACATCACCTCTGGCGAAGGGTCATCCAGACTCGAAGCGTTGGCTCTGTTCTCTCTCTGCAGATGCTGTCAGACCTGTTGAGTTTCTCCAGCCCTTTTTCTTTTGGTATCTGCAATACAATTGCTTCAAGAGGGTGGTTCACGCGCTCTTTTTCAGGGCAAGTGAATTTGGGCAATTTTCCAGGGGTTTGCCAGCCCAGCATCTCCACATCTGGAGATTGTCCTTTCCATTACAGTGGATCACATAGGTTCCAGCACAAATGCAACAACAAATGACCGCCATTTGAAGTGATCATTGATTTTAGCCATTCCCGTTGCAAGTTAATGGTTTTCAATGGCTTAAATGTTATTGCAGCAGTTTCAATCGTTCCCGAAATGAAGACTGACAACTTTGTGAAATAAACCTCAGAAACACTTTCTTTCTCTTAGCAACACTAAATCCTTCCAGGCCGTTTGCAATGAGTTAGTCGGAAAGCTAACACAAATCTAAGATTGCCTTTAATCCCTTCCTTGGGAATGAAGAAAATCTTTTCGGAGGCATCTGTCAATGTCTATGTTCCCACAACGTCAATATTTCTCAGAGGTAAACCCGAGATAAGGGAAATGCTGCTTGTGCATCTTAACAAGGAAGCACCATGATTCACCGCGGTATTCTGCAGTTTAACACTTTCCACTCAACCAGATCTTACAGAAACTTAATTACAATTTACAATGAGGGAGTAACTCTTTCTTTTCATTCTTTTGTGCAGTGTTGGCCTCACTAGCAAGCCCAGAAATTATTATTCATCCCTCAAGATACAAAAGCCTGAAGTCACACACCAACCGACTCAAGGACAGCTTCTTCCCTGCTGCTGTCAGACTTTTGAATGGACCTACCTCGCATTAAGTTGATCTTTCTCTATACCTTAGCTATCACTGCAACACTACATTCTGCACTCTCACCTTTCCTTCTCTATGAACAGTATGCTTTGGCTGTATAGCACGCAAGAAACAATACTTTTCACTGTATAGTAATACATGTGACAATAATAAATCAAATCAAATCAAATTGAGGTGGTGGTGGTGAGCTGCTTTGTTGGGCCGCTGCAGTCCATCTTGTGTAGGTGCACCCACAGTGCTGTCAGGGAAGGAATTCCAGGATTTTGATCCTGCGACAGGGAAGGAACGGTGTTTTATTTTCACCAGCGGATGGTGTGTGGCGTGGAGGGGAACTTGCAGATGATGGTGTTTCCATGCATGACACCCAGGATACTCTTGTTTTTGAGGTGGTAGAGGTGGCGGGATTCGAAGGTGCTATAGAATGAAGATGTAGGGTCATCCTGACTAGCCCTATGAAGGGTCATCCAGACTCGAAACTTTGGCTCTATTCTCTCTCCGCTGACGCTGTCAGACCTGCTGAGGTTTTCCAGCATTTTTTGTTTATGTTTCAGATTTCAGCATCTGTAGAAGGAGATTTGATATATTGTTGTGTTGCATCTGTGTGTTAGTTATGGAGCAATGAATGCTTAGATTGGTGGATGGGATGTCGTTGAAGTGGATTGCTTTGTCCTTCATCGTATCAAACTTTTTAAGTGCTGTTGGAGCTGCACTCAACCAGGCAAGTGAATAGTATTCCACCACACTCCTGACTCAAAGTCATAGGGTTTACAACATAGAAACAGGCCTTCCAGCCCAACTTGTCCATGCTGCCCCTTTGTTTTGAACCACTAAGCTAGTCCCAATTGCCCGCATTTGGCCCATATCCCTCTATACCCATCTTACCCATGTAACTGTCTAAATGCTTTTTAAAAGACAAAATTGTACCCACCTCTACTACTACCTCTGGCAGCTTGTTCCAGACACTCACCACTCTCAATGTGAAAAAAATTGCCCCTCTGGACACTTTTGTGTCTCTCCTTTCTCACTTTAAACCTATGCCCTCTAGTTTTAGACTCCCCTACCTTTGGGAAAAGATATTGACGATCTAGCTGATCTGTGCCCCTCATTATTTTATAGACTTCTATAAGATCACCACTCAGCCTCCTACGCTCCAGAGAAAAAAGTCCCAGTCTCTCCAGCCTCTCCTTATAATTCAAATCATCAAGTCCCGGTTGCATCCAAGTAAATCTCTTCTGCACTCTTTCTAGTTTAATAATATCCTTTCTGTTATAGGGTGACCAGAACTGTACACCTTTGCTTATCCTGTCACTCCAGCCACAGGAATTAGCGATCTATGCAGAGGTAGCCTGGCAGCAGCGGCCACAGGTTATTTTAGCAAACTTGAGATCCCTTCAGAGAGGATTAACTTCCTATAGTGGTAACACTCTCACCTCTGCCAGCCTAGCTGCTGTTCTTCCCAGTCTGTGAGGCTCAATTAGACCTGCTGCCTCAGGCTCCTGCCTGCCATCCTTAATTGAATGGCAGATACGGATGTGGCCAATTAGGACGCTGCCTCCTGTAAGATCGTGGCCATGGGTGCTACCACCAATTGCACAGTCAGAGTGGCATGGTGGAACTGCTGCCTCACAGCGCCAGGGATCCGGGTTCGACTCCGGACTTGGGTGACTGTCTGTTTGGAGTTTGCACCTTCTCCACATGTCTGTGTGTGTTTCTTCTGAGTGTTCTGGTTTCCTCCCACACTCCAAAGATATGCGGATTAGGTGGAATGGCCATGCTAAATTACCCTTCGAGTCAACGGGATTAGCAGGGTAAATATGTGGGGTTGCGGGAATAGGGCCTGGCGGGGATTGTTGTCAGTGTAGGCTTGATGGGCTGAATGGCCTTCTTCAGCACTGCAGAATCATAGAATAGAATCCCTACAGTGCAGAAGCAAGCCATTCAGCCCATCCAGTCTGCACCGATCCCCGAACATAGCACCTTGCCCAGGCCGTAACCCCATAACTCCATGTATTTACCCCCCAACCTATACATCTTGGGACACTAAGGGGCAATTTAGCATGGCCAATCCACCTGACCCGCACATCTTTGGACTTTTGCAGGGATTCTATGATTCCATTCTATTCGATTCTAACCTGGAAATGATTCCAATCAGCCAATATTTTGAAAGTGGGTAAGGCTTCACCCAATAATTCAATGTATTTATTGTCCAATGCTTTTCTGTGACATGACAGAACAGACCTCGTGTTGGTTGGTGCTGGATGCATGGGTTGTCTATTCCTATTTAAAATGAACCTAAATATAAATGAATGTAACTCAAAAGCTACTCGATTTTTAAGCAATATGTCTCTAAACCAAAATCATAATGGTGCAATGTTGTTTTGTTTTGCGGAAAAAAAGATTATTTGCCAAATAATTACTGAAGTCAATCAAATCCAGACTAAGGATTGAATGCTAAGCAAACATTTAATTGTTTAATGTGACTTGAGTGGCTAAACCAGTTGAAGCAATTTATTCATTAGACAATTAATAGTTTATGCAAATACATTTGCAAATGTATCTCAATCTGTATCTGTGGTACTTTGAGTTGTAAAGTACTTACAGTGCACAGGCATTACTCCATAATGTGCTCAATCAAATGTTTGTGAAGGTCAGTATTAGTATTCATTGCCTATTAATAAATTAAACACATTCTTGTTGTACGAGGAATTAGAGTTTTATACCAATTGGTAACTTAATGAGTGTATTGACCAATAGGCCTCTTTACTTCACCTACGTTTCTTACTTAAGGAGGAAAATAGACTCCTATATATTTTTATCCTCTTACACTGCACGAAGAGACAGCTGAATCACTAATACTTTGACAACATGTCAGCATTTCCTAAAGTTATTCGTGATTGCATAGAAACATAGAAGATAGGAGCAGGAGGTGGCCATTTGGCCCTTCGAGCCTGCTCCGCCATTCATCACGATCATGGCTGATCGTCCAACTCAATAGACTAATCCTGCTTTTTTTCCCATAACCTTTGATCTCATTCGCCCCAAGTGCTATATATACCCAGCCACTTCTTGATGACATTCAATGTTTTGGCATCAACTACTTCCTGTGGTAATGAATTCCACAGGCTCACCACTCTTTGGGTGAAGAAATGTCTCCTCACCTCCGTCCTAAATGGTCTACCCTGAATCCTCAGACTGTGACCCCTGGTTCTGGACTCCCCCACCATCGGTAACATCCTCCCTGCATCTACCCTGTCTAGATCTCTTAGAATTTTATAAGTCTCTATGAGAACCCCCCCTCATCTGAACTCCAGCAAAAACAGTCCTAATCTAGTCAATCTCTCCTTATACATCAGCCCTACCATTAGGGAAATTTTTCGCAAATAGAATAGAATCCCTACAGTGCAGGAGGAGGCCATTTGGCCCACCAAGCCTGCACTGACAACAATCCCACCCAGGCCCTACCCCCATAACCCCATGCATTTAGGGACAATTTATCATGGCCAATCAACTTAACCCACACATCTTTGGACAGTGGGAGGAAACTGGAGCACCCGGAGGAAACCCACGCAGACACGGGGAGAACGTGCAATCTCCACACAGACGGTGACCCGAGGCTGGAATTGAACCCGGGTCCCTGGCGCTGTGAGGCAGCAGTGTTAACCACTGTGCCACCGTGCCGCCCCATCGAACCCGGGTCCCTGGCGCTGTGAGACAGCAGTGCTAACCACTGTGGCCCATAATGATGATGGTAGAAAGTTGAAACTCAGGATCAGTTGGCTCTTTCAAGACCAAGCTCGCCAGTTTCTGTACGGGAAGGTTATTGAGAACAGGCAGAGGAAATGGAATTGGGGTGCATGTTAATCACGATCTAACTCACAGGATGCGATCTTACCTGCCGTTCACAGCACGCTCCCGCTGCAGCGGCGTCAGAGAATTTGGTGGCCAGTCAAATCTCTGTCCACTTGCAGCGGGATGGGAAAATCCCGCTGGCGTGAACAGCGGTAAGATTCTGGCCACAATGTTCATTTGCAGAGCCGGTGCAGAGACGATGGGCCAAATGGTCTGTTTTGGCGCCGTAACCATTCATAAATTTTTAAATGATTGCACAGGTTCATTCAAACTTCAATGCCATTGTATTCTACGCTTCAATTTGTAAAGCCCAAGACCCCTTTATGGTTTATTAAATGCTTTCTCAACCTGCCCTGCCACCTTCACTGACTTGTGCACATATATTGACAAACTCAATAGGGTCTTTTAAGAGACTCCTGGATGAGTACATGGGACTTAATAGGATGGAGGGTTATAGGTAGGCCTAAAAGGTAGGGATATGTTCGGCACAATTTGTGGGGCCGAAGGGCCTGTTTTGTGCTGCAGTTTTCTATGTTTCTATATACCTCACTCTGCTCCTGCACCTCCTTGAGAATCGCACCCATTATTTTATATTGCCTCTCCTTGCTTCTCTTGCCAAAATCCGATCTTGTTCTTCCCATTATTTTACACTTCCTTCCAATTAAATTGAATCTGCCGCTTGTCCTCCCATTCCCATAGCCTGACTAAGTCCTCTTGAAATTTACCACACTCATCCACCAGTGAGCCAATGAACGGCAGATGGAGTTTAATTTAGACAAATGTGAGGTGATGCATTTTGGTAGATTGAATCGGGGCAGGACTTACGCAGCGAATGGTAGGGCGTTGGGGAGAGTTACAGAACAAAGAGATCCAGGAGTACAGGTTCATAGCTCCTTGAAAGTGGAGTCACAGATGGACGGGATGGTGAAGAAGGCATTTGGCATGCTTGGTTTTATTGGTCAGAATACTGAATACAGGAGTTGGGGCGCCTTATTGAAGCTGTACAAGTCATTGGTAAGGCCACACTTGGAATACTGTGTGCAGTTCTAGTCACCATATGATAGAAAGGATATTATTAAACTAGAAAGAGTGCAGGAAGGATTTACTAGGATGCTATTGGGACTTGATGGATTGAGTTATAAGGAGAGGCTAGATAGACTGGGACTTTTTTCGCTTGAGCGTAGGAGGCTTTGGGGTGATCTTATAGAGGTCTATAAAATAATGAGGGGCATATATCAGCTAGATAGTCAACATCTTTTCCCAAAGGTAGAGTAGTCTAAAACTAGAGGGCATAGGTTTAAGGTGAGAGGGGAGAGATACAAAAGGGTCCAGAGGGGTACATTTTTTCACTCAGAGGATGGTGAGTGTCTGGAACGAGCTGCCAGAGACAGTAGTAGAGGCAGGTACAATTTTGTCTTTTAAAAAGCATTTAGACAGTTACATGGGTAAGATTGATATAGAGGGATATGGGCCAAACACGGGCAATTGGGACCAGCTTAGTAGTAAAAACTGGGTGGTGTGGACAGGTCGGGCCGAAGGGCCTGTTTCCATGCTGTAAACCTCTCGGCACTCACCACCTTCTGAGTAAAAAAAATGCCCCTCTGGACCCTTTAAACTTTAAACTAAACAAAAACTCTTCGCCCCTGAATGAGTGGCAATGTGTGAAACTTGCTGCACACGAGCTTAGGGGTCAGCAAAGTGAACTCAGATAAACCTGCTGAAGCTATATTATCTACGAGAACTGCTGCTCCAGACCCGTGCTAAATTATGCCACAGACAATTTCACACCCAGTGTAAAGAACGTATGCGTAAATGCTTATGGATAACAACAGAACCCATAAATGTCACTACCTCCAGAAACACTTAGTAGTCACATTTTTAACAATGTTCATTAGCTCTTCTGTGTCCTGTGATAAAAGATAATCAATATAAGCATTTTTTTTTACATAATTGATTCCAGCATCACGTCCTGCCTTATCTGTTTCCCCTGCTGTGCACATAATAACCAAATGTGCTGTCTCTTCCATTAGTGCTTCAATCATCACTTTTGATATGCACACCTCTGAAATGATTGTGTCAGTTTCCAAATAGGTTTCAGGTCGAGTAACTGTCAGAAATAGACTCACTGATCTTATTTCCCCAACTCTTTAACCTTTCACAACTGGTTTTAGCTGCTATTTTTAATGAACCAATCAACAAAACATTGGATAGCTCTCTAAGGGGGGTTGGGACAGGCGGACCCCCCAACCCCTACCCCTACCCCCCCCCCCCCCCCCCACAGAATCGAAATGGGCCCACGTCCAACAACAGAAGCCTCCGTCGACCTTGGGTGGAAATTTCTGGTCTCCCCCAAGCGAGACTGTAAAGTCCCGGCCATTGTGTCTGTGGCCAGCCGAAAAAGAACTATTCGGTGAATCCCATTTTCCAGATCCTGATCTCATGCAATCTCATTCTCCCTGTAATATGGCGACTAAAACTATATGTAGTACTCTTACTAATGTTCATACAACCCTTACATAACCTCCCTGATCTTATATCTGTGCCTCGGTCAACAAAAAAAAGTATCCCAATTGTCCAATTCTTAATCACTTCTCTACCTGTCCTGCTACCTACCGGGGTCTATGCATATTGTTGCAATCCAGGTCAGAAACACTAAGGTGTTTTATGAAGTCAACCTAGACCACAATTTTCATATTTTGAATTTGGCACGGGTAAGCATGAGATGTTTCACTTCAGGTATGATTCAAGTGACCCCCTAGGGAGCTTTTATCAAACAAAGTTTATTTAAGAACATAGTTAACATATAACAAGAAAATCAGCATAACCTTTACCAATTACATAAAAAAAAACCAAGCATGATATTGTATAAACCTTAACAGCTGAGTATACTGCTCCAAATCAAACAACCCCACAAACATACAGAGGTTTCGCATGGAAAGCAAGTGTGCTCACGCGTTGCTGGATTTTGCAGTTTTGTAACACCTGCTGTGAATCAGTCCTTTGGATGGGGAATTGAAACACTGAGGCTTTCCAGTCCTGGGACTTACAGCACACTTTGAGAATCAGAGATCCTGCCTGCCTCTAGCTTCCAGCTAGCCAGCCACTAACAGCAGAATTTCCAACACCGGAGAGAGACAAAAAGATACTGCTTTCAACCTGCAGTTTAAACAGCTTAAAATAAAAGTAAAACCCTTTGGATTCCTCCTGTGAAAAAGAAAAACTATCCAAAGGCACCTGATATTGGTTTTGACAAGTACAACCACTCGATTATCCTAATGTTCAAAGTTTTAATGTTTATTTATTAGTGTCACAAGTAGGCTTACATTAACACTGCAATGAAGTTACTGTGAACATCCCCTCGTCGCCACACTCCAGCACCTGTTCGGGTACACTGAGGGAGAATTTAGCATGGCCAATGCACCTAACCAGCACGTCTTTCGGACTGTGGGAGGAAACAGGAGAACCCGGAGGAAACTCACACACGGGGAGATTGTGCAGACTCAGCACAGACAGAAAACCAAGCTGGGAATCAAACCCTGTTCCTTGGTGGTTTGGGGCAGCAGTGCTAACCACTGCGTCACTGTGCGCCCCAACTGTTCCATACAGTTATCGCAGATCCACAGGCCTCGATAGTGACGCAGTGGTACAGTGGTTAGCACTGCTGCTTTACATGACGAAGGAGCTGTGCTCCAAAAGCTTATGGTATTTGCTACCAAATAAACCGGTTGGACTTTAACCTGGTGTTGTGAGACTTCTTACTGTGCTTTACAGCGCCAGGGACCCAGGTTCAACTCTGACGTCAGGAGACAGTCTATCTGGAGTGTGCACATTCTCCCCGTATCTGCGTGGGTTTCCTCCGGGTTCTCTGGTTTCTCCCCACAGTCCAAAGATGTACGGTTAAGGTTGACTGGCCATATTAAGTTGCCCCTTAGTGTCAGGAAGGTTAGAAGGATAAATATGTGGGGTTACGGAGATTGGGCATGGATGAGATTGCTGTCAGTGCAGGCTTGATTGGCCGAATGGCCTTTCTGCACTGTCGGGATTCTATGATTCTACGATGGCTTGTGCATGGCATCAGTAAATTAGTCGCAGAGAATAAAGATGCTTTGACAAAATGTAAGCAGAATATTGAATTTTGACTGAAAGTGGTGTTTTATTCTCTGAACCATGCAGTGCATCGTTTCTGCTAACTATACAACCCTGACTTTCCTTCACAAGTATCTGCCCACTTCCTCCCCAGGTCGGCCATCAATCTGCGCTTATGTGAAAGAGAAACCCTCCGGAACAGATGCTATAATCAAAGCTTGAAGTGCATGAAAAAAAAACCAAGCTTCCTCCCAAGGTTGGAAAGATGCCGTCTCCTAAGACATACACCCGTTTTATTGAGCAATAAAGACCAAAATTGCATCGGGCCGTTTGTTTACAAGCAGTTAAAATGACTTTTCATTGATTTGAAATGTCGCTGCGACAATACGGCTAATGTTTGACAGAGGTTTCAAATTGATCCGCTTTGCCGGAGCGTTGGAGAACTACAGTCTGCATGTGACTAATGAATTATAAAATACGGAAATCATTCCGTGTATTCGCAAGTCAATTAATCAATAGGAGGCATCAGAAGTATCTCAAAGGGATGCCCAGTTTGGAAATGGAATGTATACCAAAGAAAATTAGATTTAATCTCTGCAAAGTTGTTTTTTTTAAATATAAAATTGCCTTTGCAATATATTTACAAAGAATTTACAAACACTCACATCAGTGAACCCAACTTGTTTATCTGCCAGGCAAGTATTCTCCCTGAGTACAGAAGGTAATGGGGTGGTCTGATCGAAGTGCTTAGAGTTTTTGATGGGACTGGGTGGCAGTAGATGCAGCAAAGCTATTCCCTCTGGCGAGAGAATCAAGAACAGAAGCATTCACTGCTCCCTCACAGTGCCAGGGACCCCAGGTTCGATTCCAGCCTCGGGTGACTGTCTATGCCGAGTTTGCACATTCTCCCCATGTCTGCGTGGGTTTCCTCCAGGTGCTCCGGTTTCCTCCCACAGTCCGAAAGACGTGTTGGTTAGCTGCATTGACCATGCTGAATTCTCCCTCGGTGTACCCGAACAGGTGCCGGAGTGTGGCAACTAGGGGGTTTTCACATGAACTTAAATGCAGTGTTAATGTAAGCTTACATGTGACACTAATAAATAATCTTATATAAAGCTGATCTTTCTCTATATCCTAGCTATGACTGTAACACTACATTCTGCACCCTCTACTTTCCTTCTCTATGAACGGTATGCTTTGTCCATATTGCATGCAAAAAAGAATACTTTTCATTGTATACCAATATATTTTACAATAATAAATCAAGTTAAAGAATGCTTCAAGCCGGTTATGATGACGTTTTATGAATAGGTTTTGCTGCTTATATTTTGTGGCATTCCTAATGAGATGCTTGATGCTGGCAGATTGCAGTGACACGGAGCTTGCATTCAGCTCTCTGTCTCCCGAATCCACCAAGGACTGTTAAAAGGAAGGTCGACTAATTAGTTCTGCCTTAACAAGTTATAATTGGCCACTAAATATCCGAGATCTAGATTTTTGTCAGCAAATTCAATTTTGCATTGCAATAAATATAAAACTGCACAACATCTGGCGGGTGTTATGCATTGTAGCATCTTCCGATGTCGAGATGCCATGATAAACTGTGAGGGCTGAGTGAGCTACTCAGCTCCAGTGCATGGAGGTGACACTATTTCTTAAACACCTTCAATTCCTCCATCTTTTCCTGATCTCTGGCTGCACTCGTCAAATCTGCCCCAAGTGACGTTTCTGTACATTTGAGCCCACTATGGAGAGCGTCAATTATTTTAAAGAATGCCAATCACGGCTTGGAAGACACAATCGCAGCAGTGGCAGGGAAGGACATCAGGAAGGGTGAACAGATAACACAGAACAAAGAAATGTACAGCACAGGAAGAGGCCCTTCGGCCCTCCAACCCATGCTGATCATGATGCCCTAACTAAACTAACTCTGTTCCCTCCCTATTCATGTACCCATCCAGATGCCTCTTAAATGTTGCCAATGTGCCTGCTTCCACCACCTTCTCTGGCAGCGCGTTCCAGGCAACCAGCACTCTCTGTGTGAAAAACCTCCCCCGCACATCTCCCTTAAACTTCCCCCCTCTCACCTTGAATCCGCGCCCCCTCGAAGTAAAGTTAATTTATTCGTCACAAGTAAGGCTTGCATTAACACTGCAATAAAGTTAGTGTGAAATTCCCCTAGTCGCCACACTCTGGCGCCTCTTTGGGTCAACACACCTAACCAGCACATCTTTCAGAATGTGGGAGAAAACTGGAACACGGAGGAAACCCACACAGACACGGGAAGAACATGCAAGCTCCACACAAACAGTGACCCAAGCTGGGAACTGAACCCCGGGTCCCTGGCACTGTAAGGCAGCAGTGCTAACCACTGTGTTACCTGGCTACCCCCACTGTGCTATCTTGCCGCCCCTTGTAGCTTCCACCCTGGGAAAAAACATCTGTCTATCCACCCTGTCTATGCCTCTCATCATTTTGTAGACCTTTTGTAGGGCGGCATGGTGGCACAATGGTTAGCACTGCTGCCTCACAGTGCCAGGTACCCCGGGTTCGATTCCTGTCTTGGGTCACTGTTTGTGTGGAGTTTGCACATTCTTCCCGTGTCTGCATGGGTTTCCTCCGGGTGCTCCAGTTTCCTCCCACATTCTGAAAGACGTGCTGGTTAGGCGTATTGACCCGAACAGGTGCCAGAGTGTGGCGACTAGGGGAATTTCACAGTGACTTCATTGCAGCGTTAATGTAAGCCTTACTTGTGACTAATAAATGAACTTTACTTTTACTTTACTCTATCAAGTCCCCCCCTCAGCCTCCGTCTTTCCAGTGAAAACAATTCTAGTTTATTCAACCTCTCCTCATAGCCATAAGTGGCAGTTGGCATAGAGGGGACAAGAGGAAGACTTTTTTGACGTAGAGGGTGGTGGGTGTCTGGAATTCACTCCCTGAGTTGGTGATGGAGGAAGAGACCCCAAACTCTTTTAAAAAGTACCTGGATCAGCACTTCAAGTGCTGTAAGCTACAGGGCTATGAGCCGGGTGCAGGAAGGTGGGATGAGAAATGGCACCTGGGTGTCCCCGGGCTGACATGGACAAAATGGGCCAAAGGCTGTGGTGTAACTTTTCTATGGTTTTTATGGTTCTGTTGGCCAGGGGTTGAAAAGGGGCAGCTAAAATCTGCAAACTGTACTTGATCTGCAGAAACCTGAAGCTTGAAACTGGCTTGAACTGGTTAAGCTTACTAAGTTACAAAGGAAATGTTGTGAGGCACAAGCCCTTCTTTAGCCAGAGAGCAATGAGGTCACCCTACCTAGGACCTTGGGCTGGGGCCAATGGACGGGAAGATACAAAATAAGTGAGGAAGTTTGAACCAACAACAAAGAGGCAGCATATCTTGGAAGCATATCCTTTGGATATGTCCAAAGATGTGCTGGTTAGGTTGATTGGCCATGCTAAATTGACCTTAGTGTTAGGGGATTAGTGGAATAAATATGTGGGGTTACGGGGAGAGGGCCTGGGTGGCATTGTGGTTGGTGCAGACTTGATCGGCCGAATGGCCTCCTTCTGCACTGTAGGGATTCTATGACTCAAAGATAACAACAGGATAAGAATAAAAACTTGGGGACCAGCTGCAGTGAAACTCCGGAGACTAACCGCGCAGAAGAGGAAGATCCTCCGTCTGAAGACGTGGAGGCGGCATCCAGGGGGAAGACGGACGCCCGGCCAGCGTAGCTCTTTTTCTCGAGTAATATCTCCCATTTTCTGTGATCACTCAGGAATTGCCATGGAAACCATTGGGAATGCATTTCAGACTGCATAGTTTTGATACAAACTGCATGATTTATCTTGTACACTGCCCAATAATGGTAAGTAATAAAGTGAATTACTAATAGAGACAGGACTGCCTCCTCTTCTCTTTGTCCCGTGCTGATAACCATTGCCGGTAGGATATGGTCAAAAGTTCTATGGAGAACTAGGTTAAACTGTGGAATATTAAAGACTCTGGTGTAATGGCCTCCTAACGCCAATGATGTTGTGCAATGCGGGAAGTATATAGATAGTTTAGTTCTTTTAGTTTACTTATTAGTGTCACAAGTAGGCTTGCATTAACACTGCAATGAAGTTACTGTGAAAATCCCCTAGTCGCCACACTCTGGCACCTGTTCGGGTTCATTGAGGGAGAATTTAGCATGGCCAATCCACCTAACCCGCACATCTTTGGACTGTAGGAGGAAAGCAGAACACCCGGACGAAACCCTCACAGACACGGGGAGAACGTGCATACTCCGCACAGATAGTGACACAAGCTGGGAATCGAACACAGGTCCCTGGCGCTGTGAGGCAGCAGTGCTAACCACTGTGCCTCAGGAAGCAGGTAGCAGAAGGAATGTGATTGCAATGTAAGATTTTAATTTTCACTGAAATTGGAAGACTCATGTCAAGCCAATGCATCTCTGGGATGTACTTCTGTGCAGTTTTCAGGAAGATATATTTTAGAACTGGAAATGGTCAGGCTGGACTAGATTCGGAGATGAGTAATGAATTGGAATTAATTAACAGTTCAACGATAAGGAAGAATCTTGCAGATAGTGACCATTACAACCTGGATTTTATGGTAGCAATTGTGGCACAACTCTCAGAGATCATTGTCATTACAATGATGAAACTGATGATAACTCTGGCCTTCACACATACGCAGGTAAACAGGGAAAACCAAATGTTACTGATTGCCTGTTCCTCCACAGGATGTACTGTTAAAGCTTTTCTGGTTGGAAATCTATTGAAATCACTTCAATCAAACTTCCACTGTTATGCCATTACTCTTACTTTAAAAAGAACACCTTTTTGAATGAGATGGGATTTGCTTTTTAATGGAATACTAAATTCATAATTACTGCCAAACAGCCTCTCTGGCTCTGAAAAGTTTATTTTATTTTTGTGTAATATCCTGTTTCTTAATTATATTAAAAATTCTATAGACTTTTAATTTAATAGAAATGATATTTTTAAAGTTTGTTTACGATATTTCTGCTTCTATCATGTGCAAATGTTCTTTGTAAGCTGATAAAAGAAGTGATGGACCATCAGTGCACAGCGGTGGCATAGTGGTTAGCACTGCTGCCTCATAGCGCCTGGAACCCAGGTTCAATTCCGGCCTCGGGTGACTGTCTGTGTGGAGTTTGCACATTCTCCCAGTGTCTGCGTGAGTTTCCTCTAGGTGCTCTGGTTTCCTCCCACAGTCCAAAGATAAAATCCCTACAGTGCAAAGGAGGCCATTCGGCCCATCGAGTCTGCACCGACCACAATCCCACCCAGGCTCCATCCCTGTAACCCCACATTTTTACCTTGCTAATCCCCTGACACTACGGTCAATTTAGCATGGCCAATCAACCTAATCCAAACATCTTTGGGCTGTGGGAGGAAACCAGAGCACCCAGAGGAAACCCACACAGACACTGGGAGAATGTACAAACTCCACACAGACAGTGACCCAAAGCTGGAATCGAACCTGTGTTCCTGGTGCTGTAAGACAGCAGTGCTAACCACTGTGCCACTGTGCTCCCCATGTGCTGGCTAGGTGGATTGGCCGTGCTAAAATTGCCCCTTTGTGTCTCAAGATGTGTATGTTAGGGGGAGTAGCCACAGGATTACAAGGATAGGGCAGAGGGGGGGTCCTGAATGGGATGCTTTTTCAGAGATTGGTACAGGCTCGATGGGCTGAATGGCCTCTTTCTGCCCTGCAGAGATGGTATAGTTATGGTTCATGGGTTTCTGTCTATTGCAATGTTCCATCTGATTGGCCACTGTTGCTGGAAGCCACAGTACACCTTAGCTGGTGCCAAAATCCAATTAATTCTTGCCACAGAGATTGCTGCATTGCTTTCTTTGTTGTCAGCGGTGATCATTGTCATTATACTGCCCACCACAAAATTCAGGTCACTATGGTTATTTTGCGATTAGGTTTGACAAGGAGAAGGAAAACTCAGAAACCAAGATTTTAAATTTAAGCAAGGAAGATTTTGAAGGAATGAAAAATAAACTGACCAGCAAACTAGGCAATGCTGGTAAATGCGGGTAAATCTACCCACAAACAGCTCAAAGTTATATTTGACATACAGAAGTACAAAACTCAAAAGGCAAAAGCTCCACTTAAGTAGTTACGCAGTGAGTGATGAAGGAGCAGTGCTCCGAAAGCTTGTGATTCCAAATAAACCTGTTGCACTTCAACCAGGTGTTGTGAGACTTCTTACTGTGCCCACCCCAGTCCAACACCTGCATCTCCACAACAAGTAGTTATGCAACCATGGTCAGCATACAAAGTAAAAGGTGCTATTAAATTAGAAGGAAACACAAGGGAAAAGTGGAAATCCAGGGGCTGGGTGAATTAACAACAAAAGCTAAAAGTTCTTCTGGCTCATTTCAAAAACAATCTCATAGAAACTTCTAAAATTCTAACAGGATTAGACAGGGTAGATTCAGACAAAACGTTCCCGATGATGGGGGAGTCCAGAACTAGGGGTCATAGTTTGAGGATTAGGGGTAAATGTTTTAGGACTGAGGTGAGGAGAAATTTCTTCACCCAGAGGGTGGTGAATGTGTGGAATTCATTGCCACAGAATGTAGCTGAGGCCAAAACGTTGTGTAATTTCAAGAAGAAATGAGATATAGCTCTTGGGGCTAAAGGGATCGAGGGATATGGGAGGGAAGGCGGGAAACACGATATTGAATTTGATGATCAGTCATGATCAAAATTAATGGTGGAGGAGGGCTCGAAGGGCTGAATGGCCCACTCCTGCTTCTAGTTTCTATGTTTGTATATTTCGCGAATGAGACCCATCGCTTTACCCCTTTGTCACATTCCCGCTACAACTGTTGACCATGAAACACACCCTCTTAGCGCCTGTGCTGAATGACGTGTTTGACAAGTTCACTCCCAACCGTTATATCCTCGCACCAACTACTGCCATCCAACCATAGATCCGACCTCCCTTTCCTTTCCAAAGTTCTCGCCGGCCACAGTCCATTGACATAACGACTGAGCTTATGTAACCCTATCTATATATAGGAATTGATTTATTTTGCAGGACAATTTCAAACTGCAAGTATCCAATAGGCATTTTGTGAGTATTCTCAGGATGATATTACACAGTGTAACTGCAGCCTAACTACGACACTGATTGATTAGCGGCTGCCGTCTGCCAGTCAGTGTGCACCAACTGCTCAATTACCAAAGTACAATTTGTCTGAGTGACCTAATTCCAAATTTGTCTGCAAGGAGTCCACTTGACTTCACTAATCCGCTTTGGCCTTCAGTTCCAAATCACCTTGTACCCAACGCGAAGTCAAAAAGTAAATTGCATCACCTAACTGACGTGATTAAGAAGAATACACAAATGTTTCCATTAGTCATAACACAAACAAACTTTGTCAAGACAAGGTAAAGACAGATGGGCAACGACAACTTTCATTTATATAGCACCTCATGCATAGGAATCTTTTACAGATGCACCATAGAAAGCATCCTCTCTGGTTGTATCTCAGCTTGCTTTTTCCAAGAACCACAAGAAACTACAAAGGGTTGTGAACGAAGCCCAGTCCATCGCGCAAACCAGCCTCCCATCCATTGACTCTGTCTACACCTCCCGCTGCCTCGGAAAAGCAGTCAGCATAATTAAGGACCCCACGCGCCCCGGACATTCTCTCTTCCACCTTCTTCCGTCGGGAAAAAGGTACAAAGGTCTGAGGTCACATACCAACCAACTCAAGAACAGCTTCTTCCCTGCTGCCATATAAGGACCTACCTTATATTAAGTTGATCTTTCTCTATACTCTAGCTATGACCATAACACTACATTCTGCATCCTGTCCTTTTCTTCTCTGTGTACAGTATGCTTTGGCTGTATAGCATGTAGGAAACAATACTTTTCACTGTATGTTGATACATGTGACAATAATAAATCAAATCAAATCAAATCCCTTCACAAGAACCGTTATCAAAGAAACTTTGATACTGAGCCACCAATGGACATATTCAGACAGGCAGCTGTTATGGTCCTGGACCAGAACCAAAGGTATCTTATGAAGCCAGACTAGACCCCAACAATTTTTCTCTTTTTGGCATTAACATGAGGATAGGATGCTTCACTCCAGACATAATTCTGTTGACAAATTAGGGATATTTTATGGTTAAAAACAAACTTTGTTTAGTCACACAGTTTAATGATAACTCTAACAAATGAAGCAGCTTAACTGTTACCCATTTGAACAATACTAAAACCTCAAAAGAAAGAAACTCTAATTTCTAACTTATCACTGCTTCAGTTCCAAATGAGCAACTGTCTTCTTACAGACTCAAAAAAACACTTTAAATAGAGTTAGCAACCACAAATATACTTGCTATAAGGGTGTAACCAGCCTTGAAGCTTTCAGAGAGATTTTGTTGAGAGAGGAGTTTGCAGACCTCTGTCTTTTAACAAACCCTAGCCAGAACTCAAAAACTTTTCTCTCTGCTGCATACCTAGCACCTCCCATTAACCACACTATCACATGACCCTGTATACCTGAACCCACCGCTCATTCATTTAATCAAAAACCCCACGGGGCCTTTTCTTTTTGTAAACTAAAGTCCATTAGCTCTCTCCTAAGTGAACACTGCATGGCTGAAATGAATAGCATGTGAGCTGCATTCCCTCCAGACATACCAAGTGCCTGTAGAAAAAAACTGAAACTTAAAACAGTCCCCTTAAACACAACAAAAATGTACACATATTTCCATAGCAATAGTACACTATCATCCCACCAACCAAAAGCTTGGTCAAATAGGTAGGTTTTAGGGAGCGACTTAAAGGAGGAGGAGAGAAGCAGAGATGTAGAGAGATTTAGGAAGGGAATTCCAAGCTTTGGACCTAGGCAGCTGAAGGCATGACCACCAAAGATGCAGAGAGGAAAATCAGGGATGTGGAAGTAGGCTGAATTGGGAGAGCACAGAAATCTTGGAGGATTGGAGTATGTTATGGAGAGAGGGGATGGGGCAGCCACCAAGAGGTTTCCAAACAAGGGCACGGATTCTAAAATTAAATTAGGAATTTGAAAACAGAGCCTTGGATGAGCTCCGGTGTACAGAGGAGAAGTCAATAATTCCTTTCAAACATAATGTGGGCAGCACGGTGGCACAGTGGTTAGCACTGTTGCCTCACAGCGTTAGGGCCCCAGGTTCAATTCCGGCCTAAGGTCACTGTCTGTGTGGAGCCTGCACATTCTCCCCGTGTCTGCGCGGGTTTCCTCTGGGTTTCCTACTCACTCCAAAGATTTGCTGGTTAGGTGGAATGGCCATGCTAAATTGCCCCTTTGTGTCAGGGGGATTAGCATGGTCAACATGTGGGGTTAAGGGGAGGGGTCCTGGATGGGATTGTTGTCAGTGCAGATTCGATGGGCCGAATGGCCTCCTTCTGCAGTGTAGTGATTCTATGATTCCATAAGTTTATGCGGATAAGGTTATATTTTCGAACTTAAAATGATCTCACAAGAAATTAATTTAAAAGTTGGTTTAAAAGTTTCTTGAATAATCAACCTGAGAGTTGAATATTGCCTCAAGCACTGTATAATAGGGAGATATCATTTCTACACACACACACACACACATATATATATAGGCCAAAAGCTAAACTGAATATATATAATGATATATTTTGAATTTCATCTCCTCAAGTCCTCACTTTGTAATTCATAAATGTTCGGCTTTGGATCCGGTCCAAAGCTGTGCAACCCTCCAGCTCCCAAAATGATTTCTTCTCTCTTCACCAACCCTGACATAAGCAATTGCATGCCATGTTTTTTTATTCCTTCATGGGATGTGAGTATCGCTGGCTGGGCCAGTATTTGTTGCCCATTCCTAATTGCCCTTGAACTGCATGGCTCACTCAGCCATTTCAGAGAGTGAGTCCGGAGTCACACGTGGGACCAGGCCGAGTAAGGATGGCAGATTTCTGAATTTCCTTCCCCAAAGATGGGTTTTTACAACGATTGACAATGGCTTCATGGCATCACCAAACTTTTCATTCCAAATTTTTTTACTGAATTCAAATTTCACCATCTGCCATGGTGGGATTCGAACCCACAGCTTCTTCCCTGCTGCCATCAGACTTTTGAATAGACCTACGTTGCACTAAGTTGATCTTTCTCTGCACCCTAGCTATGACTGCAACACTACATTCTGCACTCTCTCCTTTTCTCTATGAACGGTATGCTTTGTCTGTATCGAGCGCAAGAAACAATACTTTTCACTCCATACTAATACATGTGGCAATAATAAATCAAATCAAATCAGGTCCCCACAGCATTACCCTGAGTCGCTGGATTACTGCTCCAGTGACAATATCACTGTGCCATCACCTTCCTTAAGCATCCATGGAATAGAATGGAGAGCTTCCCAGCGACAGAGGCCTGGATTTGGTGCTTCCCTGCCAGTGGGTTTGAAGGATGTGGCTGAAGGCACGGCTCATAAAGTCCAGCCCATGGATACAGAAACAAGAGACAGCATGGAAAAGTCAAAACCACGAAAAAGCGAATGGGGACCTCGGGCTTCATCGCTCCAACCTCTCCAGCAGAGACAGCCAGCTGCATTGTTGGAACAACAACAACTTTGCTGTCCTCTCTGCTGGTATCCCTCACTGTAGTCCATCAACTCCACCTCACAATCAAAAACACAAGGTCAGTTTTCTTTCAAACTCACTCCACCGCCCTCCTCACCTCCCCTCCCACCCATCATGTCAAACATTCGCCAAAACGAGATTGAAATCGCCAGCTTCAATCTCGTGCGTGACCTTGCTGTGTTTCCTGGATTAGTTTAGGGACTAAACTGAGGGAATACAGTTCAATGGCAGAGCATTTTACTGCAAGTCAAGAAGTCCTCAGTTCAAATCTGAGTGCGCCCTTCGGTGGTTGATTAACATTTTAGGGGCTGGCACGGTGGCACGGTGGTTAGCACTGCTGCCTCACAACGCCAGGGACCCGGGTTTGATTCCAGCCTTGGGTCACTGTCTGCATGGAGTCTGCACGTGCCCCCCTGTATCAGCGTGGGTTTCCTCCGGGTGCTCTGGTTTCCTCCCACAGTCCGAAAGACGTGCGGGTTAGGTGCATTGGCCATGCTAAATTCTCCCTCAGTGTACCCGAACAGGCGCCAGAGTGTGGCGACTCGGGGATTTTCACAGTAACTTCATTGCAGTGTTAATATAAGCATGACTTGTGACACGAATAAACTTCTCAATTTATCCTCTCTGGTATCCCTCACTGTAGTCCACCAACTCCACCTCCCAATCAGAAACTCAAGGTTAGTTTTCTTTCAAACTCACTCCACCGCCCTCCTCACCTCCCCTCCCACCCATCATTTCAAACATTCGCCAAAACGAGACTGAAATCGCCAGCTTCAATCCCGTGCGTGACCTTGCTGTGTTTCCTGGATTAGTTTAGGGACTAAACTGAAAAGGAATGGCGGGGAGACGTACAGATTCAGTGTGTGCAGTCTGCTGCTTCGTAACCTGGCGAGTGGTTAAACAAATGGATAAAAGAGATAGCAAAAGAGAGAAAACAAGAAAGAGATACTCTCGCCTCAGGCAATTCTCTTCAAAGCTAACCGCAAAAATACATAATCTTCCCACGAGAAGGATTGCTTAGCTGGCCACACTGCATGTTTGCTGGTTGCTGGGAGCCCTGTTAATTCTTGCTTCATGTTTTTCTTCCCTCTTTCCCCCATGTCATGTCTGAGTAAATAGGAAAGTCAGTGTGCTAAACTGCAAAGGCTGCTTTTATCTCAGGCCCAACCAACCATTCCCTTGAAGATATAACATTCCAATGCAGGAGAAAACTTACTCCCATCAGCAGGCTCCCTCTATGTATGATGCGCAGATACAATACACACTACTTGAGAGGGACTGTGATCTGACCCTTGCCAGGGAAAAGATGAGCAGAGAGACACATTTTCCAACTGCGGAATGCTATGTGACTCTGTAACAGGCTGTTAAAATTAATGTGTTTGCCTTTTACAGGGTCTGTGGAGATTCCGGCCAGAATTCTCTGGACTCGTACACCCCTCCACCACTGCCAGCGAAAACGGAGAATTTGGCACTCAGCCTGAATCTCCATCCACTGTAGAGGGACCCGGGACTCCCAGCCGTGGGCCAGGTCGGAGAATTCCGGCCTCCGTGTGACTGCATGCTGAATTTTCCAGCCCGTCCCCGCTGGCGGGATCTTCCAGTCCTGCCAATGGTGACTCCCATGCGGATCCCCAGGCGGCACGGCCAGTGAACAATGCAAAACAACGTTCACACTGGCAGGACTGGAAAATCCCGCCGCTTGCCAATGATGAGGAGCCTCTGCTACCGGAAAACAAGTCACGTGGAGCGGAGTGAGAGGGGCGGGGGGGGGCGCAGAATCCCGTCCTACACCTATTGCCTCTTTTGCTATGACTTGGGAAAAAGATTGGCTGATGATTGAAGAGTTTGGGTCAGATTTTTGCTACCAAGGCAGGTAGCTCAAGATGGGGCATTTCTCAACTTGCCAGACTATCCATCCTCATAGCTACAGTTCCTTATCCCGGGAATCATTGTTGTCAATTTCCTCTGAACTCTCTCCAACACCTTCACATCGTTGTCTGTGATCGGAGTATATCACTTTCAAACTTAACATGGATTTCAATGGTCTTATCACTATTTCCCTGCCAATCATTTGCATTATCAATTAACTCTGCCCCATTATACAGTGCTAGATAACTTTATTCCAAGTTAGTTCCACATCATGAAAACACTTTCCAAACTCATCCTCCACACCACAATTTAATCCTCATTTTGATTGGACAGTCCCCCACAGTTATCATGTTGCAATAAAAGCAAAATACTGCAGATACTGGACGTCTGAAATAAAATCAGAAAATGCTTGATAAACTCAGCAGGTCAGGCAGCATCTGTGGAGAGAGGAACAGAGTTAACGGGCAGGATTTTCTACGCAATCTTCACTGGCCGGCAGCGGGACTTTCTGGTCCCGCTCTGTCGAAGGAGTTTCCTGTTGACTGCGCACACCCCCCCCCCCCACTCCCCTGCCTTTGCCATGAAACCCACGGCAGGCATGCGCCATCGGCAGGAACGGAAGATCCCGCCGGTGTGAATGGCTGGAAAGCACCAACAATGTTTCAAATTAACATCAAAGGAAAATGCAGCGGATGCTGGAATCGGAAACAAAAACGGGAAATGCTGGAAAACCTCAGTGGTTCTGACAGCACTGAGTTAATAGTTCTGTACAAGGGTCATTTAGACTCAAAACTTTAACTCTGTTTCTCTCCACAGATGCTGCCAGGCCTGCTGAATTCATCCACAATTTTCTCTTTTAATCATTATACTGCCTTTGTTATAACTCTGACACTTTGTGACTCTAACAGGTAATCTGACTCATCTTTAATGCTCCATTCTGAGGTCTATAAACTAAACTGGGCGGCACAGTGGTTAGCGCTGCTGCCTCACAGCGCCAAGGACCCAAATTCAATTCCCATCTTGGGTCACTGTCTGTGCGGAGTCTGCATGTTCTCCCCGTGTCTGCGTGGGTTTCCTCCGGGTGCTCCGGTTTCCTCCCACAGTCCTAAAAACATTCTGGTTAGGTGCTAAATTCTCCTTCAGTGTACCGGAACAGGCGCCGGAGTGTGGCAACTCGGGGATTTTCACAGTAACTTCATTGCAGTGTTAACATCAGCCTACTTGTGACACTAATAAATAAACTTGAATTATTCCCACCACATTTCCTGATTCTTGGTATTCCAAATTTTCATGCACACTGATTTTACTTCATGAGTTCAGATGCTTTCCAACTAATGTTCTGATATCATCCTTAATATTAGGATTACCCGTACTTCTTTGCAATTCTGTCCACCTTTCTGCAATATTGTGTACCCTGGAGTATCTATTTCCCAAACTTGCTCACTTTGCAACCACAAAATTGGAAAATCCTGATCCATATTTCTCTAATAGCGAGTAAATCTAAACCACTGTCCTCTCCTTGTGCCATGAGTTCATCTAAGGCATTGCAGATGCTTCATGCATTCAGACAAATCACCTTTAATTTCAGTTATTTGCTACTATTTCCTGCATTGACCTTATTTGCATAGTTGTTAAACCCTCTGTCCCCTCCTGTCCTACTCTGCTTATCCCACGCAGACACGGGGAGAACGTGCAGACTCCATGATTAAGATCCCTACAACTGCTCTGTTGCCTTGACCTAGTTCTTTGGATTTTTAAATGTCCCTTCTCCCTCTCCCAATCCCGTTCCTCCTGTCCAGTTTAAATCCTTGTCCCCAACACTGGATATACAATTGGTCAGCCCGGTTTAAGACAAGCCCATCAAGTAGTTCCCTCTTTTTGATGGCAGTGGCCCGTAAATTGAAACCCTTTCTTCACACAACACTCTTTGTGCCACGTGCTTAATCTACTTGGTGTGATACCAGTTGGCACCTGGCTCAGGCGACAATCCAGCTACATTTTAATTTGGACCCCAGCTCTCTTAGGAAAACATCATTTCTGGTCTACCTATCAGACTTTTGAATGGACTTACCTCGCATTAAGTTGATCTTTCTCTACATCCTAGCTCTGATTGTAACACTACATTCTGCACTCTCCTTTCCTTCTCTATAAACGGTATGCTTTGTCTGTATAGCATGCAAAAACAAGAGTTTTCACTGTACACTCATACATGTGACAATAATAAATCAAATAAAATCAAATGTTGTTGGCTCTCATCTGTTTCGTGACAACCAGATTCTTTTCCTCCCTCTCTTCCATTCTAAGTCCTTCTCCAGCTGCAAGGTTGGAGTTCTTAACCCTGGCACAGGGGCTGATAACTCAACTTTCAGAGCTCCCGTTTGTGACTTCAAAGTATCTATCCCCCTGACTATATTGTCTCGTATCACCACTTTCCTTTTCACTCCCTCCTAATTGAATGGCATTCTGCACGATGGTGCCATGGTCAGTTTGCACATCCACCCAGAAGTCATAGAATCCTGACAGTGCAGAAGAGGCCATTCAACCTACTGAGTCTGCACTGACTCTCGGACAGAGCAACTCTCCCGCCCCGTAACCCTACACATTTACCATGGCCAATCCACCTAACCTACACATATTGTGACACTAAGGGACAATTTAGCATTGGCCGATCCACCTAACCTACACATCTTTGGATGAGTCCTTCTCCTTATCCACATGAAGAGCAAGCACATTATATCTGTTGCAAAAGTCAGTGGCTGAGGATTTTCCATCACTAGATGATGGATTCCTCATACCCACCTGACTCCAGTCACGCCTGACCAGCGACCAGCTCTTAAAGTTCCATATAACCTAAGGGATGTGGCTGCCTCCTGGAACAAAGTGCCAGATAACTCTCCACCACCCCGATGCTCTGCAACTCAGGCTCCAGCTCAGCAACCCTGAGCTGAAGTTGTCTAAACTGCAGACATTTACTATAGCTAGCTTTTTTTCAGTTTATTTGTTAGTGTCACAAGCAGGCTTACATTCACACTGCAACGAAGTTACTGTGAAATTCCCCTAGTCGCCACACTCCGGCGCCTGTTCAGGTACACTGAGGGAGAATTTAGCGTGGCCAATGCACCCAACCAGCATGTCTTTGGAAGGAAACCGGAACACCTGGAGGAAACCCACGCAGACATGGGGGGAACATGAAGACTCCGCACAAACAGTGACCCAAGCTGGGAATCGAACCCGGGTCCCTGGCGCTGCGAGGCAGCAGTGCGAACACTGAGCCACCCTGACTCAGGATTTTTTTATTCATTCGTGGGACAAGGGCATCGCTGGCTGGCCAGCATTTATTGCCCATTCCTATTTGCCCTTGAGAAGGTGGTGGTGAGCTGCCTTCTTGAATTGCTGCAGTCCACATGCTGTGGGATGACCCACAAGGCCGTTAGCAAGAGAATTCCAGGATTTTGACCCAGTGACTGTGAAGGAATGGCGATATATTTCCAAGTCGGGATGGTGAGTAGCTTGGAGGGGAACTTGCAGGTGGTGGTGTTCCCATGTATCTGCTGCCCTTGTCCTTCTAGATGGAAGTGGTTGTTGGATTTGGAAGGTGCTGTCTAAGGATCTTTGGTGAATTGCTGCAGTGCATCTTGTAGATAGGACACACTGCTGCTACTGAGCGTCGGTGATGGAGGGAGTGGATGTTTGTGGATGGGGTGCCAATCAAGTGGGCTGCTTTGTCCTGGATGGTGTCGAGCTCCTTGAATGTTGTTGGAGCTGCACCCATCCAGGCAAGTGGGGAGTATTCCATCACACTCCTGACTTGTGCCTTATAGATGGTGGACAGACTTTGGGGAGTCAGGAGCTGAGTTACTCACTGCAGTATTCTTAGCCTCTGACCTGCTCTTATAGCCACTGTGTTTATGTAGTGAGTCCAGTTGAGTTTCTGGTCAGTGGTAAACCCAAGGATGTTGACAGTGGGGGATGCAGTGATGGTAACACCATTGAATGTCAAGGAGTGGTGGTTAGAGTGTCTCTTATTGGTGATGGTCATTGCCTGGCATTTGTGTGGCATGAGTATTACTTGCCACTTTGTCAGCCCAAGCCTGGATATTGTCCAGATCTTGTTGCACTCCACAGATTCCCACATCTTGCAGTCATGACAAACCACCAGCCAAGCCGTGTTTGTCTAACCTTATTCAATTAATTAGTGAAATGGCCAGCGCAGATACAATGGTCTGAATGGCCTCCTACTTCACTGTATCACTTTTGAAGAAGGACCAGTTTGTTAATCAGACATTTAGTACACAGTTAAAAAGGTGTTGCGTCAAGGGTAGTCTGCATATTGTGGTGGTGCTCTACTCCAGTGACAGCACAGAATATTAATGCATGAGTATTAAAAATTCAAAGTAGAATGAGTTCTCAGCTAGCACTACAGTCAAGGTGCTTGTTGTACATTTGCTGACTTTTCATTTTGATGCATCCAACACTGCAGTTTAATTACTAAGTTAATGACTACATTGAAAATCAGAATTAAAATTGCACTGTATATAAATTATTTTCTTGTTCCTCAGTTTAAAAGACATGAAAATGCATTAGAAACATAATTCTCCGATATTTAGAATCAGTGATAATAATACATACATAGGTGTCTCTCCCAGACTGTAATCTATGTTACTATTTCTTGAAC
The DNA here is from genome assembly GCF_964213995.1 of Mustelus asterias. Classification (NCBI taxonomy): domain Eukaryota; kingdom Metazoa; phylum Chordata; class Chondrichthyes; order Carcharhiniformes; family Triakidae; genus Mustelus; species Mustelus asterias. The sequence goes on along the minus strand of NC_135802.1, from coordinate 20,482,295 downwards.
TCCCAATGCTACAGAGAAATCTAGTACCTGATCATCCTGTCACTCCAACTAGGCAGTGGAATACTACTGGTGTGAAATGCTCCAATCGGACTGGAAACGCATCCACCCATTCTCATTGCCAGACAGAGTTGAAGCACTGGGATAAGTGCAGGAAAATGGGATTAGCGCACCTTTAGTGATAGATATTGGCGGGGCAGAATCAATGGGCCGAAGGGCCTTTTCTGCACTGTCTGACTCTATGATTCTGTGTGTGGAATTTTCTCGTCCCGCCTGCCACGGGAATCGTAGCGGGTAGGACATGGACCATGCAAAGGTTTGTTGATCTCGGGCGGGATTTTCCAGCTTTGGAAATTCGGAAATTCCCACCCTGTGACTCTGTTAGCTTCCAGGAAGAGGCGGGGATAGTGGCCTAGTGGTATTATCACTAGGTTATTAATCCAGAATCTCAGCTAATGTTCTGGGGACCTGGGTTCGAATCCCGCCATGGCAGATGGTGGAATTGGAATTCAATAAAAATATCTACTGGTGATCATAAAACAATTGTTGATTGTTGAAAAACTCATCTGGTTCACTAATGTCCTTCAGGGAAGGAAATCTGCCATCCTTACCTGGTCTGGTCTACATGTGACTCCAGAGCCACAGCAATGTGGTTGATGGGCAATGTGTGAATAAATAATTCTCATTACTTAAACCCACAAAAGCTTGCTGCTGCCATTTAGCTTGACCCCGCACATCGGGCCCTAAGAAAGACCCACATCTGGGTGTGGGCAGAGGTTCCAACTATCTCTCCCCCTTGTCCATAAGAGTGAGGAGCTGGAATCTAATTCCTCAGGTGGCAGAGTCCAGGACAAGGGAGCATGACCTTAAAATTAGAGCTACATAATTCAGGGCTAATACCAGGAAGCACTTATTTACAGAAATGGTAGTGGAGTTCTGGAACCCTCTCCCCAAAAGGTTGTTAAGGCTAGGCCAGGTCAAATATTCAAAACTGAGATGCTAAACATTTGTTACGCATTGTGTTACAGATGCTATGTTGGTAATTAGAGTTGAGATAAAGATCAGCCACGATCTAACTCAAAGATAGAACAGAATCAGTGTTTTGAATACTCCGATATGTTATGGTCTTATAAAGATGGGCGAATGGGGTTGAGATACTTATCAGCCATGATTGAATGGAAGAGCAGCCTCAATGGGCCAAATGGCCTAATTCTGCTCCTATATCTCATGGAGTGGCTCTCTCCTGCTCCCAAGTTCTTTTCCTATACTTCTAATTTTAACACAAATAGCAACCAAAATGAAGTACACAAGGATGGAAATAGTGATCAGACTAGTATTGGCTCATGTCTTGTGGTACTGCTGTTAAAAGTAAAACTGGTTAACTTGGGGAACGCAGCCTCATTGACATATTTATCGAACAGAAGAGAGCAGGCTAACTTCCTGTGCCCCCATTGCTTCGCTCCCCCCCCAGCCCCCCACAACTGTACCCATCCTCCTCAATAATACAAAAGTCTGAGATCACGTACCAACCGACTCAAGAACTGCTGCCACCAGACTCTTGAATGGACCTACCTTGTATTAAGTTGATCTTTCTCTACACCCTAGCTATGACTGTAACACTACATTCTGCAACCGCTCCTTTCCGCCTCCCTATGGACTCAATGAATGGTATGTACTCTGTGAACTTTGTCTGTATAGTGCACAAGAAACAATATTTTTCATTGTATGCAATACATGTGACAATAATAAATCAAATCGAACGACTGGAATTTAAAACTGAGTTCGGGTTGGAGTTGGGTTTCAGCTTTTTAAATACTCAACTGCAGCCTCCCATGCAACCCCGCCTGACCCATCCACTCATCCAATGTTTCAAACACTGGGTACCATCAATCAGAGATAGATCAAAAGCAGCATTCTGACCAAGTCCATTAAGCTGCTTGCTCGGATAATCAGATTGATTAGCTGGGGGTACGTTTTATTGGCTGCAGGTGAATGAAGAATGTACACTTGAATTTTGAACCATGAGTTCTAACTACAATCCCTCCGGCCGGATCGATTGCAAAGCTCTCAGGGCAGTTGAACTTGGAAGATTTCCCACATTTAGGAATACAATTCTCCGCAGTACATCTGTACTATCTATTCTCCTGATATGATCACAGACAGCGTACTTTCTTTTGAAGTTTTAAGAGATTTTGGATCACGCATCACCCTTGGCACCCTTTCGAGAGAATGGGAGTGAGAATTGTAGCGGTTTGAATTTTAAAAATCAGCTGTCGATTAAAATGTGTTCATATGTAACAAGGGAAGGCAGGATGCTGGTAGAAAGTGTAAAGAGCTTCTGCAAATACAAACTGCACTTCCGAGGCTTCGAAGAGAACTTTTGATAGAAACAGCTCTTCCATCCTCTGGGAGCTGAATTTCACTGGCAAAGATTTGACTTGACGATTAAAGATGGCTGCCATCGTCACAAAATGGCTGCAGCACAGAAGGAGGCCACTCAGTCCATCGTGTCTGCACCAGCTCTCCAAACAAGCATCATGGCTTAGTGCCATCCCCCTGCCTTTTCCCCGCACCTCTGCTCATTGTTTCTATTCAAGTAATCTTCTGATGCCCTTTTGAATTCGATGATTCCCCGAATAGAAAGAATGTGCAGAGGCGGAGGAATAATATACGTTCCGATGAATGTTCTGATATATTTACTGAGATGGCTGGATTAAAATGAATCTTGGGAGAAGTTGAAGCGCAAAAATGGTCTCAGAGTTACACTAACATGGCACTAAGCAGACAAAAGCAAAGTACTGCAGATGCTGGAATCTGAAACAAAAACAGAAAATGTTGGAAAATCTTAGCGAGTCTGGCAGCATCTGTGGGGAGAGAATAGAGCCAATGTTTCAAGTCTAGATGACCCTTTGTCAGAGTCATCTAGACTCAAAACCTTGGCTCTATTCTTGCTCCACAGATGCTGTCAGGCCTGCTGAGATTTTCCAGCATTTTCTGTTTTTGTTACACTAAGGATAGATTGGTTCGACTGGTCGTGTATTCACTGGAATTTGTAAGGATGAGAGGTGTTGTAATTGAAATGTATAAAATTCTAACAGGGCTGGACAGACTAGATGCAGGGAGGATGTTTTCCCTGGTTGGGGGAATCTAGAACCAGGGACACAGTCTCAGGACATGGAATAGACCACTTAGGACTGAGATGAGGAAATATTTCTTCACTCAAAGGGTAGTGAGCCTGTGGAATTCGCCACAATGAAAGGCTGTGGAGGCCAAGTCACGGTGGCACAGTGGTTAGCACTGCTGCCTCACAGTGCCAGAGACCAGAGTTCAATTCTGGCCTTGGGTGACTGTGTGGAGTTTACACATTCTCCCTGTCCCCGCGTGGGTTTCCTCCAGATGCACAGGTTTCCTCCTACCAGCCAAAGATGTGCAGGTTAGATGGATTAGCTACGGTAAATGAGCAGGGTTACAGGGATGGGGTGAGGGGGTGGGCCTGGTAATGGCCTCCCTCTGCATTGTAGGCATTCTATGGCGAGTTAGATATTTTAAAAAGATTTTAATCACGTCAAGTGGTTTGGGGAAAAAGTGGCAATATGGCATTGAGATAGAGGAGCAGCCATAATCAAACTGAATGATGGGACAGGCTTGAAGAGCCAAATAGCCTCCTCATGTTCCTAGTTTCTGTGTTTCCAAGTAGCAACTTTTATTGTTTCCTAATTGTTCACATGATGGCAAGCCATGAAACATTGGAATCTTTTGCGGTGCAATACTTTTTAGTTTTCTCAAGCTGGGTATTGCAAATGGAATGCATGGTGCCGCTTTCAATGGGGGGCTGGTCATTTTGGAATCCAAGTTGCCACCTGATGACTGATCATTAACTGGTACGTCATTTATTTGAGTAAATGTCAATGGATCAGTTCATCAGGTTTTTGGCAATTCAAAAGAATGCAGGAACATAGGAAATAGGAGCGAGAGTCGGTAATTCAGCCTTTCGAGCCTGCTCCGCCATTCTATATGATCATGGCTGATCTCCATCTCATCCTAACTCCACTCCCCTGCCTTTTCCCCACAGCTCTTTATCCCGCTTTTGATCAAATATCTATCTCTTTCTTGAATTCATTGATTGATTCTGCGTCCCCTGCACTCTGGGGCAGTGAGTTCCATAGATTCACAACCTCTGTGAGAAGTAGCTTCTCCTTATCTCTGTCTTGAACCACCCCCCTCTTACTCTACAATGATGACCTCTTGCCCTAGACTGTGCTAGAAGGGGGAACATTTGGTTAACATTTACTTTATCAATCCTGTTGAGGATTTTATATACCTCAACCAAATCCCCCCTCATTCTTCTGTACTCCAGCGACTACAAGCCCAAGCTACTCAACTGCTCATCAAAGGACAGCCTCTTCAAACCTGGAATCAATCTAGTGAACCTCTTCTGAGCCACCTCCAGTGCCACCACATCCTTCCTCAAAGAAGGTGATCAAAACTGAACACAATACTCCAAATATGGTCTCACCAATGCCTTATATAATTGTAAGAAGTTTAACAACACCAGGTTAAAGTCCAACAGGTTTATATAATTGTAACAACACTTCTCTACTTTTATATTCTAGCCCCTTTGCAATAAATGCCAAGGTTCCATTTGCCTTCCTTATAACATTCTGTACCTGCATACCCACTTTCTGAGACACATGCACAAGGACACCCAGATCCCTCTGCACAGACGCTTTTTGAATCTGTTTCCCATTTAAATAGTAATTTGTCCTTTTATTTTTCCAGCTAAAATGGATAATCTCGTATTTATCTGCATTAAACTCCATCTGCCAGATTCTGGCCCATTCCCCTAGCCTGTCAATATCCACTTTTAAACTTTTTATCTCCTCATCACAACCTGCTTTCCCACCTATTTTCATGTCATCAGCAAATTTTGCTAAGTTACACTCTGTCCCTGCTTGTAGATCATTGGTATAGATTGTGAATAGTTGTGGTCTGAGAACTGAACCCTGTGGGACCCCACTGGTTACAGATCGCCAACTGGAGAAGAATCCATTTATCCAAACCCCTGCTTTCTATCAGTCAACCAATCCGTACAAAGATATTGCAGAAATAAAGATCAAAATTGAACAGAAAAATAAAAGTGAAACTCAACCTTTATTTTTAATTCATTCGCAGAACATGGGCATCGCTGGCTGGCTAGGATTTATTGTCCATTCCTTGTTTGCCCAAGGCAGTTGAGAGTCAACCACATTGCTGTGGCTCTGGAGTCACATGTGGGCCAGACCAGGTAAGGATGGCAGATTTCCTACCCTAAAGGACATTCGTGAACCAGATGGGTTTTTCTGACAATCGACAATGGTTTCATGGTCATCGATAGATTCTTAATTCCAGATGTTTTTTATTGAATTCAAATTCCACCATCTGCCGTGGTGGGATTCGAACCCGGGTCCGCAGAAATTGAGCTGAGTTTCTGGATTAACAGTCTAGCGATAACACCACGAGGCCATCGCCTCCTGAAATCCTGCAGTCTGACCTAAGTACAAAGTTCTTCTGAAGAAGAGTTGAAACGGTAACTCCGTTCCTCTCTCCACAGATGCTGCCACACCGGTGGGATTTTTCCGATTTCCAGCATCGGCAGTATGTTGCTTTTACATGAAATCATTCTGAGCTCGATTCTGAAAGGTGTTAATCAAAGGGAGGCAATGACCTCGTGGTATTACTGCGAGACTATTAATCCAGAAATTCAGCTAATGTTCTGGGGACCGGGGTTCGAATCCCACCATGGTAGATGGTGGAATTTGAATTCAGTAAAAAATCAATTAAAAATCTAGCGATGACTATGAAACCATTGTCAATTGTCAGAAAAACCCATCTGATTCGCTAATGTCCTTTTGGGAAGGAAATCTGCCGTCCTTACCTGGTCTGGCCTACATGTGACTTCAGAGCCACAGCGATGTGGTTGACTCTTAAATACCTGCGGGCAACGAGAGATGGGCAATAAATGCAGGCCAGCCATATTCCATGAATGAATTAAAAAAAATCTGCCAAACTCGTGTCAAGTCTCATTCTCCACTGACCTGCAACCTGGCTCCTAGCCCCTGAATGCCAACATTTACAAATTCTCTTTCCCAGTTCAAATCCCTCCCAGGCCTCACTCCTCCCTATCTCTGTGACCTTCTTCAGCTCTGGGACATCCAAGTTGCCTGCAATACTCCAATTATTCTTGGCTCGGATCTTCATCCTCAAGGAGTGTGGCGGGAGTCAGGAAAACCCCCGGCTCAGCCAGCCCATCTTGTGGGAAAGTGCTGGCAAAGGCGAGATCATCCTTGATGTGGGTGGAGATGGGGCTGGGGTTCAGCCAACCAAACCGGGGCGAAGTTTGGAAGCAGGCACAGTGGCTGCAAGGCTGTTTAAGAGGCCCACCTCACTGTCATGGGACTTTGTCCCAGCCAAAATAAACATGAAGGCCCACCAGCCCTCACCTCTTGCTCTCCACTGCTCCCCACACCCCATCCATGCCATCTCATGTCCTACCATTTATGGCCCCTCATGCTCCCTACAAAAAGCTCTACCATTCCACGCATATCCATAAAAGTCTGTCAAACAGTATTTTCTCTGGGGTACGGCTGTTTTAACTGGATTTTTTTTTACACAGAAGGTGGTGGGTGCTTGGAACTCGCTGCCGGGGGTGGTAGTGGAAGCAGATACGATAGTGACTTTTAAGGGCATCTTGACAAATGCATGAATAGGATGGGAATGGAGGGATATGGTCCCCGGAAGGGTAGGGGGTTTTAGTTCAGTCGGGCAGCGTGGTCGGTGCAGGTTTGGAGGGCCAAAGGGCCTGTTCCTGTGCTGTAATTTTCTTTGTCCTTTGTTCTTTGATCTTTGTTGTCTAGGCTCCCAGCCAAACCTCATTATGGACGTCACCCCTCTGAAAAAGTGAATCATCCAGCATCAGTTTTCGACTTGCCAACCTCTGTGAGCCATACAGCACGGCTTTGTCAAAGGGAGGTCATGTCTGACAAATCTGTTAGAGTTCTTTGAGGAGGTAACAAGGAAGTTAGATAAAGGAGAACCAGTGGACGTGATTCATTTAGATTTCCACAAGGCCTTTGACAAGGTGCTGCATACGAGACTGTTAAATAAGTTAAGTGCCCATGGTGTTAAGGGTAAGATTCTGGCATGGATAGAGGATTGGCTGACTGGCAGAAGACAGAGAGTGGGAATAAAGGGTTTTTTTTCAGGATGGCAGCCGGTGACTAGTGGTGTGCCTCAGGGGTCAGTGCTGGGACCACAACTTTTCACAATATACATTAACGATTTGGAGGAAGGAACTGAAGGCACTGTTGCTAAGTTTGCAGATGATACAAAGATTTGTAGAGGGACAGGTAGTATTGAGGAAGCAGGGGGGCTGCAGAAGGACTTGGACAGGTTAGGAGAGTAGGCAAAGAAAAGGCAAATGGAATACAATGTGGAAAAGTGTGAGGTTATGCACTTTGGAAGGAGGAATGGAGGCATAGGCTATTTTCCAAATGGGAAAATGCTTAGGAAATCAGAAACACAAAGGGACTTGGGAGTCATTGTTCAAGATTCTCTTAAGGTTAACGTGTAGGTTCAGTCAGCAGGTAGGAAGGCAAATGCAATGTTAGCATTCATGTCGAGAGGGCTAGAATACAAGAGCACGGATGTACTTCTGAGGCTGTATAAGGCTCTTGTCAGATCCCATTTGGAGTATTGTGAGCAGTTTTGGGCCCCGTATCTAAGGAAGGATGTGCTGGCCTTGGAAAGGGTCCAGAGGAGGTTCACAAGAATGATCCCTGGAATGAAGAACATGTCGTATGAGGAACGGTTGAGGACTCTGTCTGTACTCGTTGAAGTTTAGAAGGATGAGGGGGAATCTTATAGAAACTTACAAGATACTGCGAGGCCTGGATAGAGGGGACGTGGAGAGGATGTTTCCAGTAATAGGAAAAACTAGAACCAGAGGGCACAACCTCAGGCTAAAGGGACGATCCTTTAAAACAGAGATGAGGAGGAATTTCTTCAGCCAGAGTGGTGAATCTGTGGAGCTCTTTGCTGCAGAAGGCTGTGGAGGCCAGGTCATTGAGTGTCTTTAAGACAGAGATAGATAGGTTCTTGATTAATAAAGGAATCAGGGGTTATGGGGAAAAGGCAGGAGAATGGGGATGAGAAAAATATCAGCCATGATTGAATGGCGGAGCAGACTCGATGGGCCAAGTGGCCTAATTCTGCTCCTATGTCTTATGGATTTTGATTCTGGACTCAAGTAGAAGATTAATTCTTTATCCTGTGGTCTTTGCCCTGTGAATCTCTCTTTCTCTCTCCATCATTTATTGTGTGAATCGCACAGGGAGCTACATAGCATTACTCACTCCCACATTTTGAGTGTGTGCAAATAAACTAACCCTCTGAGTTTATCCTATCTCAATTTGGCTATCGAATTATTAATAAAAATTGGATCACACCAAAACTGGGCTTGGGGGGGGGAGGGGGGTGTTTGGTAAATACACCGCCACTTATAAGCGGGGAAATGAAATCAAAAGCAACTTTCTGTTCAAGGATAGATAATCAGAGGATAAATCAGGGCTGTTTAAATTACACCCTCTCCTCTCTGTAACAACATTTGCTGTGAGCATAAGACAGCAGTTTCAGATTGCTAATATTTCACAGCTTTTCGGTGGAATAGTTCACGAGTTGGGTTGGGTTGATGATGCCACAGCTAATGAAACGTTCACGCCATCCGGCACAACACACAATTAAGGAAAAATACATTTCCTTTCTCGCAACGAAACTTCACTTTGACCGACGGAGACAGATTTCAAAAACGAGTGTCGACTCTTCTAATCTCCCCTGACCTTGAGCGTGCCGAGATTGAGTTTTTGTTCCCCGATCCCCCAATAACAATACCACGGCGGTCAATAAGACGCAGCGTCTGCTGGGGGTTTGGTGGGGGGGGGGGGGGGTGGGGGTGGAGCGGGGGGAGCTACATCTGCTCTGCGTTAACGGGGCACAGCCAGACAGCGACAAGGTTACAGCGAGAACTTTGACACAGCTATATTCAGCAGTCCCAGAGAGCCTGTCAGCTGAAACGGCTCAAGCCCAATTTACTGCAAGCCTCATTTACATGAGGAATGTAATTGTTAATGCCCGAAGCATTGCCAGGGCACCGTGCCAGAAGTGACACACACACAACGGCCAAATTATTAGCCCTCTGCTGTACTTTGATGGGGGGGGGGGGGGGGGGGGGCATTTTGTTGAAATACTCGCTGTCATTGCTAAATGTTCACTAATTTCTTCTCTCCCCCTTCCCCCCTCTGCCTTACAGTTTAATTTTAATTCCGTCCCTTCTGGGGACAGGTGGATGGCAATGCTCACCCTTTTAGGTCACCTCTGCCATTTGTTCAGATTACATTCAGCAACAATGCCCTACCCTTGGCGATCACTGACATTTTGACTCTGTGGTGAAGGTTAATAAAGAAACAGATGGTTAAACAGTGCAGCTGTTTCTCTCATCAGGAATGTAAGATAAGCCACATTAACGCTATGCCTCAATTCTTGCAAGAATTACTTCCATTTCGGCTTTTCGGGAAGGGGGGGAGGGTGCGGAAGGTGGATGCAAACACAGATTAATAAGGACACTTTGCGAAAATAAGCAAAATACTGCGGGCGCTGGATTCTGAAGCAAGAACAGAAAATGCTGGAAAAACTCAACAGGTCTGGCAGCATTGATAGGGAGAGATATAGAGTTAACCTTTAGGGGGACATGATGAACCACGAGTATTATCGCTAGACTATTAATCCAAAAACTCAGCTAATGCTCCCTGGGGACCCGGGTCCGAATCCCGCCACGGCAGCTGGTGGAATTTAAATTCCAAAAAAAAATCTGGAATTAAGAATCTACTGATGAACATGAGTCAATTGTCGGAAAAACCCATCCGGTTCACTTATGTCCTTTAGGGAAGAGAATCTGCCATCCTTACCTGGTCTGGCCTACATGTGGCTCCAGAGCCACAGCAATGTGGTTGACTCTCAACTGCCCTCTGGCAACTAGGGATGGGCAATAAATGCTGGCCAGCCAGCGACACTCATGACCCACGAATGAATAAAAAAAGTGTGTTTGACTCTTCATCAGACCAAAACAGAGGGAGATTGTGTGAAATATTAAACTGTAGTTGGGGGAGATTGCAACAAGATGTAGCAACCACAAAAACAAGACAGATGGCCTAGTGTGGGAGGTGGGGGAGAAGGGAGACAATAATTATATGGAATTGCAATATCACCAGAGGTTGTCTGCCGGAAGGGCAGTACTTTTCCCATAATATTCTCCAGTTTCCTAACTGAGCTTCCATCCGCCAAGGAAGTCAACCTGGAGGTCACATGGCCGACTGATCAGTGCAACGAGGATCAGCTGTCTAATCTTGCCAGACTACATCAGCAGAGCACTGAGTCTGGCGAAGGGGAAGCCAAATTGGTGAATGTGAAGCATTTGCCACGTGTGTAACTATGCCTTTGTTGCTGAGCTCAGGCTGTACGAAAACCCTGATGTAGATTGAACTTTGACCTATGGGCTAACCCGCTCTGGTAATCTGACCTTCTTTGTCCATGTACCTGGATGAGCACCTGGCACGTCAGAACATTCAGGGCTATGGGCCAAATGCTGGCAGGTGGGAGTTCAGGTATTTCTAATGTGTCGGTGCGGATTTGATGGGCCGAAGGACCTCTTCTGCGCTGACTGATTATATGATTCTACGTTTCGACCTTGCCTCTGCCTTCCCCTCCTGAAGGACTTGGCCGCTGTTATATATAGTTGAGTTTTCCCGAGGAAATGGATTCACTATCCAGGTTTAAAGTTAGGAGTGTAAAGTTAGGCTCAAAGAGCTAGGCATTTATTTCCTTTCTTTGCTGTTTTGTTGGACATCTGAACACCTTTAAATAAATATTCTTTTGTTACATTTGAACTGCGTGAACTCCATCCCACCTGTCGTGACCCCCAACCCCTTGCGACATCACAGGGATATTTTTTTAAAAGGGTTGAAGTTGGAGGATATAGGATACAGGCTAACTTGTTTAACTCAATGTCAAGGAAACTTTCCCATCTCCTTAGATATCCTGGAAAACCCATTATTCGGACTAAATCAGCCATGTATAGGAACTCATGATTTTCACTGACATAATGAGAATCTCACATGGTGTTATTTTTAGCCTAATTATGACGTAAGCCACAAGCATCTGACTAGTATGTGTGCTGTGATCTATAGCAATCATAGGACAGAGCAGTGGCTTCTGCTTATTCCAAGAAGTTTATAACTATCAATATGGCACAGTGGTTAGCACTGCTGCCTCACAGCGCCAGGGACCCAGGTTCAATTCCCGGCTTGGGTCACTGTCTGTGTGGAGTTTGCACATTCTCCCCGTGTCTGCGTGGGTTTCCTCCGGGTGCTCCAGTTTCTTCTCACAGTCCGAAAGATGTGCTGGTCATGCTAAGTTCTCCCTCAGTGTTACCTGAACAGGCGCTGGAATGTGGCAACTAGGGGACCTTCACAGTAACTTCATCGCAGTGTTAATGGAAGCCTACTTGTGACAATAATGAATAAATGTTTTTGCACTGAAAGATTTCTAATCAGGGATTGGTTAAAAGGGAAATGAGCTCCTCAACAGTCTTTTTGAGGATACAGCTTTGGAAGTTTAAGAGTGGCCACTGAAACATCACAAATATTGCTCCCATCCATTTTATTTGCAATCACTTCCCCTGCCTGAGCAGCCACAATCATTTCCATCCTAGATGGTGCACCGTGGGTGGAGGAGGGGGGAGCCTGGTGAGAAGAGAAAACAAAATGGATGCGGGGGGAGGTGGGGGGGGGGCCTGGAATTTTTGGTGTGCAAGTTGCCCAATCGTTTTGGCTCCTTTTCTTCCTTAGACAACCCATAGATTCCGCATCATTATTCACCACTTTGGTCAGTTCTATCGCTCAGTCACCCTCTTGAATTAGAGCATGCCCTCTCCTTGATGCAGCAGTTCAAGAAAGCAGTTCACCGCCACCTTCTCAAGGGCAATTAGGGATGGGCAGTAAATGTTGGCCAGCCAGCGATGCCCACATCCTTTGGATGCATTAAAAAATAAAACTGCCTAGTTTTTCTAAAGTTGTTGTCAGTTGCCTTGTTAGTTCCCATTTTGTCCTTGTTAAGCCCAGTTTTAATTAGAGTCGGAATGTTACATTTTCCTGTTGCATTGACTCTAGCATCCCAATTTTCTTCCGTGCGCTCCTTACATTATTGTGCACATCATTTAATCCTTTTCCTTTGTTGCTATTGGCAAACTTTTCTGCACCTGCTCCATTGCCTTGATGTACTTTCTGTTTGACTTCCTGAAGTCACCCTCTGATCCCCTTCCTCACTTTACTATTCTGAACCAGTTCTGCCCCACACCCTGCATCTGGCCTCTGCTTCCTGCACCCGTCCTCTACTGCCTGCATCTCGCTTCTACATCCTGGACCCGTCCTCTACTGCCTGCATCTGGCCTCTACTCCCTGAACCTGGTATCTGCTCCATTTCTCAGATCTTAGAATTTTTGGCCTAGATTTTCACAACAATGGTGAGGCTCTCCATCACTCTGTCACATATTTTCACAGTAACTTCATTGCAGTGCTAATGTAAGCCTACTTGTGACACAAATAAATAAACTTAAAATAAACTTTAAACATAATTCATCATGTCTGTTGACATAAGACGAGGACTTGTATTACTGGATTAGTGCTACATGACTGATTTCACAACCATCCATTATCACAGTAGGGTGCCTGCTATTTCAGTTTGATTGACAGCTTCAAGTGGGTAAAGACCCTGTGATAATGGGACTGTGAGTTCCAACGTTTGTTGTTAGAAGGGATTGTGACCTTGAATGAAAAGTGTGTTGTAATGAGGCCACATTTACCTGAAGGAATGTAAATGTAGTAAATGTATTTTTATGAATGAAAGAGTATTTTTCAATATAATGAAGTCACTTAGAACTTATATTTTAGAGAATTTTATTTTATCACATCTCCACATGGGTCCTGAGGTTTGCCATGCAAACTGTGAGGGGAAAAAGGATAATGAATGTTAGGAGATGGGTTCACGTGAGTTGGCACTAAGTTGCCATTGTAAAGTAAAGTAAAGTTTATTTATTAGTCACAAGAAAGGCTTACATTAACACTGCAATGAAGTTACTGTGAAATTCCCCTCGGCGCCACACTCTGGTGCCTGTTCGGGTCAATGCACCTAACCAGCACATCTTTCAGACTGTGGAAGGAAACCGGAGCACCCGGAGGAAACCCACGCAGACGTGGGGAGAACATGTAAACTCCACACAGACAGTGACCCAAGCGGGGAATCGAACCCAGGTCTCTAACACTATGAGGCTGCAGTGCTAACCAATGTGCCACCATGTTATTGGGGTTATAAAGAGTGATAGAAGGTTGCAGGAGAGGCATAGGTTGGCATGGACTGTATGAAGGGTTATGGGATGGATGGGAGGCATGAGATGGCATGGGAAGTATGTGGGAGGGTGAACAGTGAGGGTGGGAGGGATGATTCATGTTGTAAGCACTGTGGGAGTCCTGAATCACACCTTCCACCCGGTACCCCTTCTGCACCCGACATCCTCCTCAGTTTTTCCCCTGTCCTCCACCCTAACTTCTAATCCAACTCACACACACCCACCAACTCCAACCCCTACAAACATATCAACTCGTGTTTGATATGTCAGCAAAGGTTTACCAGGCTGATTCTGGGGATGGCGGGGCTGATGTATGGGGAGAGACTGAATAGGTTAGGATTGTTTTCGCTGGAGTTCAGACGAATGAGGGGGGATCTCAGACTTATAAAATTCTAACAGGGCGAGACAGGGTAGACGCAGGAAAGATGTTCCCGATGATGGGGGAGTCCAGAACCAGGGGTCATATTTGAGGATTCTGGGTAGACCATTTGGCTCGGAGATGAGGAGACATTTCTTCACCCTAAGAGTGGTGAGCCTGTGGAATTCATTACACAGGAAGTAGATGATGCCAAAACATTGAATGTATTCAAGAGGCGGCTGGATACAGCACTTGGAGCGAATGGAATCAAAGGTTATGGGGAGAAAGCAGGATTGGGCTATTGAGTTGGATGATCAGCCATGATCGTGATGAATGGCGGAGCAGGCTCGAAGGGCCTCCTCCTGCCCCTATCTTCAATGTTTCTATGTAAGTCTTCCCTCCACCATGCAAATTAACAAACTTTAAAACAGGAAAATGGCCATCAGTCAATTGAAATGGTTAAGACTTTACTGTCAGGTTTTAAACATAAAGTCAGGACTAATGTTTCCAGGCGATCTCTCTCTCTCTGTATCACATGTGCTTTGATCAGAAAAAGTGGATGCTGAGTAAAATAGCGAGTGAATAAAAATGAGTTTTTGTGCTGAGATTGCCTCTGCATGCACACAATTAAGACAGTTTCCCTCTGGTTGCTCAAGTTGTCCTGCTATTTTTAGGACTAATTAGTCATTTTTTTCTTCTGTCCGTCACTCAACTCTGCTGTTCCAATTGTTTCCTTCAACATTGAAGTATAGATGTTTTGGCGATCTTCTTGTTACTTGAGGACACCGGTCACAAGCCAGCAGAAGCCACAAGATGACAGGCTAAATTTCTCAGGCTCTTATAGATTCTGATTTTATTCTTTTCATTCCAAATCTTCCAGGGTCTTTTTTGTCCTGGAAAATCAGCAATTAGGCAAGCGAGCATGGGTTGGGAGCTTTCTAACTAATGCAAGAGACTGGAGATTTGTGAATTAGCTGGAAAGTTCCAGCTCCAACACGAAATGCCGGAGGAGGTGGTGGATGCAGATTCTATAGCAACGTTTAAGAGGCATTTGGATAGATACGTGAATAAGCAGGGAATTGAGGGATATGGACCACGTAGAGGCAAGAAAATATTAGATTAGAGAGGCATCTGTATCAGCACAGACTTGGTGGGCTGAAAGGCCTGTTCCTGTGCTGTATTGTTCTTTGTTGCTTTTGTTAAACATAGAAACACAGAAGATAGGAGCCATTCGGGCCTTCGAGCCTGCTCCACCATTCATCACGATTATAACTGATCATCCAACTCAATAGCCTAATGCTGCTTTCTCCCCATAACCTTTAATCCCATTCATCCCAATATATCTAGCCATCTCTTGAATATATTTAATGTTTTGGCATCAACTACTTCCTGTGGTAATGAATTCCACAGGCTCACCACTCTTTGGGTGAAGAAATGTCTCCTCACCTCCATCCTAAATGGTCGACGCCGAATCTCAGACTGTGACCCCTGGTTCTGGACTCCCCCACCATTGGGAATATCCTCCCTGCATCTACCCTGTCTAGACCTGTTAGAATTTTATAAGTCTCTATGAGATTCCCCTCTCTCTCTCGTCTGAAATCCAGCGAAAACATTCCTCACCTAGTCAGTCTCTCCTCATACATCAGTCCCTCCATCCCCGGAATCAGCCTGGTAAATCTTCACTGCGCTCCCTTAAGTGTTCACTTTGCCTATGAGGAGTCCAGGGAACAAGAGGCCACTTCACAACTCTTAATTCTTCCATTATTGAACTCCAAACTTCTTGTTCTTTTCTTAATGCATGGGAGTGAAGACTTTTGTAACCACATGCAATCCTCTGACATGTGCTCCTTAGTGTAAAATTCCTCAGTGTGCTATTCTAACACTGTAAAATTGAAATGTTTAAGACTTAGAATCATAGAATCACTACAATGCAGAAAGAGGCCATTTAGGCCCTCAAGCCTACAACGATAACCATCCCACCCAGGCCCTTTCCTGTAGCCTCACATATTTACCCTGCTAACTCCCTGACTCGAAGGGGCAATTCAGCATGGCCAATCCACCTGACCCGCACATCCTTGGGCTGTGGGGGCAAACCAGAGCACCCGGAGGAAACCCATGCAGACACAGGGAGAAGGTGCAAACTCCACACAGGCAATGACCCAAGGTCGGAGTCAAACTCAGGACGCTGGCGCTGTGAGGCAGCAGTGTTAACCACATTACTGTAAGATTACCAATTGCATTAAAATCAGAAACAGGTTTAACCAACATGTTAAGCACTGTGCTACCAGAGAAAGTTAAGACCCTTGGCTGAAGTCCAGCTCAATACTGAGGTAATGCTACATTATTGATAGATGTTGTCTGTCTATGATGTGGATGTCATAAAGTCATAGAGGTTTACAGCATGGAAACAGGCCCTTCAGCCCAACTTGTCCATGCCGCCTAGTTTTTACCACGAAGCTAGTCCCAATTGCCCACATTTGGCCCATATCCCTCTATACTCATCTTACCCATGTAACTGTCTAAATGTTTTTTAAAAGACAAAATTGTACCTGCCTCTACTACTGCCTCTTGTAGCTTGTTCCAGACACTCACCACCTTCTGTGTGAAAAAATTGCCCCTCTGGACCCTTTTGGATCTCTCCCCTTTCACCTTAAACCTATGCCTTCTAGTTTTAGACTCCCCTACCTTTGGGAAAATATATTGACTATCTAGCTGATCTGTGCCCCTCATTATTTTATAGAACATAGAACATCGAAAAAATACAGCACAAACAGGCCCTTCAGCCCACAAGTTGTGCCGGTCATGTCCCTACCTACCTAGGCTTATATATAGGCTTACCTATAACCCTCAATCCTATTAAGTCCCATGTACACATCCAGAAGTCTCTTAAAAGACCCTTTCGAGTTTGCCTCCACCACCACTGACGGCAGCTGATTCCACTCACCCACCACCCTCTGGGTGAAAAACTTACCCCTGACATCTCCTCTGTACCTACTCCCCAGCACCTTAAACCTGTGTCCTCTCGTAGCAGCCCTTTCAGCCCTGGGAAAAAGCCTCCGAGAATACACCCGATTATAGACCTCTATAAGATCACCCCGAAGCCTCCTAAGCTTCAGGGAAAAAATTCCCAATCTATCCAGCCTCTCCTTATAACTCAAACCATCAAGTCTCGGTAGCATCCTAGTCAATCTTCTCTGCACTCTTTCTAATTTAACGATATCCTTTCTATAATAGGGTGACCACAACTAACTGCATTAAATGTCGTGTCATGACATGTCATGTCATGTAAAAAAACATGTGAATGATCCCATGGCAACACTCAAAGAGCAGGAGTGGTCTTGGGCTGCACCATAAACAGACTAAAAGGTCACTCATCACTTTTGCTCTTTGTGAAATTATGCAGTTGCTTTTACCTGCACAACGGTAACGCAGAGTATTAATTCATTGATTGTAATGTCATTTGAGACATTCTCAGAGGTGCGAGAGAAAAGCAAACTCAAATCTAGGATCCAGAAGCGCATAAACACCGTTTTAACCAGCTGCACCATAAAGTCCTTCTGGTCAAAATAATAATTGCACGCATACATCATGTCATCCAAATATCTCAAAGCACTTTAAACAGCAAACTGGCTTTCTGATGTAGTGTAGATAAGACCAGTTGCTAAGTTATGTCTTAATCTATTTATAAATGTGTATGTATACAATATATTAATACCTAAATTGCTAAAACTTTCATTTTTTTATTAATTTGTGGGACATGGGTATCGCTGGCTGGCCAGCATTTATTGCCCATCCCTAGTTGCCTTGAACTGAGTGCCTTGCTAGGCCATTTCACAGGGCTGTTGAGGCGGTTGTGATTCTGCAGTCACATGTAGACTGGACCAGGTAAGGATGGAAGATTTTCTTCCCCAAAGGATATTAGTGAACCAGATGAGTTTTTTCACCAATTGACAATGGTTTCATGGTCATTAGTAGATTCTTTATTCCAGATATTTTTATTGAATTCAAAATTCACCATCTGCCGTGGCGGGATTTGAAACCGGGTCCCCAGAACATTAGCTGAGTTTCTGGATTAATAGTCTAGCAAAAATACTACCAGGCCTTCGCCTTCCTTTTACTATACCTGTTTTGGAACTGAACCAATTTAAATTGGTAATCTGAGTAATCTGCACCTTACGTGCTGTAAGCTACAGGGCTATGGCCTGTGTGCAGGAAGGTGGGATTAGGAAGGGCACTTGGGTGTCCTCAGGATGGCATGGACAAAATGGGCTGAATGGCCTCCTTCAGTGCTGTAACTTTTCTCTGGTTCTAAACTGAAGTAGTGGGGATGGTGATGAGTTAACTTGATGTGTTTTCTTCCAGCCTTTTCAACAAGCAGCATAGACAGAGAACTAAAGGTACCATCACAGGTACACGGCCCAGCAGGTAACTTGGGAGGCGATTCTCCCATCGCGACCCGCAAATTTTCTGCCAGGTCCGGTCAGGAGAATCGCGTGTCGGCCATTTCGTGGGATTGGCGCATGCGTTCCCGACGCATTTGCGTCTCCCAGAGCCAGGGAACAGGCGCAGTCGGAACCGCGCTGGAAACCGGCAGGATGAGAGGTAAGTGATTTCAATCTGTTTTATATATATCTTAAATGTAGTTTAAATGTCACTATCGGACCTGACACGGAACTTGCCGGGCCCGATAGCATCTCTCACCCCGCCAGGGGTACATCACCCCGGCGGGGTTTACACTAGCTCCCCATGTTCGGGGAACTAGCGGGAGACCCCGCCGGAGTGAAGGGGGGGGCAATCAGGGCCTCCCAGGGGGGTTGGACGGCGGGGCGGTGGTGCCCCCTGGGCATGGGCACTCTGGCAGTGCCAGCCTGTGCCCCCTGACACTGCCCAAGGGGCAAAGTGCCCATGTCGAGAGGGCAGATTGGCACTGCCCATTGGGCATCGCGCAGTGCCAAGGGGATGGTGCCTACTGTGGGCGGGGCCTAGGGGCGATTGGTGTGGGTGGGGGGGTCCCACTGCCACTCTGCATGGGGATCGGTCTGGGTTGGAGGGGGGTCAGAGATCGGGGCGGGCTGGGGGGGTTGGTCTGCCTCCCGTCTGGGGCCTCTGGGGGGAGGGGGGGTTTGGTCTGCCTGGGGGGGGGTCAGCGGGGGAGGAGTCTGCTATGGTGGGGGTGCTGGCCAGCAAACGGGGAGTCTGACAGATCAAGACCACTGCGCATGCGTAGAGGTCCAAAACTGTCAGACTTTGATGCGAATAGGCCCCCTGGATTTTTAATAAGTTTCACAATTGTGACCTCTGCAGTGCACAGAGTGTGGAGATTCAGATCTGAAACTGCACTGGAGAAACAATCAGGATCTAGACCAGTTTTCTGGCCAGTTCAGCACTTTTGGGAGACTCGCCCTCTTGTTTTCTGCCCATTACGGCCACAGGTTTACTCTGAGGCAATACACTATTTTGCGCAGGGCTACACGTGGTTTTACTCGGAAGCTAATCCGGATGTGAAGACCATTGTGCGATCAAAGCCTGGCTTTTGCTGTGCTTACCTTTTTGAATGCTACCAATCTTTAATTAACCCTCACTCCCAGGAGGTATGTCAGAGGCAACACCTCCTGTAAGCCCTCTGCACACAGGCTTCTCAAAACATTTGAAAATGATACTTATTTCTGTCACCTACTGATCTGTGCAGATCGCCCATCGAGCTAAGAACTTCTCAAATCCCCATAACACATCACTTTCCAGAAGTTAGCAGGTAAGGAGTGATTTGATTGAAGGTTTTCAATGCTTTCAGGGGAACTATGATGTGGAGATGCCGGCATTGGACTGGGGTGGGCACAGTAAGAGGTCTCATAATACCAGGTCCAACAGGTCCAATCACGACAGGGATTCCAAATAAACCTGTTGGATGTTAACCTAGTGTTGTGAGCCTTCTTAGGGGAACTGACAAGGTTGACAGAGAGCAACTATTTTCAATGGTTGGAGAGTTCATATCTCAGGGAATAGTCTAAAGGTTAGAAGCAGGAGCAAAATTAGGAAACAGTTCTACGCAGAAAGGATGGGAGTAGTTTGGAATCCCCTTCCACAAATGACAGTTGATGCCAAATAAACTGTTCATTTCATATCTGAGATCACTAGATTTCTGTTAGCCAAATGTACTAAGGATATGGGGCAGTGGCAGAGAGATGGATTTAGGTCATTAACCAAGTACGATCTCAGCGAATGGCAAATCTCATAAGTTAGACCAGCATAATCAAGCACCCCACGCACCCCAAACATTCTCTCTTCCACCTTCTTCCGTTGGGAAAAAGATACAAAAGTCTAAGATCACGTACTAACCAACTCAAGGACAGCTTCTTCCCTGCTGCCATCGGACTTTTGAATGGATCTTTTTTAAATTCATTCATAGGACTTGGGCATCGCTGGCTGGCCAGCATTTATTGCCCATCCCTAGTTGCACTTGGCTAGGCCATTTCCGAGGGCTTTTGAGAGTTGACCACATTGCTGTGGCTCTGGAATCACACGTAGGCCAGACCAGGTAAGGACGGCAGATTTCCTTCCCTAAAGGAAATTAGTGAACCAGATGGGTTTTTCCAACAATCGATTCATGGTCATCAGTAGATTCTTAATTCCAGATATTTTTTATTAAATTCAAATTCCACTCTCTGTTGTGGGAGGATTCAAACCCAGGTCCCGAGAACATTAGGTGAGTTTCTGGATTAATAGTCTAGCCATAATACCACTCAACAATCGCCTCCCTGGTAGACCTAACATATATTAAGTTGACCTTTCTCTTTATCCTATCTGTAACTGCAACACTATATTCTGCACCCTATCCTTTCCTTCTCCCCTATATACTCTATGAACGGTATGCTTTGTCTGTATAGTGCGCAAGAAACAATACTTTTCACTGTATACCAATACATGTGACAATAATAAACCCAATCAATTCAATCTAATTGCTCCAAACACACCACCACTTCCCCGTCCCATTCACTGACATTTCAGATGCCCCGTTGCCCTCACCTTTCTCAGTTCGCATTTCCAAGCAAGTTTAGTTTAGTTTATTTTAATAGTGTCATAAGTAGGCTGACATTAACACTGCAATGAAGTTACTGTGAAAATCTCCTAGTCGACACACTCCGGCACCTGTTCGGGTACATTATATTCTGCACCCTATCCTTTCCTTCTCCCCTATATAGTCTATGAACGGTATGCTTTGTCTGTATAGTGTGCAAGAAACAATACTTTTCACTGTATACCAATACATGTGACAACAATAAACCCAATCAATTCAATCCAAATGCCCCAATGCACATCTTTCGGACTGTGGGAGGAAACCGGAGCACCCGGAGGAAACCCATGCAGACACGGGGAGAACGTGCAGCTTCTGCACAGACAGTGACCCAAGCCAGGAATCGAACCCGGGTCCCTGGTGCTATGAGGCAGCAGTGCTAACCACTGTGCCACCATGCCGTCACAAACAGTTTTCCAACTGAAGGGTGTGTAAAAGTCTAACTAACGGGGTCTGCCTGCGAAATGCCCCAGCCTGGTAAGTCCCGCACAATACTTCACCAAGTCCTACAATCTATGGACCATCAATTGCTTTCTGGAAAATGCAGATTCCACATTTAGGGCCTCTGTAAATGCAACAATGAACCGAACCCCATGCCCGATTTTAGTAAAATATTAAACCGATAATGCTTTATGTAACAGCTATTATTTTGCAGGCAGTTAATAGGCAGCAAAAGTTCTATATCTAATCCCAGGAGCAGCATCCATTAAAGTCTTAAGAGGAACAGAACAAAGTATTCCATTAGCAGCTTTGGATCAAAATGCTTGTGGAAGATCGACCTTCAGAAGTGCAATCATTAGCTCACTTTTGTGATGTGGCAGCGACTGAATTGTCCCAACATTTGCATACTGCTTCCTTTCTGTAAGAGCCTCTCTGAATATCTAGCCAGATATTTGAATACATTTCAAAAATAATTGTACATCGCCCCCGTGAAAGTACAGGCAATTTTCTTTCCCACCAATCATTTGGGAGAAAGCGGTGTGCGGCGGGGGCAGAGGTTTGGTGCTGCTGACACATATCTACTTCACTGCATTACTCGGGCCCAACTGACAGCTTCTCTTCAGTGAGTCGCGGACGAGCAAGACAGCCACCAACAAGAAATAAAGGAGCCTGCATTCATTTATATGGTGCCTCTCCTGACCTCAGTACATCCCAAAATGCTTTTCAGTTCATTCCTTTTGACATAATGTGGAAAACACAGGAGTCAATTTGCACAAAGCAAGCCCCCACAAACCTCCATGCTTTTCACAATTAAAAAAATAAGAAATGGAACAGTTTAGGCAGCATGAGGAAAGAGATTGTTTTTTTCCCATTTCCCCCCACCCAACCCACCACAGCCAAGGTGGGAATTGCCGTAGGCAGAACCGGAAAATCCCGCCCTCTAATGGGCCAAATTCCTAGTTGCGGATGCGGGACAAGCATGGATGTCACTTGGTACAATCGGCATTTCCCAGAGGTAAGATGGGAAGGTGATGGGGATTTGGAGGGGGGGAGGGGAGGTTCAGAAGGTGGGGGGGGGAGGGTGGTGGGAAAGGGTTAGAGGGGAGGGAGCAGAAAGGAGGGTTTGTGTAGGATTGGGAGATGGCAGGTTGGAGGGAAAGGATAGGGTCAGGGGTTGGGGAGGAGAGGGAGGATTGGGGGATTTGTTGGGGAATGAGGGGGTTGGGGGAGGGGGGAAGGGATAGGGTAGGGTGTGGAGTTGGGGAGGAGGGGAAAAGGTGAGGGGTAGGGGAGAAAGGCCAGTTGGAGGGAGGGGTTAGGGTGCAGAGCTGGGGAGAAGGGGGGGGAGAGTGGGGGTTAGGGCAGGAGGGCAGGTGGGAGGGAGGGGGTAAGGTAAGGAGTTGGGGAGGGGGATGGTGAGGGGAGAATGGGGGAGGGGGAGAGGAGGGTGGGGGAAGGGGGAGAGGACAGCGGTTTGGAGGGAGGCGGTAGGGTGAGGAATTGGGGAGGCAGGGGAGGGTGAGGGGAGGGGGGAGTGGAGAGCAGGGAGGGTGCAGCAGGATGACACACCTACAAATGGTTTGATCTCATTGATGGCCAGTTCCAACCTCCTGCCTGAAACTAATTGGCATTGTTGATTTGCTGGAGGGGAACAGTGTAGCTCCTGGAGGCAGCCTTCCAGTGACAGACCCTGTGGATCCAGCACTTCAGGTAAACTTACAGACCATCCCCCTGTCTGATGGACAGCCCCCTCGACAATGGTGGCCGGGGAACAGAGGTCATATTTATTTTCATTTCAATGTTGAAAAAGCTGGCAAGAGGGCAGCTCCACCTTTGGGCCCACTCAGCCTCACCTGGTTGAAAAGCTAGCCTGCTGCTTCTACAGCACTGCAGGTTCTCCCATTGGCACTCCAGCTTCGAGACCCTCACTTCCTGCCCTTCATTCGGGACAGTCAGCCGGCCAGTAGGCCACAATGACCAATTTGGAGAAAATCACCTCGGGCGACTCTTCCCACACACTGCGGCCTTCTATTTGGCCATGATAGTGGCGCACTGAAGCCAGCAGGGAAAATCCTACCCAACGTTTCAGCTCAATGACCTTTCATCAAAACTGGAAGTAGGGGCACTCTCCAGTGCGCCACAAGACCTCCAACACAGGACTACTTCTCTTTAAAGTACATCAACAGGACTCACTGCAGGTGCGCAAGAATTATAAAAGTTTCAACAATTCTTAACTTGAATATTGGTTAAAAGGAAAGCTGCAGTGCAATCTTAGATGATGGCCGAGTGGTATTATCGTCAGATCATTAATCCAGAAACTCAGCGAATGTTCTGGAGACCTGGGTTCAAATCCCACCACGGCAGATGGTGGAATTTGAATTCAATAAAAAAAAATCTGAAATTAAGAATCTACTGATGACCCTAAAACCATTGTTGGAAAAACCCATCTGGTTTACTAATGTCCTTTAGGGAAGGAAATCTGCAGTCCTTACCTGGTCTGACCTACATGTGACTCGAGAGCCACAGGAATGTGGTTGACTCTCAACTGCCCTCCAAGGGCAACTAGGGATGGGCAATAAATGCAGGCCAGCCAGCGATGCCTATGTCCCATGAATGAATAAAAAAAAACCCCCAACAAATCCAAATGAATAGCACTAGTTTAGTCTGACAATGTTCTCCAAATTGAGCATATCCCAGGTGGGTGAATTTGCCTTACAAAATATTACACTTATTGCAAATTAAAGAAATGAGCATTCAGAAACATATTCTCCATACTTCTCCAAGGCACCATTTATTGCAAGTATCAATCACTCACTTTGACTTAAAACGCTAAGTTTTTTTGATACGCATTCCTTTAATAAACACTGCTTCATACATTCATACATTTGAAGGTATTTGCACTGTTGTCACTCTGAATTATCCCGAATGCCAGTCCTGACAATTCCCCAGTGTGGAAGGCTCCGATTGTGTTGAGATGCCATTGTTGTGAACTGGATACTTTATAATATCGGTGCTGGAATAAACAGCAACTAATACTTTGAATTTAATACATATATTTTCCTTTTATCCACTTCTGTAAGCTGCCACGAGGTGATGCATTTTCATTTCAGAAATCTATTATCACAGTACCTAAAGCGGGAATCATAGAATCCCTACAGTACAGAATGATACCATTCGGCCCAATGAGTCTGTACCAACCACAATCCCACCCAGACCCTATTCCCATAACTCCACACATTACCCTGCTAGTCCCCCTGGCACTAGGGCCAATTTATCAGGGCCAATCAACCCAAGCCGTACATCTTTGGGCTGTGGGAGGAAACCGGAGCACCTGGAGGAAACCCACGCAGACACGGGGAGAATGTGCAACCTCCACACAGACAGTGACCCGAGGTTGGAATTGAACCCGGGTCCCTGGCGCTGTGAGGCAGCAGTGCTAACCACTGTGCCACCGTGCTGCCCAAAGTGAGCTCGCTGCTATGGAAGAACACAATGGTGGGAATTTTACCGACCCATCCGCCACGGGAAATGGAGTGGGCAAGGGGCGGATCATGGAAAGGTCCAGTGACCTCAGGTGGGATTTTACGGTTTTGGGATGAATGAGGCTGTAATGATTTAGGGTAAACATTCAAAGCATGTTAAGAGGAGCGATTTAAAGTTTAAATTTTAGTGTCACAAGGATGCTGACATTAACACTGCAATGAAGTTACTGTGAAAATCCCCTAGTCGCCACCACTCCAGTGCCTGTTTGGGTACACTGAGGGAGAATTTAGCGCAGCCAATACACCTAACCAACACGGCTTTCAGACTGTAGGAGGAAACCGGAGCACCCAGAGGAAACCCATGCAGACACGGGGAGAATGTGCAAACTCCACACAGACAGCGACCGAAGCTGGGAATTGAACCCGGGTCCCTGGCATTGTGAGGCACCACTGTGCCACTCCTATATTCTGGTGTGGTGGGCTTCTCCCCCGGCAGTGCACTTACCAACTGGATCAATGCGGGGCACATCCCATTAATGTTTCATGCAGAGTTTCTCGGAAGCCTGCTGAAATATTTAAGTGCAGTGAGCTGCACGTCACTGAATTATTAATGACTGTTTTAAATGAGTTGAACAGCGGTAAATGATGTGTGCGTAAGGGAAGATGATTTATTTTGGGCAATGTTAGGTCGTGATTTTTTTTTTCAGTTTGGCAGCCAACTGTCCTGTTAGTCAAACTGCTCTCAAACTGAAAGATCAGAGTGTGCCGATTTCTGCAAATTCATAGTTGCTGAGTTTTGTGGAGCATCCTCACTGACCAACCCAGCAGACTACTGAAGAGAATCTGAATGGGTGGGCCTCATGGATATTGGCTGGTGAAGGCCCGGCCTACAGAATGGGAACAATAGGGGACAATCCCCACACTGGGACAGTTAGGCCCAAGGCTCACTCAAATCAGGCCTTGTGCTGCATTCTTAGAAATCTTAGAAACCCTACAGCACAGAAAGAGGCCATTCGGCCCATCGAGTCTGCACCGACCACAATCCCACCCAGGCCCTACCCCCATATCCCTACGTATTTACCCACTAATCCCTCTAACCTACGCATCCCAGGACACTAAGGGCAATTTTAGCGTGGCCAATCAACCTAACCCGCACATCTTTGGACTGTGGGAGGAAACCGGAGCACCCGGAGGAAACCCACGCAGACACGAGGAGAATGTGCAAACTCCACACAGACAGTGACCCAAGCCGGGAATCGAACCCAGGTCCCTGGAGCTGTGAAGCAGCAGTGCTAACCACTGTGCCACTGTGCCGCCCATTCGCACAAGGTTGGTGAATTATGGGAGTCTGCTGACAGCTTGGGTAGGGAGAGGGAGAGAGGGGGAAGGTAAGCAGGGGGAAGCAACCAACAGAGGGAAAGACGATCTGAAAGATGCAGTTGATCGGAGGGTGTGACCCTCCAAAGGGTGTTGGGTATGAGGGAGGACGATCTCTACTCAGGAGTCGTGAGATTCTGCGATGTGTTTTCACGTGACTGAGCAGGCTAATTCTCAACGTGTAGATCTCTGGGCATGCACGGCAGGACGTCCCAATGAGGTAATGGGATACAGAGTGCAGCATACACCGCATTCTCTTTCCGGCTCTGCCGCCGTTCTGTCCCATAGCAACATAGAAACATAGAAGATAGGAGCAGGTGGAGGTCATTCAGCCCTTCGAGCCTGCTCCGCCATTCATTATGATCATGGCTGATTACCCAACTCTCCAGCCTAATCCTGCTTTCTCCCCTTAACCTTTGATCGTGTTCACCCCAAGTGCTACATCTAGCCACCTCTCGAATACATTCAATGTTTTGGCATCAACTATTTCCTGTGGTAATGAATTCCACAGGCTCACCACTCGTTGGGTGAAGAAATGTCTCCTCACCTCCAGCCTAAATGGCCTACCCCGAATCACAGTAAGATTTTTAACAACACCAGGTTAAAGACCAAAAGGTTCATTTGGTAGCAAATGCCATTCGCTTTCGGAGCGTTGCTCCTTCATCAGATGGAGTGGATATCTGAACAAAGAACAAAGAACAATACAGCACAGGAACAGGCCCTTCGGCCCTCCAAGCCCACGCCGCTCCCTGGTCCAAACTAGACCATTCTTTTGTATCCCTCCATTCCCACTCCGTTCATGTGGCTATCTAGATAAGTCTTAAACGTTCCCAGTGTGTCCGCCTCCACCACCTTGCCCGGCAGCGCATTCCAGGCCCCCACCACCCTCTGTGTAAAATACGTCCTTCTGATATCGATGTTAAACCTCCCCCCCTCACCTTGAACCTATGACCCCTTGTGAACGTCACCACGACCTGGGAAAAAGCTTCCCACCGTTCACCCTATCTATGCCTTTCATAATTTTATACACCTCTATTAGGTCACCCCTCATCCTCCATCTTTCCAGTGAGAACAACCCCAGTTTACTCAATCTCTCCTCATAACTAAGCCCTTCCATACCAGGTAACATCCTGGTAAACCTCCTCTGCACTCTCTCTAAAGCTTCCACGTCCTGGTAGTGCGGCGACCAGAACTGGGCGCAGTATTCCAAATGCAGCCGAACCAACATTCTATACAACTGCAACATCAGACCACAACTTTTATACTCTATGCCCCGTCCTATAAAGGCAAGTATGCCATATGCCTTATTCACTACCTTCTCCACCTGTGACGTCACCTTCAAGGATCTGTGGACTTGCACACCCAGGTCCCTCTGCGTATCTACACCCTTTATGGTTCTGCCATTTATCGTATAGCTCCTCCCTACATTATTTCCACCAAAATGTATCACTTCGCATTTATCTGGATTGAACTCCATCTGCCATTTCTTTGCCCAAATTTCCAGCCTATCAATATCCTTCTGTAGCTTCTGACAATGTTCCTCACTATCTGCAAGTCCAGCCATTTTCGTGTCATCCGCAAACTTACTGATCACCCCAGTTACACCTTCTTCCAGATCATTTACATAAATCACAAACAGCAGAGGTCCCAATACAGAGCCCTGCGGAACACCACTAGTCACAGGCATCCAGCCGGAAAAAGACCCTTCCACTACCACCCTCTGTCTACTGTGATCAAGCCAGTTCTCCACCCATCTAGCCACCTCCCTTTTATCCCATGAGATCCAACCTTTTGCACCAACCTACCATGAGGGACTTTGTCAAACGCTTTACTAAAGTCCATATAGACGACATCCACGGCCCTTCCCTCGTCATCCATTCTAGTCACTTCTTCAAAAAACTCCACCAGGTTAGTGAGGCATAACCTCCCTCTCACAAAACCATGCTGACTATCGTTAATGAGTTTATTCCTTTCTAAATGCGCATACATCCTATCTCTAAGAATCCTCTCCAACAACTTCCCTACCACGGACGTCAAGCTCACCGACCTATAATTTCCCGGGTTATCCTTGCTACCCTTCTTAAATAACGGGACCACATTAGCTATCCTCCAATCCTCTAGGACCTCACCTGTGTCCAGTGACGAGACAAAGATTTGCGTCAGAGGCACAGCGATTTCATCTCTCGTCTCCTGAGCAGCCTTGGATAGATTCCATCAGGCCCTGGGGATTTGTCAGTCTTTGTATTCCCTAAAAAACCTAACACTTCCTCCCTTATAATGGAGATTTTCGCTAACTGATCAACACTCCCCTCCGAGACACTCCCAGTCAACACATCCCTCTCCTTTGTGAATACCGACGCAAAGTATTCATTTAGGATCTCCCCTACTTCTTTGGGCTCGAAGCATAATTCCCCACTTTTGTCCCTGAGAGGTCCGATTTTTTCCCTGGCAACCTTTTTGTTCCTAACGTACGAGTAAAACAGCCAGTGAGATTCTGCAAGTCCAGGAGGCAAGCTGTGGGCTTGCAGAATCTCTTGCAGAATCCTGGACTTGCAGAATCTCACTGGCTGTCCTGTCTGGAGACAATACACATCTCTTTAACCTGTGCTTAATGCTCCCTCCACTCACGTTGTCTATATCTTTAAGACCTGGCTGGCTGTAGGGATTCGCATTCTAATTAGTATTCTGTAACTTGATTTTGTGTCTCTGTGTGCCCTGTTTGAGAGCAGATATCCACTCCATCTGGCGACGGAGCAGTGCTCCGAAAGCTAATGGCATTTGCTACCAAATAAACCTGTTGGACTTTAACCTGGTGTTGTTAAAACTCTTACTGTGTTTACCCCAGTTCAACACCGGCATCTCCACATCATGACTACCCCGAATCGTCAGACTTTGACGCTGGTTCTGGACTCCCCCACCATCGGGAACATCCTCCCTGCATCTACCCTGTCTAGTCCTATTATAATATTGTAAGTCTCTATGAGATCCCCTCCTCATTCATCTGAACTCCAGTGAAAACAATCCTAACCTAGTCAATCTCTCCTCATACATCAGTCCCGCCATCCCCAGAATTAGCCTGGTAAACCTTTGCTGCATTCCCTCAAGAGCAAGAACATCCTTCCTCAGAAAAGGAGACCAAAACTGCGCACAATATTCTAGGTGTGGCCTCACCAAGGCCCTGTATAATTGCAACAACACATCCCTGCTCCTGTACTCGAAACCTCTCGCAATGAAAGCCAACATGCCATTTGCCTTCTTTACCGCCTGCTGCACCTGCATGCTTACCTTCAGTGACTGGTACACAAGGACACCCAGGTCCCACTGCACACTCCCCTCTCCCAATTTACAGCCATTCAGGTAGTAATCTCATTAGTAAGATATTTGGGCTCAAAGCAAGACGCAGTTTGATGGACAAGTTGTCGCCATTTTGAATGATTGGTAGAAAGCTCCTCCCACTCATTAATATCAATACTGCCATGCTTCAGGGTTGAGTTTCAGAGTGTCGGTAAAGTGTTTTCTTTCTCCTCCCTTGGAACGTTGGCCAGTTGCGAGTTGAAAAAATTGGATCTGGCAGGTTTCGGCTGTTGTGTCCAGTCTTTCAAATCAATTTTGCTGGAGTTTCATCTGAATGCTTGCATAGAATTGCCTGACAAAGAAGGAGGCCATTCAGTCCATCGAGTCCCTCTAACTCATTCAAGGAGCAATTCACTGGTCTTGATCTCCTGCTCTTTCCCCCATGCCCCTGAAGTTTATTGCTCTTCAAAGCATTTATCCAGTTCCTTTTAGGAGATGGCAATTGAATCTGCATCTGGCAGGTTGCCCAAGGTGCCCCTGGTGCTTGAGCCAATCACTTAAAATCTGTGTCCTCTGGTTACTGGCCCGACTGCCAGTGGAAACATGTTTTCATTTCCAAAATTGTTGATTGCTTACTATTTGTCTGAACAAAACAGAGGGAAGCCCGCTTTTATACAGCACCTAGACTGGGCTATACTCATTGGAGTTCAGAGGAATGAGGGGAGAACTTATAGAAACATATAAGATTGTGAAGGGAATAGATAAGATAGAAGCGGGGAAGTTGTTTCCACTGGCAGGTGAAACTAGAACTAGGGGGCATGGCCTCAAAGTAAGGGGGAGCAGATTTAGTACTGAATTGAGGAGGAACTTCTTCACCCAAAAGGTTGTGAATCTGTGGAATTCCCTGCCCAGTGAAGCAGTTGAGGCTACCTCATTGAATGTTTTTAAGGGAAGGATAGATACATTTTTTGAACAGTAAAGGAATTAAGGGTCATGGTGAGCGGGCGGGTAAGTGGAGCTGAGTCCACAAAAAGATCAGCCATGATCTTATTGAATGGCGGAGCAGGCTCGAGGGGCCAGATGGTTTACTCCTGCTCCTAGTTCTTTTGTTCTTATGTTATGTTAATTGTGTCAGAGTATTGGCCCAAGTACTTAACATAGAAAATAGAAGCAGGAGTAGGCCATTTGGTCCTTCGAGCCTGCTCCGCCATTCATTATGATCATGGCTGATCATCAAATTCAAAATCATAATCCTCCCCCTTCACCCCATATCCCTTGATCCCTTTAGCCCCAAGAGCTATATCTAGTTCCTTCTTGAAATCACACAACGTTTTGGCGTCAACTATTTTCTGTGGTAGTGAATTCCTTCACGTTGAGGAATTGTCTGTTCGCCCTTGGGCACATTAATGTGAGAGCCATTTAGCACACGTATCGAATATCTGTTGCAATGGTGTTGACCGAGGGAACAGTGAAGCACAGAACATCCAAACAATATAAACAATTGAATTACGCATTGGATAGAATTTTAAACCAAGCATCCAGCCCAACAAGCCAAATCATTCCATTTTTTTTTATTCGTGGAACATGGGCGTCACTGGCTGGTCAGCATTTATTGCCCATCCCTAGTTGCCCTTGGAGGGCAGTTGAGAATCAACCACATTGCTGTGGCTCTGGAGTCACATGTAGGCCAGACCAGGCAAGGACAGAAGATTTCCTTCCCAAAAGGACTTTAATGAACCAGATGGGTTTTTCCAACAATCTACAATGGTTTCATGGTCAACAATAGATTTGTAATTCCAGATATTTTTTTTATCGAATTCAAATTCCACCATCTGTCACGGCGGGATTCGAACACGGATCCCCAGAACATTAGTTGATTTTCTGGATGAATAGTCTAGCAATAATACCACAAGGCAATCGCCTCCTCCATCCAATCTCTCCTCACTTAGAGTCAACCCAACTTGTTTCTTTTGGATGCATTATTTAGCAAAGCCCTGACTGACTCCCTGAGGTAATCAAATGAAACTCCAGAATATCTTTCTAAACTCAATGCTGATATCACTCAGACTTCACTGGTTGTTTTCCACTGCGTGACATATTCATTAGCCCAACAGCCTGCACCTCATTATGTACCTGGTCCTTCTTAAAAGATACTGTTCAATGCAGCATTAATTTTGCAAGCTGCTCCATGTGACTGCTGCTCTGTGGGGAAAATAATTCTTCTAATCTCCGCTCTGCCCCAAGGCTTGTTAACTTTGTACACACATCCTCTGGTTTCTAAGTCAGGTAAACACCCTGCTTATATCAATCCTTACATGTCGAAATGCCAACAATTTAAAGATCATATCTCTCTTGCTTTTCATTTAGACTAAATACAAGGTTAAAAGGTGATGGAGGAACAGAAAGAGTAGGACCTTTTTTTAAAAAATTCATTCGTGGAACATGGGCATCGCTGACTGTCTAGCATTTATTGACCATCCCTAGTTGTCCTTGGAGGGTAGCTGAGAGTCAACCACATTGTTGGGCCTCTGGAGTCACATGTAGGCCATGAGGTGGAGGTGCTGGCGTTGGAATGGGGTGGGCACAGTAAGAGGTCTTACAGCACCATGTTAAAGTCTAACAGGTTTATTTGGAATCACAAGCTTTCGGAGTGCTGCTCCTTCATTAGGTGTGTCATAGATAGCCACATGAATGGAGTGGGAATGGAGGGATACAAAAGAATGGTCTAGTTTGGACCAGGGAGCGGCGCGGGCTTGGAGGGCCGAAGGGCCTGTTCCTGTGCTGTATTGTTCTTTGTTCTTTGTCATGTCGGCCAGACCAAATAAGGATGGCAGATTTCCTTCCCAAAAGGACATCAGTGAAACAGATGGGTTTTTATGACAATGGTTCCATGGTTGTCAGTAGATTGTTAATTCCAGAATTTTATTGAATTCATATTTCGCTATCTGCTGTGGTGGGATTCGAACCTGGGTCTCCAGAACATTAGCTGAGTTTCTGGGTTAATAGTCTAGCAATAATACCACAAGGCCATCACCTCCCTCTATGCATGCCTCATGTAATTAAATAAAGAAAGACAAATTCCAAGGGTTGATAATAAATTGTACGGAATCTTTGGCTTTATCAATCAAGGTAAAGGGGACAAAAGTGAGGAGGTTAGGGTAAGCCTGTTTAAATTGCTGGTTAGGCCTCTGGTGCAGAATTGAGCCTAATTTTGGACACTGGACTTCAGGAAGGCCTTGGAAGGAGGAAATTTACTGGAAACAGCACTGGACATGACGGACTTCAATTATGTAAAGGAATCAGAGAAACTTGCATTGCTATTGTTTCAGGGAAGGTTTAACTGAGGTGTTCAAAATGATGAGAGCTTTTCATAGAAATCATAGAAACCCTACAGTACAGAAAGAGGCCATTCGGCCCATCGAGTCTGCACCGACCACAATCCCACCCAGGCCCTACCCCCATATCCCTACATATTTTACCCGCTAATCCCTCTAATCTACGCATCCCAGGACACTAAGGGGCAATTTTTTAGCATGGCCCATCAAACTAACCCGCACATCTTTGGACTGTGGGAGGAAACCGGAGCACCCGGAGGAAACCCATGCAGACACGAGGAGAATGTGCAAACTCCGCACAGACAGTGACCCAAGCCGGGAATCAAACCCAGGTCCCTGGAGCTGTGAAGCAGCAGTGTTAACCACTGTGCTACTGTGACAAGAGTAAATAGGGAGAAACTGTTTCCAGTGATGGATTGGTTGGATGATAATGACAGGTTTAACATACCCAGGGAGAGATGAGGAAAATTCATTTATAAAGGGAGTTGTTCTGATTTGAGATTTACTGCCTGAAATAAGAGATGGAAGGAGATCAAAAGTAAGTTTCAAAAGGAAATTGAATATGTATTTGAAAGGGGAAAATTGCAGGACGATATAGGAACATAAGAACAAGGGTAGGCCATTCAGCCCATCAATGCTGCTCCGCCATTCAATTAGATCATGGCTGATCATCAACCTCAATGGCACTTTCCTGCACTATCTCCTTGATGTCATTGGTTTCCAGGTATCTCTCGCATTGTGTCTTGAACATTCTGAGCCATCCTCTTGGGTAGAGAATTGCAAAGATTCACCACCCTCTGTGGAAAACATTCCTCCTCACCTCAGCCTGAAATGGCCTACCCCGAATCCTGAGATTATATCCCCTGGTTTTAGATTCACCAGCCAAGGGAAACATCCAGGGCGCTATTTTCCAGGCCTGTTGCGCTGCTCAGAAAATCTCACCCAATGGCAGGAAATCTACCACCTCGCCCGCCACAAAGCAGTGCGGGCGAGGGTCCGACAACAGAAATCTCGGCCTGAGTGAGGCCCTAAAATCCTGCCCAATGTCTTTGTTTTATGGGATAATATGATACTGGAACCATACACACAATGCAATTGGCCAAGATTGAATCATATCTTATGGCGGGGAGGGGGGTCAGGAATAAAAGACAACATGGTGTCAAGCTGATTGGAATATTTTATTGTGGCTATTCACCTGCCTCACATTCAATCAGTTGGCAGGAGGCCAGCGAAGATACACACATTCCAGTCAAAGAGGTGGGTTTGACAGCCACAAAAAATGATTGTACCCCTTCCACCACAACCCACCCCCACCCAACCCTACCCCCACAAATCTCCACAAGCTCGAGCCTCTGCTGCCAACCTACCTGACAACAGAGGAATTGCGGTCTAATTTAAATTAATGTATTCTGCCAATGGTTGACAAAGCTTATGGTTCTCCAGTAAACACTGGTGACAGGAAGGATTCATAGAATCCCTTCAGTGCAGAAGGAGGCCATTTAGCCCATTGAGTCGATACCGATTCTCCAACAGAGCATCTTACCCAGGCCCTCTCCCCATAACCCCTTGCATTTATCCTGCTAATACCCCGAACCTACACATCTTGGGACACTAAGGGGCAATTTAGCCTGGCCAATCAACCTAACCTGAACACCTTTGGAATGTGGGAGGAAACCGGAGCACCCGGAAGAAACCCATGCAGACATGGGGAGAATGTGCAGACTCTACACAGACAGCAACCCAAAGCCGGAGTTGAACCCGGGCCCCTGATGCTGTGAGCCAGCAGTGCGAACCACTGTGCCATCATGCCATTCAGGATGAGGTACGTTTTTAAAAAAAATCCCATTTACTTTTATTGTTTGGGGGTTCCTCACCAACGAATCTCTCAACAAATCCCTGCAACTCCCACCCTCCCAGTTTGGGTGGGATTTAGAGTCTGGGAATGGGAACTAGCACCAGGGGGGTTAAAATCTCCCAGTCCTCATGCTGCAGAGGACCAGCCTGCCTGTTTACCCCCTCTACTTTCTCAGAAGACAAAGGAAATTTGGCATGTTTGCTACGATTCTCACCAACGTTTACAGATGCACCATAGAAAGCATTCTTTCTGGTTGTATCACAGCTTGGTATGGCTCCTGCTCTGCCCAAAACCGCAAGGAACTACAAAGGGTCCTGAATGAAGCCCAATCCATCACTCAAACCAGCCTCCCATCCATTGACTCCGTCTACACTTCCCGCTGCCTCGGCAAAGTAGCCAGCATAATTAAGGACACCACACACCCCGGACATTCTCTCTTCCACCTTCTTCCGTCGGGAAAGCGATACAAAAGTCTGAGGTCACGTACCAACCAACTCAAGAACAGCTCCTTCCCTGCTGCCATCAGACTTTTGAGTGTACCTACCTTTCATTAAGTTGATCTTTCTCTACATCCTAGCTATGACTGTAACACTACATTCTGCACTCTCTCGTTTCCTTCTCTATGAACGGTATGCTCTGTCTGTATAGCACACAAGAAACAATACTTTTCACTGTATGTTAATACATGTGACAATAATAAATCAAATCAAATCACACCTCCGATTCTCTCCCTGAACCTGAGCTTATCCTAGACTTTGTTACATTCAAACACTGTGAGTGAATATTAAATTTGATGCCCTTCAGCTAAAACCAGAATCTTGATTCTCACAAGGGGAAATTATTTTCAATATTAAGCACTAATTGGCATTGATGGGAGTAGTGTCCAGTCAGTGATGTCAGTGGGCATATCCATACTGCTCAGAATGTTTTCTTGAAAAAGACCCTAATAACAAAAAAATGGAATGATTTTGAAGGTGAAATGTCGCCTGTCATCATGTTAGTTGCACCATTGACGTACAACAGGTGATGTCAACATTCAGCACCTCGGGGATGTTTTGCTATGTCAAGGATGCTAAATAAAAGAAAGATGCTTGCCGGAATTCTCTGGCTGTTCATTCCGGTGGGATTGTCTGATCCTGCCGGCAGCGCACGCCTGCTGCGGGTTTCCCGGCAGCGGGGGTGTGGCTTCAATGGGAATTACATAGAAACTAGAAGCAGGAGTAGTCCCTTCAGCCCTTCGAGCCTGTTCTGCATTCATCTTGATCATGGCTGATCATCAAATTCAATATTCTGATCCCGCCTTCTCCCCCACATCCCTTGATCCCTTTAGCCGCAAGAGCTATATCTAATTTCTTCTTGAAATCACACAACGTTTTGACCTCAACTACATTCTGTGGTAGTGAATTCCACACATTCACCACCCTCTGGGTGAAGAAATTTCTCCTCACCTCAGTCCTAAAAGGTTTACCCCTTATCCTCAAACTATGACCCCGAGTTCTGGACCCCCCCACCATTGGGAACATTCTTTCTGAATCTACCCTGTCTAACCCTGTTAGAATTTTATAAATTTCTCATAGAAACCCTACAGTACAGAAAGAGGCCATTCGGCCCATCAAGTCTGCACCGACCACAATCCCACCCAGGCCCTACCCCCATATCCCGACACATTTACCCGCTAACCCCTCTAACCTACACATCTCAGGACACTAAGGGGCAATTTTAGCATGGCCAATCAACCTAACCCACACATCTTTGGACTGTGGGAGGAAACCGGAGCACCCGGAGGAAACCCACGAGGAGAATGTGGAAACTCCACACAGACAGTGACCCAAGCCGGGAATCGAACCCAGGTCCCTGGAGCTGTGAAGGAGCAGTGCTAACCACTGTGCTACCGTGCCGATCTCCTCTCACTCTTCTAAACTCCAGTGAATATAATCCTAACCAACATAGCCTCTCCTCATATGACAGACCTGCCATCCCAGGAATCAGCCTGGTAAACCTTCGTTGTACTCCCTCTATAGCAAGGACATCCTTCCTCAGATAAGGACCCCACAACTGCACACAATACTCCAGATGTGAATCCTCATTGCCAGCGACGGGACCAGAGGACCCTGCCCCCAGCGAATGGCACGCCAGAGGTGGGGGCTGGAGAATCCCACCCGCTGTTGGTTAATGTGACAAAGTGTTCCGAAGTGCATCCCGGTGATGTGACCAAAAAATAGATGCGGGCCAGGGTTTTACAGTCCCTCAAGCTGGGTGGAATATTACAGTCCCGCCAAACTCAGAGATTTAAAAGGCTTGCCCCATTTTTCCTGCCCACTGGGCCACTCTAACAAAAATAATGAGGAAATTCCAACAAATGGCATCCACCTTCTACATGTTAATACACTGGACATGAGAATTGATGATTTTATTTCATTCAAACTGGTTAATAATTTTGCGAAACTAACATGTGTAAAGTAAAGTTTATTTATTAGTCACAAGTAGGCTTACATTCACACTGCGATGAAGTTACTGTGAAAATCCCCTAGTCGCCACACTCCAGTGCCTGTTCGGGTACACAGAGAATTTAGCTCGGCCAATGCACCTAATCGGCACATCTTTGGACTGCAGGAGGAAACCGGAGCACCCGAAGGAAACCCACGCAGACACGGGGAGAACATGCAAACTCCACACAGAGAGAGTGACTCAAGCCGGGAATCAAACCGCTGTGAAGCAGCAGCGCTAACCAGCGTACCACCGTGCCGTGCCTGAATGTGTTCGTGATGTTCTAAAATTGATATCTGATGCACAGAGGGATTTCATGTTGCCAGTCCCTTCAACAATGAGAACATCTGCTTCCATACCTTTCACATGAAGGCTCTTCTAAAGTGCTTCACAGCCAAGAGAGGGAGAAAGCCATTGCTGATAAACACATTGTCAACAGCTTTCCGCTATTACCCTCCACCACAATCAGCGTATGAGGATTGTGGCTTTGAATGGTTGCTGCGGTTCACAAATTTAGCAAGCTTTGTGAATCAAACTGCCGTGACAGATAAGTCCCTTCAGTGCGCAAAGCTGGCTCAAGAAAAATGTAAACTTTTGCAGGAACAGTAGAACGGTTTAATTATTTGTTGTACTGGGGAGTTTCCAGGTCTGTTGAGCGTCTGAAACAGTCAAGAATGAAAAGGAGCAACACTCCAGCTCTCCCCCCCCCCCTCATCTAAGGTCCTCATGACCACACATCTCCCATATGGGTGGCACAGTGGCACAGTGATTAGCACTGCTGCCTCACAGTGCCAGGGACCCAGGTTCAATTCCGGCCTCGGGTCATTGCCTGTGTGGAGTTTGCACATTCTTCCAGTGTCTGCGTGGGTTTCCTCCGGGTGCGCTGGTTTCCTCCCACAGGCCAAAGATGTGCGGGTTAGGTTGATTGGCCTTGGCAAATTACCCCTTAGTGTCAGGGGAATAGCTAGGGTAAATGCATAGGGTTATGGGGATAGGGCCTGGGTGGGATTGTGGCCAATTGAGGTCGAATGGCCTCCTTCTGCACTGTAGGGATTCTATGGTTCTATATGAAGAAATTGAAGTGTGTAGTTTGTAATGTATATTGTTACCACTTGAAGAATGTTATATACCATTTACCTGTTCCATAAAGATGATGTAATTACTGTAGTTCCTTCGTTGTAGCTTTT
This sequence comes from Mustelus asterias, assembly GCF_964213995.1. Taxonomy (NCBI): domain Eukaryota; kingdom Metazoa; phylum Chordata; class Chondrichthyes; order Carcharhiniformes; family Triakidae; genus Mustelus; species Mustelus asterias. The sequence goes on along the minus strand of NC_135802.1, from coordinate 20,443,918 downwards.
TTAAATGGATCATAGAATCTCTACATTACACAAGGAGATCATTCGGCACATCAGGTATGCACTGACTCTCTGACAGAGGATCCCACTCAGGCACTTTACTGGAACCCCATGCATTTACCCTGTTTATCCCACTTACCTACACATCTTGGGATGCTAAGGGGCAATTTACCATGGCCAAACTATCTAACCTGCACATCTGTGGAGTGTGGGAGGCAACCGGAAGAAACCCATGCGGACACGGGGAGAACGTGCAGACTCTGCACAGACAGTGACCCAAGCCGGGAATTGAACCTGGGTCCCTGGCACTGTGAGGCATCAGTGCTAACCACTGTGCCAGCTGCCACCCTATATGTCCATATAAAAGGTAGTCCATAAGAGACATTACAATGGCAACAAGTGGCGTTCCAAAGTACATGAAAGATACGCATTCCAAATCATCGCTGGTGCTGTTCCTGGTCTGCTACTGGGAGGTATGTGAGAGAAGTTTCTGAATACTTTCCCTACAAAGCTTTTCCTGCAGGGTGAGAAATAGTGTGGAGATGCCGGCATTGGACTGGGGTAGGCACAGAAGAAGTCTCACAAGACCAGGTTAAAGTCCAACAGGTCTATTTGGTTGCACAAGCTTTCAGAGTGTCGCTCCTTCTTCAGGTGAGTGAGTGAGAAATATTCAGCTACAAGGAAGGGGTGAAGACAGAATTGAGGCTCCGACCATTCCACAGTTAAATAGGTTGATGCACCTTCATGCGTCACCAACAAGAGGGGCTAACCTTACCGTGACACTGGTGCTTCAATCTTCATTTATTTATTTTTTCTGATCCTTTGGAGCATCTCAATTCCTGGACATTCAGCCACTCACCGCTTTTCATTGCTGCTCATCACCGTTATTGTTCGTTCAGACATTGATGTTTTTCATCTTCAGCCGACTGGTCCAGCGCTGATGATGGCTAAAGGAGCGCAGGCAGGAATCAAACTGCCGCACAGAACAGCTTATTAAGCAGGAGAGTGCACTGCACTTACATTAGATTAATAAAAAACATAAACCTGCATTTATATTTCACGACCTCAGGATGTCTGAAAGTGCTTCGGAGCCACTGGGGTACTTCTAAAGTGTAGTCGCTGATATAAAGTAGGAAATGAGGCAGCTAATGTTCACCAAAAAAAAGGTCCCACGGCAATTAAATGAATGACCAGGTCATCTATTTCAGGTGTTGGATGAGGGATAAATATTGGCCAAGACAAGATAGATCCACCCCCATCCCCGCCACAGCCCCCACTCTTATCATAGTGGCACAGTGGTTAGCACTGCTGCCTCACAGTGCCAGGGACCCAGGTTCAATTCCCAGCTTGGGTCACTGTCTGTGTGGAGTTTGCACGTTCTCCCCGTCTCTGCATGGGTTTCCCCCGGGTGCTCCAGTTTCCTCCCACACTCCAAAGATGTGCAGGTCAGGTGGATTGACCATGCTAAATTTCCCCTTTGTGCCCCAAGATGTGCTGGCTAGGGGGATTAGCCATGGTAAATGCACGGGGTTACAGGGATAGGGCAGAGGGGAGGGCCTGGGCGAGATGTGCTTCCGCAGAGTCAGTGCACACTCGATGGGTCGAATAGCCTCTTTCTGCACTGCAGGGATTCTATGGATAATACAGCACTCTCTCTGTACTGCATTGAATTGTCAGCTGCAACTTTGTGCTTTTGTCTCTGGAGTGGAATTTGAACCCATAACCTGGAGAGGCAAGAGGTGCCTTTATAGAATCCAAATGGGTATATTACTAGATTGACAATGCAAGCCCACCTTGGCACAGGGTATGAACCTGAATTGGATAAGCCAATCATAAGTTTAGAAGATATAAGTGCAGAATTCGGCCATTCAGCTCGAGTCTGCTCCGCCATTCGGTCATGGCTGATATTAAAGACCAATAAGTTCATGAATGCCCTCACCTGCCACCCATTCCTGCACGTGTGGCACCAGTTTCACACTGTGCCCTCAGTCTCAATGTCACCCATGTCACAAGAATACATATATTTTTTAATGTTTTAATAACAGCTTCCATTCTGTGTCGCCCACATGCTTGAGATTAAGCATTTTCTATATGAGGGACTGTAGGATGAGGTCTCTCACCTTACTGCTCCTTTGTAACGTGCACCGATTCTCAGCGAGTGGATTTTCAGAGAGGTATTTCTCTTCCCACTGGCTGGAGCAGTGGGATTGCTAACCCACCAGTATTCTCTGTGAATGGAAGGATAGTGCACCCGAGACTGCAGCAAGCAGCACAGGACATAACATACGTCACAGCGGGGTTAAGGAGACTGGCTTGTTTTTGTTAACATTTTGTTTGCACACTTTGTTAGTTACAAAAATATTAGAATACGAGAAAAAAAGCTGTTTGACTGGATGGATCAACTGGGGGGCGGCCACGAGGTGAAATCTTCAGAGGAACCATGGGGAAAACCTTCAGAGATACATCTGGAATTGCCAATGTATAGTAGGCTATGGTCCACGTGCTGGGAATGGGATTCTTTCTGGTTGTATTACAGCTTGGTATGGCTCCTGCTCGGCACAAGACCACAAAGAACAAAGAACAGTACAGCACAGGAAACAGGCCCTTCGGCCCTCCAAGCCTGTGCCGCTCCTTGGTCCAACTAGACCAATCGTTTGTATCCCTCCATTCCCAGGCTGCTCATGTGACTATCCAGGTAAGTCTTAAACGATGTCAGCGTGCCTGCCTCCACCACCCTACTTGGCAGCGCATTCCAGGCCCCCACCACCCTCTGTGTAAAAAACGTCCCTCTGATGTCTGAGTTATACTTCGCCCCTCTCAGCTTGAGCCCGTGACCCCTCGTGATCGTCACTTCCGACCTGGGAAAAAGCTTCCCACTGTTCACCCTATCTATACCCTTCATAATCTTGTATACCTCTATTAGATCTCCCCTCATTCTCCGTCTTTCCAAGGAGAACAACCCCAGTCTACCCAATCTCTCCTCATAGCTAAGACCCTCCATACCAGGCAACATCCTGGTAAACCTTCTCTGCACTCTCTCCAATGCCTCCACGTCCTTCTGGTAGTGCGGCGACCAGAACTGGACGCAGTACTCCAAATGTGGCCTAACCAGCGTTCTATACAGCTGCATCATCAGACTCCAGCTTTTATACTCTATACCCCATCCTATAAAGGCAAGCATACCATATGCCTTCTTCACCACCTTCTCCACCTGTGTTGCCACCTTCAAGGATTTGTGGACTTGCACACCTAGGTCCCTCTGTGTTTCTATACTCCTGATGACTCTGCCATTTATTGTATAACTCCTCCCTACATTATTTCTTCCAAAATGCATCACTTCGCATTTATCCGGATTAAATTCCATCTGCCACCTCTCCGCCCAATTTTCCAGCCTATCTATATCCTGCTGTATTGCCCGACAATGCTCTTCGCTATCCGCAATTCCAGCCATCTACGTGTCATCCGCAAACTTGCTGATTACACCAGTTACACCTTCTTCCAAATCATTTATATATATCACAAATAGCAGAGGTCCTAGTACAGAGCCCTGCGGAACACCACTGGTCACAGACCTCCAGCCGGAAAAAGGCCCTTCGACCACTACCCTCTGTCTCCTATGGCCAAGCCAGTTCTCCACCCATCGAGCCACTTCTCCTTGTATCCCATGAGCCTTAACCTTCTTAACCAACCTGCCATGTGGGACTTTGTCAAATGCCTTACTGAAATCCATATAGACGACATCCACGGCCCTTCCTTCATCAACCGTTTTTGTCACTTCCTCAAAAAACTCCACCAAATTTGTAAGGCACGACCTCCCTCTTACAAAACCATGCTGTCTGTCACTAATGAGATTGTTCCGTTCTAAATGCACATACATCCTGTCTCTAAGAATCCTCTCCAACAACTTCCCTACCACGGACGTCAAGCTCACCGGCCTATAATTTCCTGGGTTATCCCTGCTACCCTTCTTAAACAACGGGACCACATTCGCTATCCTCCAATCCTCAGGGACCTCACCCGTGTCCAAAGAAGCGACAAAGATTTCCGTCAGAGGCCCAGCAATTTCACCTCTCGAGAAACTACAAAGGGTCGTGAACGAAGCCCAGTCCATCACGCAAACCAGCCTCCCATCCATTGACTCTGTCTACATTTCCCACTGCCTTGGAAAAGCAACAAAGCATAATCAAGGATCCCACGCATCCCGGACATACTCTCTTCCACCTTCTTCCATTGGGAAAAAAATACAAAAGCCTAAGGTCATGTACCGATCGACTCAAAAACAGCTTCTTCCCTGCTGCCATCAGACTTTTGAATGGACCTACCTCACACTAAGTTGATCTTTCTCTACACCCTAGTTATGACAGTAACCCTACATTCTGCACTCTCAGGTTTCCTTTTCTATGAACGGTATGCTTTGTCTGTATAGCGCACAAGAAACAATACTTTTCACTGTAGACTAATACATGTGACAATAATAAATTAAATCAAATCCAATCATAACATAGAACTGTATAATCCATATGGTACAGAAGGAGGCTATTCGGCCCATCGAGTCTGCATCGAGTCTTCAACAGAGCATCTCATCCTAGCCCAACAACCCCTGCCCTATCCCCACAATCCCATTCACCCAGCTCACTAATCCCCCAAACCTACACAGCTTTGGGCACTAAGGGGGCAATTTAACATGGCCAATCCACCTAACCTGCACATCTTTGGAGTGTGGGAGGAAACCGGAGCACCCGGAAGAAACCCACGCAGACACGGGGAGAACGTGCAAACCCTGTTCAGTCAGTCACCAGAGGTTGGAATAGAACTCGGGTTCCTGGCGCTGTGAGACAGCAGTGCTAACCACGGTGTCACGTGCTGCCCCCAAGTATAGATTGGCATTTGGTGGTTGGCATAGCAATGGTGGACCGAAGGGCCTGTTTCTGTGCTGTATGATTCTATGACTCAACGACATCCAAACAGAGCTTGGAGCCTGATTACTGCAGGCACTGGGACTGCGTGATCATTGGGGCATAAAATAATAGTGGCTGATATAAAACATAAAGGTATCAGTAGGACTGGAACTTTGTTGGCTTCTGAGGTAGCTCGGGTAATGCCTATTTATTATTGACTTTCAGATGCAGCGGATGTTACAGACAGCAATGTCGATGAGGCAATGATGGCAATGCAGTAGTCTCACTGAGGGGTTGAGATCCTGAGCGCTTTTTCTTTTGTAACTGTTATCTATATCCCAAAATCAGATTATAGTTCCGAGATTGCTGTGTGTTGTTAGCAGATTTTGTAAAAATGAATTTGTAGAAGGAAAAGCCTTTGTTCCGTTATGGGTGATTTCAGCAGCATCAGTTGTCAATTTGGGTTGTTCGTGGCCAGTGTACAGAGAGTCCTTGATGTACGATAATGTCTACATCGGGAAATCAATGATTGCGATACAAGTTAGATTCTGCACTGATTGAATATGTATCTGTGGGAATGCAGCCCATGCTTTGAACCTTTATCAGAAATTAATGTCTCAGGGACCAGCAAACCTTTCTTCAGTTGGCGTTACTGTTGTGTGCTTGTCGCCTCTATCCGAGAACCAGCAAAACAAAGCCTCTCCCCGTACATTCATAGCAACAGGAGTAGGCCATTCGGCCCCTTGAGTCTGTTCTCCCATTCAGCTATTTTGTGACTGATCCGGACTTCACCCGTAGCTTCAGCTCTGCAACTCTTGCTTACGAAAAATGTCAAACTCAGATTTGAAATTTTTAACGGTCATCAGCTTTTTGGCAGGAGAAAGTTCCAGATTTCCATGATCCATTCTGTGGAGATGTGCAGGTTAGGTTGATTGGCCATGCTAAATTGTCCCTTAGTATCAGGGCGACTAGCTAGGATAAATAGATGGAGTTAAGGGATAGGGCCTGGGTGGGATTGTGATCGGTGCAGACTTGATGGGCCAAATGGCCTCCTTTTGCACTGTAGGGATTCTATGTGCTTCCCTGACATTACTCCTGAACAGCTCGGCTGGAATCAGCAGAGCATGGGAAGGTCTGTTGACCTCGGGCAGGATTTTACGATTTCAGGACGAGCGAGCCCGTAAAATCCCATCCCCTGTCTCTAATTTTGATGTATTGCTCCCTTGTTCAGGACTCCCCAACCAGAAATATCCATCTACCCTTGCACAGGTGCACAGTAGCACAGTGGTTAGCACTGCTGTCTCACAGCGCCAGAGACCCGGGTTCAATTCCGGCCTCGGGTCACTGTCTGTGTGGAGTTTGCACATTCTCCCCCTGTCTGCGTGGGTTTCCTCCGGGTGCTCTGGTTTCCACCCACAGTCCAAAGATGTGCGGGTTAGGTTGATTGGCCATGCTAAATTGCCCCTTAGTGTCAGGGGTTAGCAGGGTAAATAAGAGGGGTTATGGGGATTATGATCGGTGAAGACCCAATGGGCCAAATGGCCTCTTTCTGCACAGTAGGGATTCTAGGAAGAACACCTCAATTTGATCACCCCTTCCTCTTTTATACTAAAAGGAATATAAGCCTAGGACGCGATCTTACTGGCCGTTCACGCCATGCTCCTGCTGCCGTGAGGTCAGAGAATTTGACGGCCACTGCAGCGGGATGGGAAATTCCTTCCGACATGAATGGTGGTAACATTCCAGTTCTAGTCTATGTAACAATTAGCAAATGATAGGATAAATATCCCTCCAATCCGAATGGCTAGTCTACTTGGTCCCACTTAGATTTGATTTTACACTGACATTTCCAAGGGCCATTCCGTGTTGAGATGTTTTCTTGATCACTTACCTGCCTCAGTCATACCCACCTGCCCCAGGAAGGATGCTGAGGTTTCAGAACCGTCCAGTGATTGGGCCAGCAGCATTGGGAGCCCACTCATCACCCTTAACAGCAGGCTCAGAGGCAAGCAATTGGGTAGCTGCCTCTGAGAATATCCTAGTAACGGTCCCGCGGTAAGCAAGTGCGGTCTCAGGATTACCACTGGGGCCTCTCTTCCACCTTTTTGCATCGGAAACAGATACAAAGGTCTGAGGTCACGAACCAACTGACTCAGGAACAGCTTCTTTCCTGCTGCCATCACACTTTCGAATGGACCTACATCGCATTAAGTTGATCTTTCTCTACACCCTAGCTATGATGTGGAGATGCTGGTGTTGGACTGAGGTGGGCACAGTAAGTAGTCTCTCAACTCCAGGTTAAAGTCCAACAGGTTTATTTGGAACCACGAGCTTTCGGAGCGCTGCCCCTTCATCACCTGATAGTGCGTAAGAAACAATACTCTTCACTGTATACTAATATATGTGACAATAATAAATCAAATCAAATCAACTGAGGTCTGGAACTCCAAATTTATGGGAACACAGTGCTTTTGTTCATAACACTGCTACAGAGTCGAAGAGGCGGACAATCCACTGAGCGGCACAGGCTTGGAGGGCCGAAGGGCCTGTTTCCTGTGCTGTACTGTTCTTTGTTCTTTGTTCTTTTGTTGTTCATGTGTCATTTATATTAATGATTTGGATGAGAATATAAGAGGAATGGTTAGTAAGTTTGCAGATGACACCAAGATTGGTGGCATAGTGGACAGTGAAGAAAGTTATCTCCAATTGCAACGGGATCTTGATCAATTGGTCCAATGGGCTGACGAATGGCAGATGGAGTTTAACCTAGATAAATGCGAGGTGATGCATTTTGATAGACTGAACCAGGGCAGGACTTACTCAGTTAATGGTAAGGCATTGGGAAGAGTTACAGAACAAAGAGATCCAGGGGTACATGTTCATAGCTCCTTGAAAGTGGAGTCACAGCCGGGCAGAGTGGTGAAGAAGGCATTCAGCATGCTTGGTTTGATTGGTCAGAATATTGAATACAGTAAGAAGTTTAACAACACCAGGTTAAAGTCCAACAGGTTTATTTGGTAGCAAAGGCCACACAAGCTTTCGGAGCTGCAAGCCCCTTCTTCAGGTGAGTGGGAATTCTGTTCACAAACAGAGCTTATAAAGACACAACCTCAATTTACATGAATAATGGTTGGAATGCGAATACTTACAACTAATCAAGTTGTAGTTGTAACAGCTCCAGGGACCTGGGTTCGATTCCCGGCTCGGGTCACTGTCTGTGTGGAGTTTGCATATTCTCCTCGTGTCTGCGTGGGTTTCCTCCGGGTGCTCCGGTTTCCTCCCACAGTCCAAAGATGTGCGGGTTCGGTTGATTGGCCATGCTAAAATTGCCTCTTAGTGTCCTGAGATGCGTAGGTTAGAGGGATTAGCGGGTAAAATATGTAAGGATATGGGGGTAGGGCCTGGGTGGGATTGTGGTCGGGGCAGACTCGATGGGCCGAATGGCCTCTTTCTGCACTGTAGGGTTCTATGGTTCTATTGCCCATCCCTGGTCGCCTCACTCAACTACATTGTTGTGGCTCTGGAGTCACATGTAGACCAGACCAGGTAAGGATGGCAGATTCCCTTCCCTAAAGGACATTAGTGAACCAGATGAGTTTTTCCGACAATCGACAATGGTTTCGTGGTCATCAGTAGATTCTTAATTCCAGATATTTTTTATCGAATTCAAATTCCACCATCTGCTGCGGCGGGATTCGAACCCAGGTCCCCAGAACATTAGCTGAGTTTCTGGATTAATAGTCGAGCGATCACACCCCTAGGCCATCGGCTCCATCTGAGAGACGGTGTTCCAAAAACATGGTTTCCAGTGTTTGCTTTCAACTGTGAGGATTTGCATTGCAGCAAAAATCCCAATAGCACAGAAAACTTTTACAACAGCTATACTAAACGCTGGAGATTGGGATTAGAATAGTTGGGTGGTTTGTCTTTGACCGGCACAGATGCGATGGGCCAAAGGGCCTTTTTCTGTGCCGTAGACCTCTATGACTCTATCAAACTTCCTAGTTAGATCAGAGAATGTATACAAGAAGGTGATTGTTTAGAACACCCATAACTGGCAGGTTGCAATGCAGTAAAACATGTGATCATTATGACTAAGAATCTTGTCTTTGTTTTATTGAGCATGGGCTCAGGTGTCGGGCACTACACTATACCCGACACTATAGTTAAGAAAGCCCACCAACATCTCTACTCTCTCAGAAGACTAAGGAAATTTGGTATGTCCACTACGACTCTCACCAGCTTTTACAGATGCACCATAGGAAACATTCTTTCTGGTTGTATCACAGCTTGGTATGGCTCCTGCTCTGCCCAAAACCGTAATAAGCTACAAACAGTCGTGAACGAAGCCCAGTCCATCACACAAACCAGCCTTCCACCCATTGATGCTGTCTACACTTCCTCAGAAAAGCAGCCAGCATAACTAAGGTCCCCAAGCACCCCGGACATACTTTCTTCCACCTTCTTCCGTCGGGAAAAAAATACAAATGTCTGAGGACACGTACCAACCGACTCAAGAATAGCTTCTTCCCTGCTGACGTCAGACTTTTGAATGGACCTACCTCGCATGAAGTTGATCTTTCTCTACATCCTAGCAATGACTGTAACAGTACATTCTGCACTCTCTCCTTTCCTTCTCTATGAATGATATGTTTTGTCTGTATAGTGCGTAAGAAGTAATACATTTCACTGCATACTAATACATGCGACAATAATAGAAACATAGAAAATAGGAGCAGGAGGAGGCCATTCGGCCCTTCGAGCCTGCTCCGCCATTCATCACGATCATGGCTGACCATCCAACTCAATAACCTAATCCTGCTTTCACCCCATAACCTTTGAACCCATTTGCCCCAAGTGCTATATCCAGCCGCCTCTTGAATACATTCAATGTTTTGGCATCAACTACTTCCTGTGGTAATGAACCACTCTTTGGGTGAAGAAATGTCTCCTCACCTCTATCCTAAATGGTCTACCCTGAATCTCAGATTCTGACCCCTGGTTCTAGACTCCCCCACCATCGGGAACATCCTCCCTGCATCTACCCCGTCTAGTCCTGTTAGAATTTTATAAATCTCTATGAGATCCCCCCTCATTCGTCTGAACTCCAACGGAAACAATTCTAACCGAGTCAATCTCTCCTCATACATCAGTCCCACCATCCCCGGAATCAGTCTGGTAAACCTTCGCTGCGCTCCCTCGAGAGCAAGAACATCCTTCCTCAGAAAAGGAGACCAAAACTGCACACAATACGCTAGGTGTGGCCTCACCAAATAAATCAAATCAAATCAAATCAAGGGCATGGGGAGTTGAGTATCTGCCAGAAAGTATTGTTATTGATTGTCAAGGATGATACTGCGTTTACTCAGTATATTTTAAAAGGAGGCCCAACGGGGCTCGTTTTGCCAATTTCTTTCCTTGCAGAGTCAGGGGGACCAGAAGCAGAGCCCTGCAACAAAATCTCATGCCTGTTTTGAGACAGTCTTGTCTCCTTCCTCCTTGATTGCCAGACACACCCTCCCACTCCCTGACCATGAGTCAACACCAGCAGCCAAGCCGGCTGGGAGAGGCCTTAAGTCTCTGCGATTTTCTGTTGCTGGGGAATTGGCCTGTGTAATTTTAAATAAGGCCCAGCCTAGGCCTAATTTCCAGGGTTGCAGGTAGTTTCCACCTCAAACTTCTGCTCACCTGTCCAATGCCTCGCCCAAATTGGGGGCAATTGATGTGTCATAGAAACATATAGAAACTAGAAGCAGGAATAGGCCATTTAACCCTTCATGGCTGATCATCAAATTCAATATCCTGATTCCCTCCCTTTCTCCCATATCCCTTGATCCCTTTAGCCCCAAGAGCAAGATCTAATTTTTTCTTGAAATAATTCAACGTTTTGGCCTCAACTACATTCTGTGGTAGTGAATTCCACACATTCACCACCCTCTGGGTGAAGAAATTTCTCCTCACCTCAGTTCTAAAAGGTTTACCCCTTATTCTCAACCTAGATTTGGACTCCCCCACCATTGGGAACATTCTTTCTGAATCTACGGTCTAATCCTGTGAGATTTTATAAGTTTCTATGAGATCCCCTCTCACTCTTCTAAACTCCAGTAAATAAAATCTTAACCGACTTAGTCTCTCCTCATATGACAGAGCTGGGTGTCCACCCAGATCTGTAACAAGTGGATATTTTCAATGTTCCCAGGTTCTTCCACATACCAGACATTTCATAAATAATTTTCTACAGTTCTGAAAAGTAAACTCCCTGTGATGACTAATTCTATTTACATCAAAATCCCCAAGTGTTACCTCTTCCAAAGATGTGCGGGTTAGGTGGATTCGCCATGCTAAATTGTCCCTTAGTGTCGGGACTAGCTAGGGTAAGTGTGGGTTATGGGGATAAGGCCTGGGTGGGATTGTGGTCGGTGCAGACTCGATGGAATGAATGGCCTCCTTGTACACTGTAGGATTATATGATTCTATGAAAAGTGAAGCGATGCAAAGGAGTTCGGGTTAATGTGTAAGTGTCTGAATTTTGACAAAACGTTGATGCTTCAAATCATGTTGATCAGAGAAGAAAATAAAGAACGCGAGGTTCTTGTCATCAGAACCAAGATCACCATGGGATCTGACAAAGGTGTTCGAAATAACGAGAGGCTGAGGCAAGATTAACTAGCAAAACTTGTTGGTGGGTGTGGCAGTAACTAGATGTCATCAGTTGAAGATTAACATCAAAGGAATGGAGTGGAGTTCTTTTTTTACACATAGAGGCTCATTAGGTTGCAGAGGGCCCTACAAGAAATGACGAGGGGAAGCAGAATCCATAACAGCAGGAGGATAAATAATTGAAGTGGAAAAGGGGACATGCAGGGAAGGAGCAAGGGAATAGAACAAGTCGGACAGTTCTTTTCAGCATGAACCAAGTGACCTCTGAGCGCTAAATATTTATGATCCAATCATTCACGCTTTATACCAGTTATCAGCCACTGTTCACTCGACTTGCCTGGATGGGGGCAGCTCCAACAACACCCAAGAAGCTTGACACCATCCAGGACAAAGCAGCCCGCTTGATGGGTGCCACATCCACAAACAGCCACTCCCTCCACCACCAACGCTCAGTAGCAGCAGTGTGTACTATCTACAAGATGCACCACAGCAATTCATCAAAGATCCTTAGGCAGCACCTTCCATACCCATAACCACTTCCATCTAAAAGGACAAGGGCAGCAGATACATGGGAACACCACCACCGGCAAGTACCCCTCCAAGCCACTCACCGTCCTGACTTGGAAATATATCGCCGTTCCTCCGCAATCGCTGGGTCAAAATCCTGGAATTCCCTCCCTAACGGCATTGTGGGTCAACCCACAGCACATGGACTGCAGCGATTCAAGAAGGCAGATCACCACCACCTTCTCAAGGGCAACTAGGGATGGGCAATAAATGCTGGCCAACCAGCGACACCCATGTCCCACGAATGAATTAAAAGAAATACCTGAAATGGGAATATCCTACAAGGCAAGCTTGGACAGGCTATGGCCTGTATCCATTGAAGTTTGGAAGATTGAGAGGTGATCTTATTGAAACGCACAAGATCTTGAGGGGACTGGACCAGGTGGATGCTGAAAGGATGTTTGCCACTGCTGGAGAGACTGGAACCAGGGGACACAATTTACAAATGAAGAGTCTCCCATTTAAGACAGAGATGAGAAGACACATCTTCTCTCAGTGGGTGGTGAGAGTCTGTCCGAGAGAGAGATGGAGGCAGAATCATTGAATACTTGTACGGCAGAGGTAGATTGATTCCTGGCTAAGAAGGGAATCAAAGGTTTTGATTTCATTTGATTAGATTTATTATCGTCACATGTATTAACATACATACAGTGAAAAGTATTGTTCCTTGTGCACTATACAGACAAAGCATACCATTCATAGAGAAGGAAAGGAGAGAGTGCAGAATGTAGTGTTACAGTCACAGCTAGGGTGTAGAGAAAGATCAACTTAATGCAAGGTAGGTCTGTTCAAAAGTCTGACAGCAGCAGGGAAGAAGCTGTTCTTGTGTCGGTTGGTACGTGACCTCAGACTTTTGTATCTTTTTCCCGATGGAAGGAGGTAGAAGGATGATGTGTTATCGGTGGGAGGCAGAATGTGGAGATCACGCATCATTGGATCAGACATGACTTTATTGAAATGTAGAGCAGGCTAGAGGGGCTGAATGGCCTACTCCTGTTCCTAATCTGCATGTTCCTACTCAGGTGGTAATAGAGTCAATTCTGTTTCTGTTCACGATTGTTTTCTTCAAAGTATTTTTAGGAGATGGCCAGTAACCCAGCATGATCAGGTGGCCACATCCTAGTCTCTGTGAATGGGTGCAGAGTTTTCAATTTGGCAGAATGTTCTGATCTTCCAAATGTTTTGGGTAGCACGGTAGCACGGTGGTTGGCACTGCTGCCTCACAGCGCCAGGGACCCGGGTTCGATTCCAGCCTCGGGTGACTGTGCGGAGTCTGCATGTTCTCCCCGTGTCTGCGTGGGTTTCCTCCGGGTGCTCCGGTTTCTTCCCACAATCCAAAGATGTGCAGATTCGGTTGATTGGCTGTGCCCCTTCGTGTCAGGATTTAACGGCCTCACTTGTCTCGAAACTGCAAAATCCCACCTGAGGTCAACAAACCTTTCCATGCACCCCCACCCCCACAACAATTCTGAACTAAGAGTCAGGAGGATTAGCAGGGTAAATACGTGGGGTTACAGGGATGGTGCCTGGGTGGGATTGTTGTCAGTGCAGACTCAATGGGCCGAAAAGCTCCTTTTTTTTAAAGTAATGTAAAAGTTTATTTATTAGTCACGAGTAGGCTTACATTCACACTGCAATGAAGTGTACCTGATCAGGTACACTGAGGGAGAATTTAGCATGGCCAATGCACCTAACCAGCACAAGCAGACACAGGGAGAACATGCAAACTCCACACAGACAATGACTCAAGCTGGGAATTGAACTTGGGTCCCTGTCGCTGTGAGGCAGCAGTGCTAACCACTGCACCACCGTGTCACTGGTGATTCTATTTATGCATGCTGGTGATATTGAAAGAACCTAATGTTATTTTTAATGTATCTGTCCTTATCACTGGTGGGACATCCATTTGTCATTTACTAGTCTTGCTTACAAGTTTGCATGGGGCGCATCCAATGCCTGGTAGTTCAGAAAGCACAGTGTCGTAGGTATTTTGTACATCCTTGGTTCTGTGTGGGAGAGAATGGAGGCAACTTGGTGAATGTGAGCCACCGAGGAGGTTGCTTACTGGTTTCCTCGGCTCTTTCAGTTTGGATTCAGCTTTGGGAACATGTCCAAATTTCTAAAACATGCTGAATTTCCACAGAGCTTACCTGCCCTGAACACCCACGTCTTGGCCAAGAGACACTGTATCAACAGTACGGTGTGGGAGAAGCAAGGGGCACCAACTGGGGAGGCAAGCCTCATTTCCTCAGTGTCCATCTCTAAACAGTGGTCGCATAAATCGTGCTTCTCATCATAAAGCAAACCCGAGCAGAACAGAATTTCAGCAACACAAAAAGGTTTAGCGTAGCAGCTTATGGATTGAACTGCACTGGGTAATGAGTGGTTCGGTACTGGCAATCTCATCTCTGAGTCAGAAGATGGTGGGTTCAACTCCCACTCCAGAAACCTGAACACATTATCCAGGCTGGCTCTTCAACACAGCGCTGCCACAGACAGGGAAAGACGGTGGTGTCATGCTAATGTCACTGGACTAATAATCCAGAGGCTCGGGCGAATGCTCTCGGGACGTGGGTTCGAATCCCAGCGTGGCCGCTGGTGGAATTTAAATTCCGTTAATAAATTTGGAATTGAAAACCAGTTTCTGTAATGATGACCATGGCATTAAAACAAAATTTGTTCCCTGATGCCCTTACCTGCTCTGGCCTACATGTGACTCCAGATTCACAGCAACATGATTATCTCCTGCTACACGGCAACACTAACTGCATTTCAAAATTACTTCAGAGCTGTAAAACACTTCAAGACAATGTAAATGCAAGGTCTTCTTCCTTTAATTTAAGTATAAAAAGCCTTTGCCTGTTTTACGCTATATTCTGCACCCTGTCCTTTCCTTCTCCCCTATATACTCTATGGACTGTATGTATCGCGTGCAAGAAACAATACTTTCACTGAGTGCAATGTATTTATTTTTTAAAGTTTATTTATTAGTGTCACAAGTAGGCTTACATTAACACTGCAATGAAGCTACTGTGAAAATCCCCTAGTCGCTACATTCCAACGCCTGTTCGGGTAACACTGAGGAAGAATTTAGCATGGCCAATGCACATAACCAGCATGTCTTTCGGACTGTGGGAGGAAACGGAGCCCCCCCGGAGGGAACCCACGCAGACACGGGGAGAACGTGCAGACTCTGCACAGACAGTGACCCAAGCCAGGAATCGAACCCAGGTGCCTGGCGCTGTGAGGCAGCAGTGCTAACCACTGTGCCGCCGAGCCACCCACGTGACAATAATAAATCAAATCAAATATGTATTGGTTTGTGTTCTTTTATTCATTTCATACTTCCTTTCAGCCTTGGTGCCTATAAAAGAGCTGGATTTCAGAGGTGTGCATCATAGAAGCATTTAACTGAGTGTGGCATCGTGCAGCCTCAGTAGAGTTGACCTCAGTGATAAAACTCCCCGCTGGTTATATTGATAGCTTGCTCACAGGTAGATGGTTATGTTGTTGGGGCCATCGTTTCAGGAGTTCCTTCGGGCCTTGCTGCTGGCCCGACCATCTTCAACATCCTCATCAATGACCTTCCCTCTGTCATAAAGTCAGAATCGGGATGTTCACCGATGATTGCAGTGCTCACGTCCATTCGCAACTCCTCAGTCCATACCCTGCTGCAGCAAAGCCTGGACAATGTTTGAGCTTGATAAGAGCCAAATGACACTTGTGCCAAAGATGGTAATTAATAGCCCCAAAAAGAAAGCATCAACCCACACATCCCCTTGACATTCAATGCCATGACCGGGGGGGGGGGGGGGGGGGGGGGGCGCCACCATTGCCCAGAAACCTAACTAGTGCAACCACATAAACACTGATGCCGCAAGTGCAAATCGGAAAATGGGTACTCTGTGACAAGTAACTCACCAAAGCCTTTCCATTATCTGCAGGTGGCATGGTGACACAGCGGTTAGCAAAATTCTTTGGTGGACGGGCTAAGGGAATGAAAGGATTTGACGCAAAGGTCAAATTTGACCTTAGACCAGGGGTGGCACAGTGGTTAGCACTGCTGCCTCACAGCGCCAGGGACCCGGGTTCAATTCCAGCCTTGTGTGACTGTCTGCGTGGAGTATGCACGTTCTCCCCATGTCTGCATGTGTTTCCGCCAGGTGCTCCGGTTTCCTCCCACACACCAAAGATGTGCGAGTTAGGTGGATTGGCAATGCTAAATTGTCCCTTAGTGTTCAAAGATGTGTTAAAATGATTAGCCATGGAAAATGCACGGGATTAAAGGGATAGGGCTGGGGGGTGGACCTGAGTAAGATGCTTTTTCGGAGAGTTGGTACAGACCTGGTGGGCTGAACGGCCTCCTTCTGCACTGTAGGGACTATATGGATTCGATGGTACAAAGCACCAGCTAGGAATGTGATGGGATACATCCTTGCTTAGATGAGCTTGGCTCCAAAAACACTCAATAAGCTTGACACCATCCAAGACAAAGCAGTCCCCTTGATGGGCATCGGATTCACCAACCTAAATGTACATTCCCTCCACCTCTGGTGCACAGTGGCAGCAATGTGTACCATTTACAAGGTGCACTGCTGCAACCTGTCAAGACTTCTTCAACAGTTCTTTCCAAACCCATGGCCTCTATTGCCCAGACGGAGAGTAGCTTCAAGTTATCTTCCAAGTCACACACCATTCAAATATATTGTCATTCTTTCATCATCATGGAGTCAAAATCCTAAAACTCCTTTCCTAACATCATTGCAGCAGTTTGGGAATCATAGAATCAACAGTACACAAGGAGGCCATTTGGCCCATCGAGCCTGCACCGACAACAATCCCATCCAGGTCTCATCCCCATGACCCCATACATTTACCCTCCTAATCCCCGACACTACGGGGCAATTTATCATGGCCAATCAACCTAACCCGCACATCTTTGGAGTGTGGGAGGAAACCGGAGCACCCGGAGGAAACCCACGCAGACACAGGGAGAACATGAAAACTCTGCGCAGACAGTCACCCGAGGCCTGAATTGAACCCGGGTCCCTGGAGCTGTGAGGAAGCAGTGCTAACCACTGTGCCACTGTGAGAAGACAGCTCAGCACCACCTTCTCAAGGACAATTAGGGATGGGTACTAAATGCTGGCTTTGCCAGTGCTTCCAACATCCCATGAACGAGTCATGAAAACAAATGTGGGCGCCATTGATAAGGCGGGGCATTCATTGCACATTCCTGGAGGGTGCCCTTGATAAGATGGGATTGGGCCTTCTTCGTGAGCAGCTGTAGTTTTAAAGGTGAAGTTACTTCTCTGTGACATTAGGTTAGGAGTTACAGAAGTTTGACCCAGCAATGATGAAAGGACAGCAATATATATCCAGGTCAGGATGTTGTCACTGGAAGGTGACAATATTGGAGATGTGTATAATGTTGATCTGATAAAGTCGTCCCCCTGCATCCCTCCCCCCCCCAACCCACCCACCCCCACCCCTCCCTCCCTCCCCTCCCCTCCACCCCCCCTTCCCCCACACCTACCCCAACAACCCCCCACCCCACCTCTCTCCCCATCCCCCACCATCAGTTCATCCTTCAAAAATCACCAACATCTTTATTCCTCTCATGTTCTAAATAATTTGGTTTAAACGGTGAGAGTTGAGGATATCATTTGAGTTGCTCATTGCAAAGAGCTACTTTGCCTTTTTTCATTCGTTCATAAGATGTGGGCATCGTTGGCTGTGCCAGCCCATTATTGCCCATCCCTGAGGGCATTTAAGAGGCAACCACATTGCTGTGGCTCTGGAATCACATGTAGGCCAGACCAGATAAGGATGGCAGATTTCCTTCCCTAAAAGGATATTAGTGAACCAGATGGGTTTTCCCAACAATCGACAATGGTTTCACGGTCATCATTGGACTTTTAATTCCAGATTTTTTCTTGAATTCAACTTTCACCATCTGGATGGTAGGATTCGAACCCGGGTCCCAAAGCACTAGCCTGGGCTTCTGGATTAATAGTCCAGTGACAATACAACGACAGCACTGCCTCATTGTGAAGAAACAAAATCATCAGTACAGATCCCGTTATGAACCTAAGTAAGTTCCAGCCATTAATGTGGGTGTTAGTCAGGCTCCCTCACATTATCTGGCTGTCTCCAAGGGGACATCATCAACACGCACTGCTGAATTAAATATAATTTTAAAAACAGACTGATGCACGTCAATCGAGCACAAGACACAAGGCTTCGGTAACTGAAGGCTTTTATTGTCTAACAATGGAACTATTTGAACACGAGTACACCATTCCAGACTGAAGGGGTCCCGCCCGAGCAGAGGGTCTTATACCTCTCCCAGGAGGCGGGGCCCGACTGGGATGTGCCACAACAGCAACAACCACAGGTGTATTAATCCCACAGTGTAAACACCCTAGCCCAACAACAACATTAGAACAACCCCACAGTGTGAACACCCTAGCCCAACAACAACATTAGAACAACCCCACAGTGTGAACACCCTAGCCCAACAACAACATTAGAACAACCCCACAGTGGTAACCAACGATGGTTCACCACATTCACCCCTCCTTTGAGAACAAAGGCCGGCGGGGTGCGAAACAGACTATAAAAAAAAAAGTCAACAATCTACAAGTCCAGACGGTCTGGAGGACCGCACCGTCGTTGTGACCTCCTCAATACCGGCGGTGACACCGGAGCAGGTGCTTGCGGTGGCGTTCTCTCCAAAACAGCATCCGGCTGTCCTCTCGCGAACTCACGGGCCGGTTGACCCTGATGAAGCGGTAGTGCAGGGGATCCCGGTACATTCTGCGATGGCGCCGATCTCCGAGTCTCAGGCAAGCTGTACAGTGGAGTATAACTGTTATGCACTGGTCCCGGTGCTGACCGCGCCACATCCGGGGGAGAAATAAGAGATAGGGGATTCGTGACTGGGGGTATGGGAGCGACAGGAGTTGCTACGTCCTCTGCGGGCACCAGGTCTCGGATCGAGACTGTGTCCTTTCACCCGTCAGGATATGCCACATAGGCATACTGAGGGTTGGCGTGGAGGAGGTGGACCGGTTCGACCAAGGGGTCGGACTTGCGGGCCCTTACATGTCGCCGCAGAAGGACGGGTCCTGGGTACGTCAACCAGGCTGGTAAAGATATCCCCGAGGACGACTTCCGAGGGAATGAGAACATCCTCTCGTGGGGAGTAGCATTGGTTGCCGTACACAGGAGGGAGCGAATGGAGTGAAGCGCATTTGGGAGGACCTCCTGCCAATGGGAGACTGGAAGGCCTTTGGACTTCAGCGCCAATAGGACAGCCTTCCAGACTGTAGCATTCTCTCTCTCCACCTGTCCATTGCCCCTAGGGTTGTAACTCGTGGTCCTACTAGAGGCAATCCCGTATGAGAGCAGGAATTGCCTCAAGTCATTACTCATGAACGATGAGCCCCTGTCGCTATGTATATAGCTGGGGTACCCGAACAGAGTAAAAAGATCACGGAATGCCTTGATCACCGTGGCAGTCGACGTGTCCGCACAGGGGACAACAAACGGGAACCGGGAGTACTCGTCTATGATGTTAAGAAAGTACACGTTCCGGTCTGTTGAGGGAAGGGGGCCCTTAAAATCCACACTCAGCCTCTCGAAGGGACGAGTGGCCTTGACCAAATGTGCCCGGTCAGGTCGGTAAAAGTGCGGTTTGCATTCCGTGCAAATCCGACAGCTCCTTGTCACTGACCTGACGTCCTCCACCGAGTAAGGCAGATTGCGGGCTTTGATGAAGTGGTAGAGCCGAGTGACCCCCAGGATGGCACAGGTCATTATGGAGGGCGTTCAAGCGGTCCTCCTGCATAGTAGCGCATGTTCCGCGCGAGAGGGCATCCGAGGGCTCATTGAGTTTCCCTGGACGATACATAATATCGTAATTATAGGTGGAGAGCTCAATTCTCCACCGCAAGATCTTGTCATTCTTGATCTTGCCCCTCTGCGTGTTATTGAACATAAACGCCACGGACCGCTGGTCCGTGATCAGGGTGAACCGCTTCCCCGCCAGGTAATGGCACCAGTGTCTGACGGCCTCCGCAATGGCCTGGGCCTCCTTCTCCACCGCTGAATGCCGAATTTCGGGACCTTGAAGGGTGCGGGAAAAAACGCGACGGGCCTGCCTGCCTGGTTTAGTGTGGCGGCCAGGGCGAAATCAGATGCATCACTTTCCACCTGAAAAGGGATGGATTCGTCCACCGCGTGCATCGTGGCTTTCGCAATGTCGCGTTTCAATGCCTTGAAGGTCAATTGGGCCTCTGGCATGAGTGGAAAAGTCGTGGACTTAATAAGCGGACGGGCTTTGTCCGCGTAGTTGGGGACCCACTGCGCATAATAGGAGAAGAAGCCTAGGCATCTCCTCAGTGCTTTTGCGCTAGCGGGCAAAGGAAGTTCAGCAAGGGGGCGCATACGGTCGGGATCAGGGCCAATGACCCCGTTTTCCACTACGTATCCCAGGATGGCTAACCGGCGCGTACGGAATACACACTTCTCCCTGTTGTAGGTCAGATTCAGGCGAGATGCAGTGCGCAAAAAGTTCTGGAGATTTGTGTCATGGTCCTGCTGATCATGGCCGCAGATGGTGACATTATCCAGGTACGGGAAGGTAGCCCGCAGCCCGTTCTGGTCCACCATTCGGTCCATAGCACGCTGGAAGACCGAGACCCCATTGGTGACACCAAATGGAACCCTAAGAAACTGATACAGATGACCATCCGCCTCAAACGCCGTGTAATGTCGGTCCTCTGGGCGGATGGGGAGTTGGTGGTAGGCGGACTTAAGGTCTATGGTGGAGAACACCCGGTACTGCGCAATCTGATTGACCATATCAGATATGCGCGGGAGAGGATACGCATCCAGCTGCATATATCGATTAATGGTCTGACTGTAATCAATGACCATCCGGGGTTTGTTCCCGCTCTTAACCACCACAACCTGTGCTCTCCACGGACTAACACTGGGCTGTATGATCCCTTCTTTGAGGAGCCGCTGAACCTCAGATCTGATGAAGATCCGATCTTCAGCGCTGTAACGCCTACTTTTAGTAGCGATGGGCTTGCAGCCTGGTACCAGATTCTTAAATAAAGAGGGTGTGGTGATCTTTAGTGTGGAAAGATTGCATGCGGGGCGCTTTGGACAATTTGGAGGCTGCAGCTGGTCCCCTACTGTCAGCGAAGGGAGTGGCCCACCGTACTGTAGGATCACACTCTTCATGTGGACCATAAAGTTTAGTCCGAGGAGAATTGGCGCGCAAAGATGCGGCAACACAAGGAGCCTGTATCGCTCGTAAATTGTGCCCTGCACTTTCAGAGTTACCACACAACGTCCTTGGATCGGTACAGACCGGGACCGTGATGCCATAGAAATTGTCTGTTTGGCAGGTAGAACCCGGAGTCCACACCTCTTTACAGTGTCAGGGTGAATAAAGCTCTCAGTGCTCCCGCTGTCAAACAGACAATAAACAGTACGACCATTTACCTTAATGTTCATCATTGAACAGTCAAGCCTGTGGTGCTTAGCCTGGTCCAGGGTGATCGACACCACCGTTGGCCCTTGGACGTCAC
Source organism: Mustelus asterias (assembly GCF_964213995.1). Taxonomy (NCBI): domain Eukaryota; kingdom Metazoa; phylum Chordata; class Chondrichthyes; order Carcharhiniformes; family Triakidae; genus Mustelus; species Mustelus asterias. Next base: position 20,422,191 of record NC_135802.1, on the reverse strand, counting down.
TGCAGGCAGCTGAGGTCGATGCTGAGGACCCCTGCTGGTCGCTCCTGGTCGTCGTCGACCAAAATGGCCGCCCCCATGAATCGCACATGGTTGAGGGCGCCAAGCGTAGCGACTCCTGGTGGTCATCCTCCTCCGACTCCGCCGACCACAATGGCGTCGTCCTGGACTCGCACGTGGACGGACCTCGTGGGTACTTCGACGTCGATGGAGATGATCTGCGTTCTGGAGGGTCACAGGCTGCACTGCCGTTCTTGGGCTTCGATCTGCAGACTTTCGCGTAGTGCCCCTTTTTACCGCATTGATTACAGACCACCGCTTTAGCAGGACACTTTTGCCGTGGATGCTTGGCTCCTCCGCAGAAATAGCACCGCGGGCCGCCTGGGGCTGCCGCCGTCGTCGGGTCGATATGGGAGCACGAGCCCGTGGGGCAAGGAGGGATTTGTGACTGCTCCTGCCACGTTGTCTCCACGTGGTCCTCCGGCTACAGGGCCAAGCTCTTCGACGCCGCCTCAAGCATTTCAGCCATCTCCATAGCTTGGGTCAGATTGAGATTCCCCTTCTCCAACAGCTTGAGCCGGATGTACGAAGACCCTACCCCTGCCACAAACGCATCTCGGGTGAGGCCGTACATGTACTGCTCAGCCGACACAGCTTTGCAGTCGCAGCCCCTGGCAAGCTGCAAGAGCTCATTGGCGTAATCCTCCATGGTTTCGCCCGACTGCCGACGTCGTGTAGCGAGGAGGTAACGAGCGTGGATCTCGTTGGGAGGTCTCGTGTAGCGCTTTTTCAAAAGTTCGAGGGCCCTCGGGTAAGTGGTGGCCGCACGGATCGCGAGGTAGACAGTGTCGTTTACCCTCGCATGGAGGACCTGGAGTCTGTCGTCATCCGTGGTGACCGCTGCAGAGGCTGCCAGGTAGTCCTCGAAACACTTCAGCCAGTGGTCGAAGGTGTTAGAGGCGCCGACCACACGTGGATCCAGCGTCAGACGCTCTGGCTTTAGCATTTGTTCCATACTCTCCTTTCTGTCGAGAGTTTAGTGTTAGACAATAAAATTGATGCACGACAATCGAGCACAAGACACAAGGCTTCGGTAACTGAAGGCTTTTATTGTCTGACAATGGAACTATTTGAACACGAGTACACCATTCCAGACTGAAGGGGTCCCGCCCAAGCAGAGGGTCTTATACCTCTCCCAGGAGGCGGGGCCCGACTGGGATGTGCCACAACAGCAACAACCACAGGTGTATTAATCCCACAGTGTAAACACCCTAGCCCAACAACAACATTAGAACAACCCCACAGTGGTAACCAACGATGGTTCACCACACAGACTAAAATGGAGAGAATGAACAAAAGGAATTTGGTGTCAATTACCATTCTTCATAGCGGATTCGCAAAGACTTCACGAGATTGAAACTTACTTTCTACAATTACAGCAACTGTCAGATAGGTCACAGTGCGGTCTTAACCTGAACTGTAACCATAATATTCAGACAAGCACATTCATTAACCTAACATGCAGGAGTTGGCTAAGAATTGAAATGTGACATTGGTTGTGAGTCATTCCGATGTGTTGCTCTGCTCAGGTTCTGCAGCTTCCTGAGACCCCTAACGCTTCCCCAGCTCCCCCAATAACACATTACAATGACCACCCGTCTCCAATGGGGAATTCCCATTGACAGCGGCAGGACCAGAGAATCCCACCACTGGCAAACAACACGACACCTCCCGCCAACGGGAAACACACGGCTGGGAAGCCGGAGAATCCCACCCCACAACTTTTCCCCGGCCATCTCACATCCATAATAACATGACTCCCACACCCCGTTCCTCCCACAAACTCCCTCATGCCCAGAAAAAAACATTCCCAAACTCCAACCAGCTCCCTCCAGAAATGACGGCATGTTTCCATGCTGTAAACCTCTATGACTCTATAACAGTCCCCTTCACTATTGTGCTCCAGCAATCAGTTATCACACAAGGGCTGAGAATCTCTCAGATACTTCATTAGGACAAAGTAGCCATGTTACTGCTACCCCTTCCACAAACATTCACTCCCTCCACCAGCGACGAACAGTGGCAGCCGTGTGTACCATCCACAAGATGCACTGCAGGAACTCACCAAGGTTCCTTAGGCAGCACCTTCCAAACCTGCGACCACTACCATCTAGAAGAACCACAGCAGATACATGGGAATACCACCACTTGGAATTTCACCTCCAAGTCATTCACCATCCTGACTTGGAAATCTATCGCTGTTCCTTCACTGTTGCTAGGTCAAAATCCCCACTGCAATGGTATGGCAGGAGTGCGGATCACCTTTGGATGGAGCTGCAATAACAATGCCTGCTTAAACCGACTGGGAAATATTACACCAAGTGTACAGGACAGGGGTAAATGTCATGAGTTGCCACTGGCACTGAGCAACCTTGTCCAACTAAAGGTGGAAATGGGATCATTCAGGGGACACAAAGTCCACTACATTCTAACCATTGCTGACTAGACAATCCTCATGACAATCATTTCATCAGTAGACTCTTAATTCCAGATATCTTTTATTGAATTAAAATTCCACCATCTGCAGTGGTGAGATTCGAACCCAGGTCCCCAGAACATCAGCCAAGTTTCTAGATTCATAGTCTAGCGATAATACCACTAGGCCATCGCCTAGCTGGTAAAATGGTCCTGTACTATTTACATGATACACGATGCTGTCACCCTGTGTAGTATAAATACCTATTACATTTCCCACCTGTGGAGCTTCAGCAAGCTCATTGAAAAGCTTTGCCCGTTGCGAGTAATCAAATCTATTCACTGGATGAAATTGTTATCAAAGAGCTCTCCTCTCTGAAGTATCAATAGCGGCCGCATACCAATGTGATCCTGGCAGTGATCTGATTGCTGATCATCAGAGAAGATCCCCTCTCTGTCCAGCTAAATCTTCTTATAAAGAGCAGACTTACACCTATCAGGTGGTACGCAGAATGATCACATAACAGAAAGGCTTGCATTTATAGAGCATGCTTCACTAACACAATAGATCTCAAGTACTTCTGAAGCAGCGTAGGAAACCCGGCAATCAATTTTTGTATTGCTAGGCCTGGGATAATGAATAGACAAATCTTATCTTCCAGCGATATTCGGTTGACAGATATGGCTTCATGACCTTTGAACTCGCCAGCTGAGGGTACGTAGACAAATTAGTTGCTGGCCCGCCAGGTGACTGGAAGGGGAATGCGCCTGTGCATAATTAACCAGGTTCCAAGCTCAGAATGTGGCACGGGGATCCCACTGTTCTGGCTGGCGGGTCTGGCATCGCTGGAGCCACCTGGCACCACGGCTGGGATTTTATGGTCCTCACTCGTCCTGAAACCGCAAAATCCCACCTGAGGTCAATGGACCTTCTCATTGTCTGCCCCTTGCCCGCTCCGTTTCCTGTGGCAGGCGGGCCAGTAAAATTCTGGCCCATGTCTCTAAATGGGGGAATCCCACCCAATGATTCTGCTACCACAGCCCGAAGAGGGAGAGAATTCCAAAAATTCACCACTCTCTGGGTGAAGAAATTCTCCCTCATCTCAGTCCTAAATGGCCTGCCACTTAATCCTGAGACTGTGTCCCTTAGTTCTAGGTCACTCCCCACCCCAGTCAGAGGAAACATGCTTTTTGCACCTACCCTGTCCAACAATCCCACCCAGGTCCTATCCACGTAATGCTACATATTTACCCTCCTAGTCCCCCTGACACTAAGGGGCAATTTAGCATGGCCAATCAACCTAACCTGCACATCTTTGGACTGTGGAAGGAAACCAGAGCACCCGGAGGAAACCCACACAGACAGGGGGAGAACGTGCAGACTCCACGTAGACAGTGACCCAAGCTGGGAATCGAACCAGGGACCCTAGCACTGTGAGGCAGCATTGCTAACCACTGTGCCACCATGCCATTTCTTTCTTTACATGAGTCAATGTTCCGCAATTATTTCCCTTTTCCAGTTTTTTTCAAACAAACTCAATATTTTAAAAAATGAATATTACCCTTGACGCCATTCTCTCTTTGGTCGACCTGATCCATATTTTCCTTTCTCCCAAACGCACTCACACATCAAAGCCACAATCGCTCACCTGGTTTCCCTCTTAATTACCTGAACTGAACCTGACCTCCAGAAGGTTAGATATTCCAGGACAATCCTGGGCCCTCTTCATAGAATCCCCTACAGTGTAGAAGAGGCCATTCGGTCCATTGAATCTGTACCAACTCTCTGACAGAGTATCTTACCCAGGCCCTCTCCCCGCCCTATCCCCGTAACCCCACAGATTTACCATGGCTAATCCATCTAACCTACTCATATTGGGATACCAAGGGGCAATTCAGCATGACCAATCCACCAAATATGGACATCTTTGTACTGTGGGAGGAAACTGGAGCACCCAGAGGAATCATAGAATCCTACAGTGCAGAAGGAGGCCATTCGAATTATTGAGTCTCTACTGATCACACTCCCACCCAAGTCCTATCCCCTTAACCCCATGCATTTACCCTAGCTAGTCCCCCTGACACTAAGGGGCAATTTAGCATGGCCAATCCATCTAACCCACACATCTTTGGAGTGTCGGAGGAAACCGGAGCACCCGGAGGAAACCCACGTGGACACGGGGAAAACATGCAGACTCCACACAGACAGTCACCCGAGGCTGGAGTTGAACCCAGGTCCCTGGCACGGTGAGGCAGCAGTGCTAACCACTGTGCCACCGTGCCGTCCCCTCTGCTTTGTAAAACAAAAATCTACCCAACGGTGCACAGCCCCAGAGCTGGGACTGATCATTTAATCATGAGGAATGTGATTTTAAACTGGCAAATGAAGAGAAGTCAATTTACAAGAAGATACAGAGTGAGAGTCAAAGGAGCAAGAGGAGATGAGAAGGAAAGTGGAATGCAATCAAGTTCAAAAAGATTAAAGAATAATTAGATGACAAAAGGAGAATGAAGGAGTTATGTGACATGCATACAGACCGGCAGAAATACAGAAAGACAAAAAGAATATATGATACCAATATTGAAACCCACTCTAATTCTACCCCATTTCCCAGGGGTGATTTCTGTATCCCACAATCCCAGCCAGGAGCCACCCTCAATGTGAGTGTGGGTCAGGAGTTTAAACCACCACATCGCAGCCTCCATTCTTTCACAGAGTCATAGCATCCCTACAGTGCAGAATCCCCCTAACACTAAGGGGCAATTTAGCATGGCCAATCACCCCAACCCACACATGTTTGGAGTGTTGGAGGAAACCGGAACACCTAGAGGAAACCCATGCAGACACGGGGAGAATGTGCAAACTCCGCACAGACAGTCACCCGAGGCCGGAATCGAACCTGGGTCCCTGGCGCTGACGGGCAGCAGTGTTAACCACTGTGCCACGTGTGCCACCCACAGAGAAAAGGAGATGCAGGCAGATATAGGCCGGAATTGTACCGCCTCGCTCGCCCCAGAATCGGGACGGGCGAGGCTCGCAGAACGACATTCTCCATTGGCCTCGGGTGGGATCTTACGAGCCTCGGGTGGGCGAGGTCATAAAATACCAGCAATCGAGTGTGACAGAGAGAGTGGGAGATGTATAGATGAGAAGAGAGAGGTCTCGACAAAAGATTGGATCGATAAAGAAAGAGAGGACAGAGTAGCAACAGAAAACAGTGGGATCGAGAGAAGGTAATCCACCAAATTAGAGACAAGCAGAGACAGTTTTATATACACATTTTATATATATATATATATAAATAAAAGAGAGAGAGAGAGAGAGCGCGAGAGAGATACAGAATCTTTCAGTTATTGCAATCAATGCCGTGGGAAATAAAATGGTTCACACAAACACATTTCAGTGTATCGATCTATATATAATTAGAATCTTTCTGCAGGGGGTTAAATTCAGGTCTAGAAAACTTACTCTCTTTGATTTTTGGTCCTACTTTTCTGCTGACGCTTTTACTCTGCCAATTTTATTATATCGATGTGTCCCATCGTTTTTACAATGCCCGACTGTAGTTGTGGGTTTTGACCAACAGGTGGCTGTGAGCAGCAAATTTCTGAAGGTTTCTCCCAAATCTACGGCCTGGATCTTGCCGCTCGCGGGCCTGTTTGTGATCAATGGGCTCGGAGGCGGATGGGATCTGCGCTAGCAGCCGCGATTGGCCCCAGACCACGATGTCACGCTCGCTGGCCAATTAACTGGCAGCCAGTGTGAATGGTGCGCTGTGAAAGGTTGAGTGTTGCCTGTGTCACGAGTGGGCTTACATTAACACTGCAATGAAGTTACTGCGGAAATCCCCAAATCGCCACACTCCGGCGCCTGTTCAGGTACACTGAGGGAGAATTTAGCATGGCCGATGCACCTAACCAGCATGTCTTTCCAACTGTGGGAGGAAACTGGAGCACCCCGAAGGAAACCCATGCAGACACGGGGAGAATGTGCAAACTCCACACCGACAGTGACCCAAGCCGGGAATCGAACACAGAACCCTGGTGCTGTGAGACAGCAGTGCTAACCATTGTGCTGCCCATGGAGGGGGATTTGGGGGGGGGGGATTGCTGGGGGAGGAGGGGGGTGTGGCGGGCGCTCCCTGAAGGCTGTCTCAGGAAGCCGCAATATTATAAAAATGAAATGAAATGAGCTCAGTAAAATGCTACAAACTGTGTCAATACTGCGACACGGTGGCAGAGTGGTTAGCACTGCTGCCTCACAGCGCCAGGGATCCGGGTTCAAATCCTGGCCTTGGGTCACTGTCTGTGTGGAGTTTGCACGTTCTCCCCGTGTCTGTGTGGATTTCCTCCGGGAGCTCCTATTTCCTCAAACACTCCAAAGTTAGGCTGATTGGCCATGCTAAATTGCCCCTTAGTTGTCAGGGGGATCAGCAGAATAAATATGTGGAGTTACGCGAATAGGGCCTGGGTGGGATTGTGGTCAGTGCAGTCTCGATGGGCCGAATGGCCTTCTTCTGCACTGTAGGGATTCAATGAAATCCAAGGTCTTGACAGCAGGCCACATCACATTCCACACCCATCAAACATCTTTTATTTTGTTCAACCACGGACATTTAACCCCGCCCTGGTTGACATTTGCAGCAAAAACATGAAGGCCGCTTGCCTGACCGGCCCATCCGCCAACCTTAGAAGGGGACGGGCCACTAAAATCACTGACTATTGGCTCATTCTTGGCTTAATTAACAGTGGCCATGCTTCTGAGTCCCGTGCGTGCCTGTTGGCTGTAAGGTTGCGTGCAAGCACGATCATGCTGGCCATATGTCCAATGTCTTCTCGTGTGACTTCATGCAACTTGGGGTTGGGTGTGTGCCCACACATTCAGCGTAAAATTCCAGCCCGCATCCTGGTTAGATAAATAAATGGATACTTTCGACCCCGGGTCGGATGTGCAGAGTCAGGAGATTTCACAGCTTGGCTAAACCCAACCTTTTGGAGGGGGTGGAGGGGCTGAAACAGGCGTCCGGGTCAGCCACAGAATGTGTGTGGAGGGGTTATTGGGTATGGAGGCGGTTTGGGTAGAAGACCTGCCTCTGTGCACTGCCACTGCACGTTAATAAAAAAGATTAAGACACTACCCCCCCCTCCCGCCCCCCGCCCCCCCACCACACACTCATATACACATACACACACACAAAGTGCTATCCATGCCAACTTATGCCCCACCAACAACCCCATGGCCCCTCATCTGCCCTGTGCCAATCCATGCCCTTCATACACCACCTTTTTCCCTATCCCACTCCTTGCCAACTCACCTGCTATCCTCATACACTTCCTTGACAGCTTTGACACTTCGTTGGCAGCTTAAGTGTTCTTTTACACTTCCTTGACAAGTGGACAGTTCCTTGAGGGTCGAACAGTTCTTTGGCAGCTTGACAATTCTAATGAGTTTGCACATAGAAAGTCTATAATCGTGAAAGTGTGTCTTCCCTCTCCCAAAAGGTGCCTTCCCTCTTCCAAGGATGCATTACCCCTCCCAAGGGTGTTCCCGAACACTATCCAAAGGGGTACTTTAACTCTCCAATGGGGTATAGTGGTTACTCAAACAAATTCACCAAGATCAGACTTCTTCCACCTGCTCAAATCTGCACGCTTGGGCTTTCACATTCGAGGGCTTCCAAGTTTCCGCTTCAGTGGAGGCCACTGGTGATATAAATGTCCATCTGCCTCTGCGAATTGTGCATGTGTGAACCCAGCCCGACTCCATTCCCACCCCCGCAAAGATGGGAAATGCGAAGCTTGGGGCAGAACTTAGAATTCTCGGCTGTTTCTAGGATTTTCGTCACGACAAAGAGACTCTCTCATGGTGAAAATCCGTGCCATATTTGTCATGTATTATTATTATTTTTTATTAGTGTCACAAGTAGGCTTACATTAACACTGCAATGAAGTTACTGTGAAAATCCCCCAGTCACCACACTCCCGGCACCTGTTCGAGTCAATGCACCTAACCAGCACGTCTTTCGGAGTGTGGGAAGAAACCGGAGCACCCGGAGGAAACCCATGCAAACACGGGGAGAACATGCAAATTCCACACAGACAGTGACCCAAGCCGGGAATCGAATCCTGCTTCCTGGCGCTGTGAGGCTGCAGTGCTAACCACTGTGCCACCATGGTCATGGTTAATGCCACAATAAATTTACAATGATATCTATAGATACACTGGGAGAGACTGGTTTGCATCATTCCCATTTTTTGGATGTGGAACAGATGCAAAGCATAGTAATTTAGCATTGGAATAGTCTGCATCTAATCCAAGCAGATGTTGATCCCAGTACTAAATTCATGGGGCACTTTTTAAATGTCCCAAGAAGATATCTAAAATGGGCATTAGATTCCATATATAGGAGCCTTGATGTTTGTTGAAAGATTCTTTTCCAAAGTTCAACCCCAGTGAACAGCATAGGTGTTGGTCATGCCTCCCCGCCAAAGATTCCTCACCGCATTATTCCGTCGCTGCTGATGACATTTAAGTAGAGCCAGGGTTTACCCGGAGTCATAGAATTATAGAGTCATAGAGATATACAGGACGGAAACAGGCCTTTCAGCCCAACCTGTCCCTCCAACCAGGTTTCCTAAACTGAACTACTTCCATTTGCCTGAGTTTGGCCCCATCCCTCCAAACCTTTCCCATCCATGTACCTGTCCAAACGTATTTTAAATATTGTGATTGTACCCGCCTCTACCACCTCCTAGTATCATAGTGTAGTATAGAATCATAGAATCAAGGAAACCCTACAGTGCAGAAGGAGGCCATTCAGCCCATCGAGTTTGCACCGACAACAATCCCACCCAGGTCCTATCCCCGCAACTCCACATATTTGCCCCACCAATCTCTCTAATCTACGCATCCCGGGACACTAAGGGGCAATTTGGCTCTCAATTTTTCCTCTGGCAGCTCATTCCATATCTGCACCACCCTCTTTGTGAAAAGGTTACCCCTCAGGTCCCTTTTATATCATTCGCCTCTCACCTGAAACCTATGCCCTCCAGTTTTGGACACCACTAACCTGGGTGTCACAGCGTAGAATTGATCCATTCGCTCGGACTAGCTGCCTGTGAATGGCTGATTATACTATCCAGGCTCGAGAACCTATATCCATTGATGCTCAAGACTCTAAGTTCAGGCCCGTGCTGAACATGCGTGCTGGTGTTCGCACCCTAGGCTGGGCCTACTTTTAAGGTCAGAGATACACGCCCACAAGCCTACGAGGAATCCTGGCACAGGCACCAACAGTGGTTAGCACTGCTGCCTCACAGTGCCAGGGACTTGGGTTGAATTCCAACCTCGGGTGACCGTCTGTGTGGAGTCTGCACGTTCTCCCAGTGTCTGCGTGGGTTTCCTCTGGGTGCTCTGGTTTCCTCCCACACTCCAAAGATGTGCGGGTTAGGTTGATTGGCCGTGCTAAATTGCCCTTCAGTGTTCCCAGATGTATAGGTTAGAAGGATCAGTAGGATAAATACCTGGGGTAACGGGGATAGGGTCTGGGTGGGATTGTTGTCAGTGAAGGCTCAATGGGCCGAAAGATCTCCTTCTGCACTATGAGATTCCTGTGGCACTGTTAAACATCAAACATCAATTATGTATGGTTTCCAACTAATTGACTGCTGAAATATGCCAAAGGAAACATTTTTAAAGAATATCAAAAAGGAAATAGTGTGATTGGTGCCCTGTCATTTCTCCAAATGTACAACATACCTAAAACCATAAGACCCAGGAGCAGAATTAGGCCACTCGGCCCATCGAGTCCGCTCCGCCATTCAATCATGGCTGATTTTTTTTCATCCCCATTCTTTTGCCTTTTCCCCATAACCCCTGATCCCCTTATTAATCAAGAACCTATCTATCTCTGTCTTAAAGACACTCAATAGCCTGGCCTCCACAGACTTCTGCGGCAAAGAGTTACACAGATTCACCACTCTGTGGCTGAAGAAATTCCTTCTCATCTCTGTTTTAAAGGATCGTCCCTTTAGCCTGAGGCTGTGCCCTCTGGTTCTAGTTTTTCCTACTGGTGGAAACTGATGCGCTATCAATCAAGCAAAAGACTACTTGTGTGCCAATACAACTGTAGGCTTTTATTCATTACAGAACCAGGAGCACATCCCAACAGATAACCGACCCGAACTGAACAAGGGGGAGGAGACAGCCACCTTCATACTAGGTGACAAGGGGAGGAGCCGAGCCGGCAGGGGATGTGTCCAGGCATAACAAACACACAACGGTGGGCCAGGCAGGACAAAAGCACAACTGAAGTCCACCACAGGAACATCCTCTCCACGTCCACTCTATCCAGGCCTTGCAGTATCCTGTAAGTTTCAATAATATCCCCCCTCATCCTTCTAAACTCCAACGAGTGCAGACCCAGAGTCCTCAACCGTTCCTCATAGGACAAGCTCTTAATTCCAGGGATCATTCTTGTGAACCTCCTCTGGATCCTTTCCAAGGCCAGCACTTCCTTCCTTACATATGGGGCCCAAAACTGCTCACAATACTCCAAATGGGGTCTGACCAGAGCCTTACACAGCCTCAGAAGTACATCCCTGCTCTTGTATTCTAGTCCTCTTGACATAAATGCTAACATTTCATGACCTTTACATATCCAATTATTGTTTTTCTGACGTTATCAAGGTTGGCCAAAATGACCTAATTTCTGAGTTCTGAGGCACTTCTGCCTTCACAACTCGAACTTGACCTTCGCTCAGAACTACTGCCGTTCATGAAGTGATGCCACAAACAAGGCCCTGGCTCACACCCAATGCGTTACCAAACAGGGTTTTGTCTTTCTCGAGCAACAGACAAAGTCAAGAGCTTTTGTAATTCTGGAAAGTGGAAACCTGGCTGTTCTGTGTCCTGTTCCTGTCAGATCAAACCCAGCTACCACTGAAGAGAAGAATGAAGATATTGATACCCTTAACTATCTGTGGGAATTGCACACCTTTTCCCAAAGTCTGAGTTTGCAGTCATAGCAAGAACAAAGAACAGTACAGCACAGGAATAGGCCCTTCGGCCCTCCAAGCCTGCACCAATCATGATGCCTGCCTAAACCAAAACCGTATGCACTAATGGAGTCTTATGCACTTATCCTTCCATTCCCATTATAGAATCACAGAATCCCTTCAAGTGCAGATGATGGCCATTCGGCCCATCGCATTTGCACCGACCACAATCCCACCCAAGCTCTATCCCCATAACCCCATGCATTTACCCTAGCTAGTCCCCCTGACACCAAGGAGCAATTTAGCATGGCTAATCCACCTAACCTGCACATCTTTGGGCTGTGGGAGGAAACCAGAGCACTCAGGGGAAACCCACACAGGTACGGGGAGAATGTGCAGACTCCACATGGACAGCCATCCAAGGTCGGAATTGAACCCGGGTCCCTGGCGCAGTGAGGCAGCAGTGCTAACCATTGAGCCACGATGGCCTCCCTTTGTAAACCAAACAACGACTCAGTAAGTTGGCGCATTAACATTAAAGGAACAAAGCAGCACGATGTGCGCATTGGCCATCCTGAAATCAATGAAGAAAAGTCTCAGATGCATATCAGTTCGATAGATTCAATATTATTGTATCCGTAATTAGAGGAAATGTTGTTTAAGGATTAGCCTTAAGGAGCAATGACAGTAATGTTACTGTGCCAGTAATCCAGGGGCCTGGACCAATATGCTCCAGACATGAGTTCAAATAACATCACGGCAGCTGGGGAAATTTCAAATTGAATTAATTAATCTGGAATAAAAGGCTGGTAGCGGTCACGATGATGATGAAATGAGCGGATTGCCATAAAGGCCCATCAGGTTCATCATTGTGCTTCAGAAGAGAATACCTGCCATCCTTACCCGCTCTGGCCCTCGTGAGACTCCAGACCTACAGCAATGTTGCCGACACTTGCCTGCCCTCTGAAATGGCCCAGCAAACCACCTGGGTTGTACCAAACCATTACAGGGAGCTGGAAAAGGTGTAAAATTGGAAGCAATAAGCTGGCATTGACCTTGGCACTGAAAAATACAGAGGCCACACAGCCCAGTCAACCCTGCAAAACCCTCCTTGCTAACATCTGGGAGGAATGAAGAAGCTGACCTAGATCACCGGATCATACCAGCATGCTGTAAGGATTGCACGACCAATGTATCAGACCAAAGCTCTGCCATCCTGCCACCTCCGATTAGAATCATAGAATCCCTACAGTGCAGAAGGAGGCCATTCGGCCCATCGAGTCTGCACTGACCACAATCCCAACCCATATTCCCATGCATTTACCCGAGCTAGTCCCCCGACACTAAAAGGCAATTTAACATGGTCAATCCACCTAACCCACACATCTTTGGACTGTGGGAGGAAACCGGAGCACCCAGAGGAAACCCACGCAGACACGGGGAGAACGTGCAGACTCCACAAAGACAGTGACCCAAGCTGGGAATCAAACCCAGGTCCCTGGCGTTGTGAGGCAGCAGTGCTAACCACTGTGCCACCATTCTGCCATTTCAGTTGTGAATGGTGATAGAGAACTGAACAAGTGACAAGAGTAGAAGGCTCCAAATAATATGAATGGAGAGCCCAGCACATTAAGTCAAAGTCAAAGTTTATTTATTAGTCACAAGTAAGGCTTATATTAGCACTGCAATTAAGTTAGTGAAATTTCCCTAGTCGCCACAGTCCAGCGCCTGTTCGGGTCAATGCACCTAACCAGCACATCTTTCAGAACGTGGGAGGAAACCCACGCAGACATGGGGAGAATGTGCAAACTCCACACAGACAGAGACCCAAGCCGGGAATCGAACCCAGGTCCCTGGTGCTGTGAGACAGCAGTGCTAACCACTGTGCCACCGTGCTGCCCACATAAGTGCAAAAGAAGTAGATCTGAAGCATTTGCAACTATCTTGGGCCAGAAGTGTGCCAAATAAATGATCCCACTCGGCCTCCTCCCAGTGTCTTTGGAATCTCAGTTGCTGGTCCTTGGACAATTCAACTTACTCCATGTGATATCGAGGAATAGTTGAAGGCACTGGAAGTCTTTGGATTACAGTAGTACTGAGGACACGTGCTTCAGAACTAGACTCACCCTTAGGGGAGGCAATGGCCTGATGGCATTATCACTAGACTATTAATCCAGAAACTCAGCTAATGTTCTGGGGAACCGGGTTCGAATCCTGCCACAGCAGATAGTGGAATTTGAATTCAATAAAAAATATCTGGAAATAAGTATCTACTGAACCCATCTGGTTCACTAATGTCCTTTAGGGAAGGAAATCTGCCGTCAAAGAACAAAGACAAAGAACAAAGAACAGTACAGCACAGGAAACAGGCCCTTTGGCCCTCCAAGCCTGTGCCGCTCCTTGGTCCAACTAGACCAATCGTTTGTATCCCTCCATTCCCAGGCTGCTCATGTGACTATCCAGGTAAGTCTTAAACGATGTCAGCGTGCCTGCCTCCACCACCCTACTTGGCAGCGCATTCCAGGCCCCCACCACCCTCTGTGTAAAAAACATCCCTCTAATATCTGAGTTATACTTCGCCCCTCTCACCTTGAGCCCATGACCCCTCGTGAACGTCACTTCTGATCTGGGAAAAAGCTTCCCACTTTTCACCCTATCTATCCCCTTCATAATCTTGTACACCTCTATTAGATCTCCCCTCATTCTCCGTCTTTCCAGGGAGAACCTTCCTTACCTGGTCTGGCCTACATGTGACTCCAGATCCACAGCAATGTGGTTGACTCTCAACTGCCCTCAGGTAACTCGAGATGAACAATAAATGCTGGCCAGCCAGCGACGCCAATGTCCCATGAATGAATAAAATAAAAGCCAAGCTGTTATAATTTAGCTACAGCTGTGGCATCTCACTGACCATGGGGAAAATGTCCCAGGTGAACAAAAAGACAAATCCAATCTGGACAATTACCGTGCCATCAGTCTACTCTCAGTCATCAGCAAAGTGATGGAAGGTGGTAGTTAACAGCGCTATAAATAGCACTTATTCAACAAGACCTTGCCCACCGATGCTCAGTTTCAAAGCTGAGCCTTTCAGCTCAGGAACTCAGTATAGCTTCAGTCCAAACATGGTGAGGTGAAAGTGATTGCCCTTGAGATCAAGGCTGTATATTAACGAGTGTGGCGTCAAGAAGCCCAAAGACAATTGAAGTTAATAGCAATCAGGGAGCACACACTCTGCTGGCAAGAGTGCAAAGGATTGTGACTGTTGGAGACCGTCACTGCGGGAGTTCCTCAGAGTAGTGTTCCAGGCCCAATCATTTTCAGCTGCTTCACCACTTACCTTCTCTCCATCATAAGGTCAGAAGTGGGGAGGTTTTCTGATAAGTGCCATTTAGTACCATTCCCAAATTCTCAGATACTCACACACCTTGTGCCTGCATGTCCAAAGGCCTGGACAACATTCAGGCTTGGCTTAATCAGTGGCAAGTAACATCCATGCCAGGCAACGACCATCTCCAAGAGAGAGTTAATAAACATCACTCTCCTGACAGTTTATGGCACTATCATAGAATCCCTACAGTACTGAAGGAGGCCATTCAGCCCATCGAATCTGCACCAACAGCAATCCCACCTAGGCCCTATTCCCATAACCCCACACATTTACCCTGCTAATCCCCTGGGTAAAAATGTCATGATGTGGAGATGCCGGCGTTGGACTGGGGTAAACACAGTAAGAAGTTTAACAACACCAGGTTAAAGTCCAACAGGTTTATTTGGTAGCAAAAGCCACACAAGCTTTCGGAGCTGCAAGCCCCTTCTTCAGGTGAGTGGGAATTCTGTTCACAAACAGAGCATATAAAGACACAAACTCAATTTACATGAATAATGGTTGGAATGCGAATACTTACAACTAATCAAGTCTTTAAGAAACAAAACAACATGAGTGGAGAGAGCATCAAGACAGGCTAAAAAGATGTGTATTGTCTCCAGACAAGACAGCCAGTGAAACTCTGTGGGGGTTACAAATAGTGGGACATGAACCCAATATCCCGGTTGAGGCCGTCCTCGTGTGTGCGGAACTTGGCTATCAGTTTCTGCTCAGCGACTCTGCGCCGTCGTGTGTCGCGAAGGCCGCCTTGGAGAATGCTTACCCGAATATCAGAGGCCGAATGCCCGTGACCGCTGAAGTGCTCCCCAACAGGAAGAGAACAGTCTTGCCTGGTGATTGTCGAGCGGTGTTCATTCATCCGTTGTCGCAGCGTCTGCATAGTTTCCCCAATGTACCATGCCTCGGGACATCCTTTCTTGCAGCGTATCAGGTAGACAACATTGGCCGAATTGCAAGAGTATGTACCGTGCCCCTGGTGGATGGTGTTCTCACGTGAGATGATGGTATCTGTGTCGATGATCCGGCATGTCTTGCAGAGGTTGCTGTGGCAGGGTTGTGTGGTGTCATGGTCACTGATCTCCTGAAGGCTAGGTAGTTTGCTGCGGACAATGGTCTGTTTGAGTTTGTGCGGTTGTTTGAAGGCAAGAAGTGGGGGTGTGGGGATGGCCTTGGCGAGATGTTCGTCTTCATCAATGACATGTTGAAGGCTCCGGAGGAGATGCCGTAGCTTCTCCGCTCCGGGGAAGTACTGGACAACGAAGGGTACTCTGTCCACTGTGTCCCGTGTTTGTCTTCTGAGGAGGTCGGTGCAGTTTTTCGCTGTGGCGCGTTGGAACTGTTGATCAATGAGTCGAGCGCTATATCCTGTTCTTATGAGGGCATCTTTCAGCGTCTAGAGGTGTCTGTTGCGATCCTCCTCATCCGAGCAGATCCTGTGTATACGGAGGGCTTGTCCGTAGGGGATGGCTTCTTTAACGTGTTTAGGGTGGAAGCTGGAGAAGTGGAGCATCGTGAGGTTATCCGTGGGCTTGCGGTACAGTGAGGTGCTGAGGTGACCGTCCTTAATGGAGATGCGTGTGTCCAAGAATGCAACCGACCTCCTCAGAAGACAAACACGGGACACAGTAGACAGAGTACCCTTCGTTGTCCAGTACTTCCCCGGAGCGGAGAAGCTACGGCATCTCCTCCGGAGCCTTCAACATGTCATTGATGAAGACGAACATCTCGCCAAGACCATCCCCTCACCCCCACTTCTTGCCTTCAAACAACCGCACAACCTCAAACAGACCATTGTCCGCAGCAAACTACCCAGCCTTCAGGAGATCAGTGACCATGACACCACACAACCCTGCCACAGCAACCTCTGCAAGACGTGCCGGATCATCGACACAGATGTCATCATCTCACGTGAGAACACCATCCACCAGGTACACGGTACATACTCTTGCAACTCGGCCAACGTTGTCTACCTGATACGCTGCAAGAAAGGATGTCCCGAGGCATGGTACATTGGGGAAACTATGCAGACGCTGCGACAACGGATGAATGAATACCGCTCGACAATCACCAGGCAAGACTGTTCTCTTCTTGTTGGGGAGCCCTTCAGCGGTCACGGGCATTCGGCCTCTGATATTTGGGTAAGCGTTCTCCAAGGCGGCCTTCGCAACACACGACGGCGCAGAGTCGCTGAGCAGAAACTGATAGCCAAGTTCCGCACACACGAGGACGGCCTCAACCGGGATATTGGGTTCATGTCCCACTATTTGTAACCCCCACAGAGTTTCACTGGCTGTCTTGTCTGGAGACAATACACATCTTTTTAGCCTGTCTTGATGCTCTCTCCACTCATGTTGTTTTGTTTCTTAAAGACTTGATTCGTTGTAAGTATTCGCATTCCAACCATTATTCATGTAAATTGAGTTTGTGTCTTTATAAGCTCTGTTTGTGAACAGAATTCCCACTCACCTGAAGAAGGGGCTTGCAGCTCCGAAAGCTTGTGTGGCTTTTGCTACCAAATAAACCTGTTGGGCTTTAACCTGGTGTTGTTAAACTTCTTACTGTAAATATGTCATGGCCAATAACCTAACCCGCACACCTTTGGACTGTGGGAGGAAACCGGAGCAGCTGGAGGAAACCCACACAGACACGTGGAGAACGTGCAAACTCCGCACAGACAGTGACCCAAGGCTGGAATTGAACATGGGTCCCTGGCCCTGTGAGGCAGCAGTGTTTACCACTGCGCCACCATGCCCATACTTTTAACATCTGGAGGTGGGGATAACATTGACCAGAAACTGAACTCGACCAGCTATATAAATAAGCTACATAGAATCATAGAATCCCTACAGCGCAGAAGAAGGCCATTCAGCCCATCGAGCCTGCACCTACAACAATCCCATCCAGGCCCTAGCCCCGTAATCCAATGTATTTATCCTACTGATCACCCTGACACTAAGAGGCAATTTAGCATGGCCAATCATGCTAAATGATTAAATGATTAAATGGCCAATGATGCTAAATGCCGAGTCCATAGGACTCTAAAATCGGCCCCGCAGGTGGAGGAGGTGGTTAAGAAGGCGCATGGTGTGCTGGCCTTTATCAATCGAGGGATTGAGTTTAGGAGTCCGGGGATAATGATGCAGCTATATAAGACCCTCGTCAGACCCCACTTGGAGTACTGTGCTCAGTTCTGGTCACCTCATTACAGGAAGGATGTGGAAAAGATTGAAAGGGTGCAGAGGAGATTTACAAGGATGTTGCCTGGACTGAGTGGCATGCCTTATGAGGATAGGCTGAGGGAGCTCGGTATTTTCTCCTTGGAGAGACGTAGGATGAGAGGAGACCTAATAGAGGTATATAAGATGTTGAGAGGCATAGATCAGGTGGACTCTCAGAGGCTTTTTCCCAGGGTGGAAATGGCTGCTACGAGAGGACACAGGTTTAAGGTGCTGGGGGGTAGGTACAGGGGAAATGTTAGGGGTAAGTTTTTCACACAGAGGGTGGTGGGCGAGTGGAATCGGCTGCCGTCAGTGGTGGTGGAGGCAAACTCAATAGGGTCTTTTAAGAGACTGCTGGATGAGTACGTGGGACTTAATGGGATGGAGGGTTATAGGTAGACCTAGAAGGTAGGGATATGTTCGGCACAACTTGTGGGGCCGAAGGGCCTGTTTTGTGCTGTAGTTTTTCTATGTTCTTCTATGTTTCTATCAACAAAGCTCGCCAATCTTTGGATTGTGGGAAGAAACCAGAACACCCGGAGGAAACCCACATAGACTGGGGAGAACTGCAAACTCCACTCAGTCACCCGAGGCTGGAATCAAACCTGGATCTCTGATGCTGTGAGATGGCAGTGCTAACCACTGTGCCGCAGGTTAAAGTCTGGGAAATCTATACTTCCTGACTTTCCAAAGCTTGTCTACCATATACAGGGCCTTGTCTACAATATACATCATGAGTTTGATGGAGTATTGTGCGATTGCCAGTATGAATGCAGCTCCAACAACACTCAAGAAATTCGGCACTGTCCAAGACAAAGCAGTCTGCTTGATTAGCATCTCAGCCACTAACTTAAGCATTCACTCCCTCCATCACCAATGCACAGTGGCTGCAGTATTATCCATGCAAAAGACAGATTGCAGCAACTGGCGAATGCTCCTTCAACAGCACCCTCCAAACCCATGACCTTGACAACCAAGACAAGGGCAGCAGATACAAGGAAACAACACCACCTGCAAGTTCCCCTCCAAGTCATACGCCATCCTGACTTAGAACATAGAACATAGAACATAGAAAGCCACAGCACAAACAGGCCCTTCGGCCCACAAGTTGCGCCGATCACATCCCCACCTCTAGGCCTATCTATAGCCCTCAATCCCATTAAATCCCATGTACTCATCCAGAAGTCTCTTAAAAGACCCCAACGAGTTTGCCTCCACCACCACCGACGTCAGCCGATTCCACTCACCCACCACCCTCTGAGTGAAAAACTTACCCCTGACATCCCCCCTGTACCTACCCCCCAGCACCTTAAACCTGTGTCCTCTCGTAGCAACCATTTCAGCCCTTGGAAATAGCCTCTGAGAGTCCACCCTATCCAGACCCCTCAACATCTTGTAAACCTCTATCAGGTCACCTCTCATCCTTCGTCTCTCCAGGGAGAAGAGACCAAGCTCCCTCAACCTATCCTCATAAGGCATGCCCCCCAATCCAGGCAACATCCTTGTAAATCTCCTCTGCACCCTTTCAATGGCTTCAACATCTTTCCTGTAATGAGGTGACCAGAACTGTAATGAGGTGACTTGTAACTATATCTGCATTCATTCGCTGTCTTTGGGTCCCTCCCTGATGGCACTGTGGGTGTACCTACACTACATGGGCTGCAGCAGTTCAAGAAGGCGGCTCACCAGCACCTTCTCAAGGGCAATAGGGGAGAGGTGACAAATGCTGCCACACTAGAGAAGCTCATATCCCATAAAAGAATGAAAACAAAAACCTGGCAATGTATTATTTTACATGTTTCACAAGGCAACACGAGAAAAGTACTAAACTGTGGCAACGTGAGTGGTTTTCCCCACTAATGGGATGCTACTGTCAGTCCAAAAAGGTGTTCTGCCTACCACACAATCAAGCATTTATGAATTTCAGTGCCGCTGTGATGCCAGGTCTGTTGATTGTACATCCCAAGAATTGGCTGACCAAATCAAACGACATATTCCTCTGGATCTTTGTACAGACCGCACTCAACCAGCCTGCACTTGCAACACCCAAAGAAAATCTACTGTTAAGACCTGATTCTGCGATTGGGTCGCACTCGTTGAACAACCCCGAGTGTGCTAACAGCTACACTTTTTTTTTTTAAGTGTCAGTCAAGCTCGCAATGAGTCTCATTTACACTTAGAGAGTCATAGAGGTTTACAGCAAGGAAACAGACCCTTCAGCCCAACTTGTCTATGCTGTCCTTTTTATTAAACCACTAGACTAGTCCCAATTACCCATATTTGCATATCCCTCTATACCCATCTTACCCATGTAACTGTCTAAATACTTTTTAAAAGACAAAATTGTACCCGCCTCTACTACTACCTCTGGCAGCTTGTTCCAGACACTCATCACCCTCTATGAAAAAATTCCCCTCTGGACACTTTTGTATCTCTCCCCTCTCACCTTAAACCTATGCCCTCTAGTTTTAGACTCCCCTACACTTGCTAGAAGTGACACAAGTTCATACACAGGGGGCCCAACCTCTGCAAACAAACGGAATATGTCCAAGACTTGTGCTTCATTTTTTAGTGTTTGGGGAGTTTGTACTTTCTCATTGCTTTTTTCATGCTAATGTCTTGGTCAATCCGAGTCAACTTACCAACCAAGCAGCATCCCTTTGCTGCTGTGCTACATTATGGGTTGTTTGAAATTTGCATTCTGGCTAGTGCCCCGGTGTGGGATTCTCTGATCTCGTTCACCCCACCACCGCTGCCAGTGAGAATGGAGAATTTATGAAACACCTCTCTCTCTTTTCAACAATACAAAAACGCAACGGCGCTCGCTCCGTAAGCTTGGATCTTTATAATCCATGCAAACTATGCTTGGGAGGGCAGAATCAGAATCTGCTAGCACTCAAGGAGGCCAGTCAGCCCATTGTTCCTGTACTGACTCTTTGAAAGCACAATACAAATGAATAAATCAAGGGCTGGTTTTAAAGCACTCGAGTGGGCAAGCAGTTCTGGGTTTACAAAGGCAGTATGAGGCTGCTGTCTAGCTAGTGCTGTTTGGTTTGGTATGATTTGATTTATTATTGTCACATGTATTGGGATAGAATGAAAAGTATTGTTTCTTCTGTGCTATACAGACAAAACCTACCGCTCATAGAGTACATAGGGGAATGGGAAAAGGATAGGGTGCAGAACACAGTGCTGAACTTACAGATAGGCTGAAGAGAAAGATCAGCGTAATATATGATAGGTCCAGTCAAAAGCCTGATGGCATCAGGGAAGAAGCTGTTCTTGAGTCAGCTGGTACCTGATCCCAGAATTTTGTATCTTTTTCCCCCGAGGGAAGAAGGTGGAAGGGAGTATGTCTGGGGTGCGTGGGGTCCTTGATTATGCTGGCTGCTTTTCCAAGGCAGCAGGAAGTGTTGACAGAGTCAATGGATGGGAGGCGTGATGGACTGGGCTACGTTCAGTACCATGGGCAGCACAGTGGCACAGTGGTTACGTACAATGGCCATGCTAAATTCTCCCTCAGTGTACCTGAACAGGCATCGGAGCATGGTGACTCGGGGATTTTCATAGTAACTTCATTGCAGTGTAAATGTCAGGCTAATTGTGATCAATAAGTAAGGTAAAACTTTGTATTTTCTTGTGGTCTTGGTCAGAGCAGGAGCCATACCAAGCTGCGACACATCCGGGTAGGATGCTTTCTATGGTGCATCTGTAAAATGGTGATCTGGTGGGTAGACAAGATTCCATTCAGGATGGGTTCTTGGTTCCCAAAGGGTGCTGGGTATGGAACGAGGGCAGAGTCACCCAGAGCTCAACTTCGCATATCTGCAAACATCCAGCTGTGAAAAGCGGTTTTGTCGGAGTGGCTCCATAGAAGACTGCTCGCTTCTTCGTTATAAACACAGATGTTCCAATCTGGAATCCGTTGCCTGAAAGGATGGTGACAGGAGTTTCAATGCCACCTTTCGAAACAGGAATGAAAGGTATTCCCGAAAAGGAAAAGCTGTGGGGGGAAATGAGTCGGGGAGTGGAAATAATTGGGATCGCTTTTTCAAAGAGTTGGCACCGGAACGATGGGAAATATGCCCCTGCCCCCCCACTCTTTTGCGCCACGATCCTCTTGGGGAAAACTACCACAAGGAAAGCAGAACTCAAAAAGCAGAAAAATAAAACAGTCACTAGTAATTGCAGAAGCAAATCCAACACCTTCTATATCAATCTCATAGATTATCCACGAGAGAGAGAGGAGATAGTACCTTCAATACTGGGGAGAGAGACAGGAGAATTTTGAGTTACCCACACCCGTCCTCCCCCTCCCCTAGAGAATCTGTGCTCTACCAATAAAAGTAAAGGATCCCTTGGCTTTGAAATATGCAATTTTTGCCAATATTATTTCAGAGGCGGGCTATTATTTTGGGAGAAAACCAAGGAAGATTTAGAGAAGACGATGGCCTAGTGGTATTATCGATAGACTATTAATCCAGAAACTCAGCTAGTGTTCTTGAGACCCGGGTTCAAATCCCGCCACGGCAGATGGTGGAATTTGAATTCAAAACAAAATATCCCGAGTTAATAATCTACTGATGACTGTGAAGCCATTGTCGATTGTCGGAAAAATCCAGCTGGTTCATTCCTCTCCTTTAGGGAAGGAAATCTGCCACCCTTACCTGGTCTGGCCTACATGTGACTCCAGAGCCACAGCAAAGTGATTGACTCTCAACTGCCCTCTGAAATGGCCTAGCAAGCCACTCAGTTCAAAGGCAACTCGGGAAGGGCAATAAATGCTGGTCAGCCACAGTCCTCCCACAGTGCGTGCATTGCAATGTTAGGCGCATTGGCCATGCTAAATTCTCCCTCAGTGAACCCGAACAGGCGCTGGAATGTGGCGACTAGGGGATTTTCACAGTAACTTCATTGCAGTGTTAATGTAAGCCTACTTGTGACACTAATAAATAAACTTGCTTGTCACTCCCCTTCCCCTGGACATTTTCTTTCCCTTTACTCCTGTGCTGCTGACAGTGCTTTTGGAAACACCTACGACTGCGTTGGGGTGATCTTGGAAAGCACTGGATGTCGCAACACCTGAGCTGGACAGACCTTTTCAACGTGAAGGCTTAATGTGGGAAAGTCACAAAGCTGACTCAACTCTGATGCAAACTCAACCTGCAGATGGAGCTGAGCCGACCTTAGCCGTGTTTTCAGAGATTATAAATAAGAAATGAACTTGCACTTTTAAAACCAAACGTCAGTGCACCCCAAAGTTCTCAACAGCCAGTGATGTACTCTGTCTTGAAGTGCAGTCACTGTTGCAATGTAGGAGACATGGCAGCCAATCCGTGCACTGTAAGCTCCTACAAACAGCAATGAGAGCATCACTGGATACTCTGTCGCTGGTGTTGGTGCTTGAGAGATAAAGATTGCACCGGGACACCGGGACGCACTCTCCTATATGGTTTCAAAGTAGAACCAAGGGATCTTTTCTGTCCACCTGAGGGAGCAGATACTCCCCAGCAGTGCAGCGCCCCCCTCGCCATGCAGCGCGTGCCCCAGCCACGCAGCGCGCCCCCCTAGCCGCGCAGTGCGCGCCCCCAGCCGTGCAGCGTGTGCCCCTAGCCACGCAGCGTGCGCCCCCAGCCGCGCAGCGCGCTCCCCCAGCAGTGCAGCGCTCCCCGTGGGGGGAGGGTAAACCTGGAGATCAGCCAAAAGAGGGTCAGAATCGCAGAATAGGAGAATCCCTACAGTGCAAAAGCAGGCCATTCGGCCCATCGGGCCTGCACTGACAACAAACACGCTCATGCCCCATGCCCATAGCCCCATGCATTTAGAGTCATAGAGGTTTACAGCATGGAAACAGGCCCTTCGGCCCAACTTGTCCATGCCGCCCTTTATTTTAAACCCCTAGGCTAGTCCCAATTGCCCGAATTTGGCCCATATCCCTCTATACCCATCTTATCCATGTAACTGTCTAAATGCATTTTAAAAGACAAAATTGTACCCACCTCTACTACTATCTCTGGCAGCTTGTTCCAGACACTCACCACCCTGTGTGTGAAAAAATTGCCCCTCTGGACACTTTTGTATCTCTTCCCTCTCACCTTAAACCTATGCCCTCTAGTTTTAGACTCCCCTATCTTTGGGAAAAGATATTGACTATCTAGCTGATCTATGCCCCTCATTATTTTATAGACCTCTATAAGGTCACCCCTCAGCCTCCTACACTCCAGAGGAAAAAGTCCCAGTCTATCCAGCCTCTCCTCATAACTCAAACCATCAAGCCCCAGTAGCATCCTAGTAAATCTTTTCTGCACTCTTCCTAGTTTAATAATATCCTTTCTATAATAGAGTGACCAGAACTGTACACAGTATTCCAAGTGTGGCCTTACCAGTGTCTTGTACAACTTCAACAAGACGTCCCAACTCCTCTATTCAATGTTCTGACCAATGAAACCAAGCATGCTGAATGCCTTCTTCACCACTCTGTCCATCTGTGACTCCACTTTCAAGAAGCTATGAACCTGTACCCCTCGATCTCTTTGCTCTGTAACTCTCCCCAATGCCCTACCATTAACTGAGCAAGTCCTGTCCTGGTTCAATCTACCAAAATCCATCATCTCGCATTTATCTAAATTAAACTCCATCTGCCATTCGTCAGCCCACTGGCCCAATTGATCAAGATCCCACTGCAATCAGAGATAACTTTCTTCACTGTCCACTATGCCACCAATCTTGGTGTCATCTGCAAACTTACTAACCATGCCTCCTATATTTTCATTCAAATCATTAATATAAATGACAAGTAACAGTGGACCCAGCACCGATCCCTGAGGCACACTGCTGGTCACAGGTCTCCAGTTTGAAAAACAACCCTTTACAACCACCCATTGTCTTCAAGCCAATTTTGTACCCATTTAGCTACCTCACCCTGGATCTCGTGAGATTTAACCTTATGCAACAACCTACCATGCAGTACCTTGTCAAAGGCCTTGCTAAAGTCCATGTATATAACATCAACTACACTGCCCTCATCTACCTTCTTGGTTACCTCTTCAAAAAACTCAATCAAATTTGTGAGACATGATTTTCCACTCACAAAGCCATGCTGACTGTCCCTAATCAGTCCATGTGTCTCTAAATGCCTGTAGATCCTGTCTCTCAAAATACCTTCCAACAATTTACCCACCACAGATGTGAGGCTCACTGGCCTGTAGTTCCCAGGCTTTTCCCGGCAGCCCTTTTTTACTCTGCTAATCCCCGTGACACTAAGGGGCAATTTAGCATGGCCCGAACATCTTTGGAGTGTGGGAGGAAACCAGAGCATCTGGAGGAAACCCACGTAGACACAGGGAGAACGAGCAAACTCCACACAGTGACGCGAGGTGAGAACTGAACCCGGGTTCCTGGCGCTGTGAGGAAGCAGTGCTAACCACTATGCCACCGTGCCACCCACAAAGGCGAGAGGGGAAAGATTTAAAAGGGATCCGAGGGGCAACATTTTTCACACAGAGGGTGGTGCGTGTATGGAATGAGCTGCTAGAGGAGGTGGTAGAGGCGGGTACACTTACAACATTTAAAATACATTTAGACAGGTACATGGCATAGGAAATGTTTAGAGGGATATGGGCCAAATGGGACCCGTTCAGCTTCGGAAACCCTGGACAAGTTGGGCTGAAGGGCCTGTTTCAGTGCTGTCTATCTCTATGACTCAGCGATGGCGGGGCTGGGAAATCCCACCCCCAGTTACTGAAAAGGGAAGTTGAAGGTTTGTATGTGTTACCGCACCTACAATGTTGAGATAGTTTTGAACACATTAAGATGTAACACCTGAAAATGTGTGGCAAGATGCTCACCTAATATCATCCAGTTACCTACCTGAACTATATTTCGCTATTCCTTTTAACCTTCAAAACAAATTAGATTTTATTTTCCCCTCCTGTGAGTCCCACGCAGTGATATGTCCATTGTGTTAAGCTTGTGTATAACCATCTGTTATATGGCAGCATTGTTCTTGCAAAGACTGGTACAGATTACTTGCTACATACATCTATTCAGCAACCGAACACCTCTTTCGCTGAAAACATCTCCCTGTCATTAGACAAATCTATTTAAGGCAGAGAGAGAGAGAGAGAGGTGGACACCATTAAGCCCATCTTCTTTCACACTCAGTTTTTTCCCTAAATCCTGCCCATGTGCAGCCCCCTTCCACCGCCCCCCCCCCCCCCCCCCCAACCAACCACCAAAACAGCTTGAAGGAGACTTACTATTTTTCTGCTTGTTTTCAGTTCATTATGTTTAATGTTTGAATGTTTATTTATTAGTGTCACAAGTAAGGTTTATATGAACACTGCAATGAAGTTACTGTGAAAATCCCCTAGTCGCCACACTCCGGCACCTGTTCGGGTACACTGAGGGGGAATTTAGCATGGCCAATGCACCTAATCAACTTTCAGACTGTAGGAGAAAACCCCCTATGGTACAGAAGCAGGCCATACAGCCCATCGAGCCTGCATCGACAACAATCCCACTCACGTCCTATCCCTGTAACCTCACATATTTACCTTGCTCTTCCCCCTGACACTCGGGGCAATATAGCATTGCCAATCCTTCTAACCCGCACACCTTTGGACTGTGGGAGGAAACCGGAGCATCCAGAGGAAACCCACGCAGACACGGGAAGAACATGCAGACATGGGAAGAGCATGCAGACTCCAACACAGACAGTGATCCAAGCCAGGAATCGAACCCAGGTCCCTGGCGCTGTGAGGCAGCAGTGCTAGCCACTATGCCACCGTACAAGGACGGAATAGGGGACAAGGACACAGTAAACAACAAAGAAAGGGGAAGAATCATAGAATGATAGGAACAACAATGGTGGCCATTAGGCCCATCGTACCTGTGCCAGCCCTTTGACAGTGCTCACCAATCCATCCCACTCTCTCCCCATGGCCCTCGCGAATGTTTCCCATTTGAGTACATGCCTTTCAGAAGTTACTGTGGAATCTGCTTCCACCACCACCACCATCCTTACAGGCGGTGCCCTCCAGATCACGACAACTCGGTGTGAAAATAAATTCTCCTCAAGAAGGAAGGAGGGGGGGGGGGGGGGGGAGGGGGTTATAAATAAAACAGGCGATGGGAGAGAGGGTTTAGAATTAGCAGAGAGTCAGTGACAGAGTACGTGGCCATTCTGTATTAGTGCAATTTGGTCCACCGGCAAGTTGCTCATTTCACTTGGCTGGTGATGCACAGCTGGCGTGAAAAATTGATGCGAGCTGCAACTACGCTGTGTAGAAAGTCACAGATGACATCCAGAGACTGCTCAACCTCCTAAAAAAAAATAACATCTCCAACTCCCCTGTTCAGGTGGAGTACTTTGTCACCCTTTAAACACAGTTGCTGGGAAAAGCACTGATAATATGTCACCCCTTTTTTTCCCAAACCTCTGTAAGAAGCTGAACAGCAAGGTTAAGGTTAAGGAAGATGTATCCAGTGCTGGTACAAGTAATCTGCCAGTGTGCAGCTCCCACCCCCTTACCATTCCACAACAACCCCCACCCTCCCTTCTTAGCCATTAGCTTGCCCATTTGTTTATTTGATCTAATGGATAAAACATGCCCCAGTCAGTGCCGAATGCCATCACTCATCTCAAGCACAAGAAGCACTGGAACGATTAATAACGCAATCACAAAATAAAGTCTGAACTGAACGCAGCAATACCTGTTCCTGTTGCTGGACCCCTTTCCCAGAAGCAGTCCCTTCCTTTGCTGTAGTCATGTTCACCTACTCGCACCCACCGCAGAGATAGCAGGATGCTGAGTGCATAAGCAGAGAGGGAGCCCTTGGTCCTCCCAGCAGCCGACTGAGCAATTCAAAAAATAAAAACATGCACCGTAAAAGCACTGGCAGAAAACAAAGGGGGAAGAGAGGGAGAAAGAAATAGAGAGAGAGGCAAAGAGGACGACAGTCTTCACTGAAGAGAGGATGATGCAGATTGGAAGGTTAAAAATCCTCAGTGAGCTACAGCCACCGCAGTCGTCACAGCAACTGATAACTGCCTGGCAACCGGCACTGGGCAGCCAAGGCTTCAGAGACAACCGACTTAGGTTTGTCCCTGTCGCACTGAGCCTGCAGCAAGCAACTGGCTGAGGAGGGGGAGAAAGCAGCTCTGTCGGCACTCCAGGAGACAGTGGCGTCCGCTCACGTGTGAGGCGATCCTGTGTGAAATGATGGAAGGAGTGGCGGCAGGTGGGACCTCCCTGAGGTCTGTGCTCCAGGTAATTAATGTAGCAGGCAATGCTTGTGTGTCAAACTCGATATAACTGCTGAAAGTGCAGGCAGTTCAGTGTGTGCGTGTCTGTATCAGTCTGTGCATTTCAGAGAGAGCAATTAGAATTAAAAATATATTCTTGTTATTTGGCGAGGTCATATAAAGAAGTAAGCAGCCAGGGATGTGGGACCTCTGTTGCTTTTTGGTCTGATGTACTACTGACGTGCCAGAAGGGAAGATAATCTGAATGTGAGGAATATTGTGTTCTGTGTTTTCACAGGGTAGAGACTGTTTGAGCCTGAAGGTACTGTGTGTTCATCAAAGACTGTTATATTACATTAGCCTGTATTACCCACAGTGGTTACAAGTACTTGGCAAGCCAAAAGGAAAAACACTCGCCGGCATTCTCAAGAATGTGCAAGTGCTGGATAAATGTACATTCTTTTTTTTTTTACATAAATTTCAAGATCTTTCTATTATTTTCACCTCAATAATGCTGCACAGATTTGTTTTTACCCCTTTGGCTGGCACAGTGCCTCACAGTTAGCACTGCTGCCTCACAGCGCCAGGGACCCGGGTTCGATTCCAGCCTCGGGTCACTGTCTGTGTGGAGTTTGCACGTTCTCCCCGTGTCTGCGTGGGTTTCCTCTGGGTGCTCCAGTTAGGTGTGGGTTAGGTGGATTGGCCATGCTAAATTGTCCCTTAATGTCAGAGGGATTTGCAGGGTAAATATGTGGGGTTACGGAGATAGGGCCTGGGTGAGATTGTTGTCATTCTGGGCTGTCTCGATGGGCTGAACGGCCTCCTTCTACACTTTAGGCATTCTATGATCCTACGATTCTTTCCTTCTGCCAGCAATTAGCCACTTAAGTGAAGATTCCATTCGGGTGTTTACATTTTCATACCCTACTGCTCAAATTATTTTTTAATTCATTCGTGGGACATGGGTGTCATTGGCTGACCAGCATTTATTCACCATCCCTACTTGACCTTGTTTAGAGGGCAGTTGAGTGCCAACCACATTACTGTGTGGAGTTACATGTGGGCCAGTCCAGCTAAAGCTAAAGACAGTAGATTTCCTTCCCTAAATTACATGAGTGAACCAGCCAGGTTTTTCAGACAATTGACAATGGTTTCATAGTCATCAGTAGATTCTTAATTCCAGATATTTTTAAATCAAAATCAAATTTCACCACCTGCTTCGAATTTGGATTTGAACCCAGGTTCCCAGATCATCAGCTGAGTTTGTGGATTAATAGTCTAGCGAAAATACCACTAGGCCATCATCTCCCCTTGTAATATTTCCAGGATTGGTCTGATCTGGAAACCCTCCAGGATGGTCCTGGAGTCTCCAGATATTGAGGGTTATTTTCCTGATACTGCTATGAGATATTTTTTGGAAAAACTATGTGGTTATTTTTGGTGCATTTCCAATGAACAGCTTTGCTTATTAGTCATAAAAATATTAGAGGTGGGAGAAAACAAGGCAGTTTGATCCAATGGCTTGGTTCGACACATGGTCAAGCATTGAGAACTCCAGGGATATGTCTAACTACAGTTGGCAACCGTTGACCATTATGAAGTCTGAGCAGAGGCTGACCCTGACCATCCCTCAGTGTGGTCAGTGAGAGACTGGAAAACATTGCTAATACCATAATTATCTGAAGGGAGCAAACTGTCCAATCTTCAGAAGAGGCATCCTTTCTCTCTGTATTATTTTGAAGATCTAACTCAGAAAGAACACCAGGCAAAGTTTGCAGCTTGTTTGTATTATTGTCAGGCTGGTTGGTAATAACCCACATTTCAGCAGCGATATTTACGGTTGTAAAGTAGGTCAAAGCATTTAAAGGGCACTGTCATTTGTTGAAGCATCTCGCACAGCTCTTTAGCAGAAGTGTGAGGATGACTTCATCTATTATATGTCAAACTGCTCAAAGCCACCGTCAGCCTATATTGTACGGGGAAGGTAGTGGTGGCACAGTGGTTTTGTCATTGAACTAGTAAGCCGGCGACTCAGTTTCGAATCCCGCCATGGTGAAATTTTAAATCAATAAAAATTTGGAATTAAAAAACCAAAGTTTAATGATAACCGTGAAACCATTGTCATCCAAACCCATCTGGTTCACTAATGATGACATCCGCCATCTTTACCTGGTCTGGCCTATATGTGACTCCAGAACCACAACAATGTGATTGACCCGCAATTGCCATTGGCCAACTAGGGATGGGCTATAAATGCTGGCCAGCCGGCGATGCCAATGTCCCGTGAATGAATAAAACAAATAGTGGAATTTCACCAGTTTCCACAGCGATTCACTTCTGGTTATGATCGATGGGGTCTGGACAAATTTCTCCAACATGTTACATCAACTAGCCCATCTCACCCACACCCCCTCACCCTTCAATTCTTCAAACTAAGCACTGTAAAACTTTAGTGTGTGAATTGCATCTTCATGCCCGCTTTATGCTCACAAACATGTTGTTGCAACTTAGACACAGGTTTCATTCAACTGAAAGGTCAACACTATCATCGCAACAGCTTCTCATCAGGATAATTCCTTCAAAACAGTGAAACTCCTTTCTTCTTACATTTGCTTGTATCTTCTACAATCCTCCTCCAATCTTCAAGCTCTTAAAATCCAACTAATATATCTGGTCCTCTTGTTTCAATCTAAATGGTGAGGGCTTTCTCTTACCTGAATTTAGATTTCACCCTAGTTTCTGGGAGATATAGAATTATAATTGCAAGCAGTGACAATACCAAAACTCTGTAAGTAGAGGGGTTTTAAGGTTTATTTATTAGTGTCACAAGTAGGCTTACATTAACACTGTAATGAAGTTACTGTGAAAATCCCCTAATTGCCACACTCCGGCGCCTGTTCGGGTACACTGAGGGAGAATTTAGCATGGTTAATGCACCTTTCATAGAAGAAACCCTACAGTGCAGAAAGAGGCCATTTGGCCCATCGAGTCTGCACCGGCCACAATCCCACCCAGGCCCTACTCCCACATATTTACCCGCTAATCCCTCTAACCTTCACATCTCAGGACACTAATGGGCAATTTTAACATGGCCAATTAACCTAACCCGCACATCTTTGGATTGTGGGAGGAAACCGGAGCACCCGGAGGAAACCCACGCAGACACGAGGAGAATGTGCAAACTCCACACAGACAGTGACCCAAGCCGGGAATCGAACCCAGGTCCATGGAGCTGTGAAGCAGCAGTGCTAACCACTGTGCTACCGTGCCGCCCTACTTTGAAGTTCACTCACACTCCATTACATGGACAATGTATCACTTCTTGTGTTGTCACTTCTAGAGCCTCCTCACAATCCATCTACATTTCCCCTCCCTTTTTGTCTGAACGCTGCTCCACAGCGATTCCCGGCTTGGCTCACTGTCTGTGTGGAATTTGCACGTTCTCCCCGTGTCTGCGTGGGTTTTCTCTGGGTGCTCCAGTTTCCTCCCACAGTCTGAAAGACATGCTGGTTAGGTGCATTGTCCCAAACAGGCGCCGGACTGTGGCGATGAGGGGAATTTCACAGTAACTTATTTGCAGTGTTAATATAAGCCTTACTTGTGACTAATAAATAAATAAACTTTTATGCCATTCCACCAACCCCCCCGCCACCCCACCCCCCGCCGCCCCCCCACCCCACCCCCCGCCGCCCCCCCACCCCACCCCACCCCACCCCCCGCCGCCCCCCCACCCCACCCCACCCCCCGCCGCCCCCCCACCCCACCCCACCCCCCGCCGCCCCCCCACCACACCCCCCTGTGCTACAATTCCACAATTGTGTGGATTGAGCTTCATAGGGATGCTGTCTAGGTACCTGTCTCAGCACCTCCCTTGATCCAGCCCAATTCTCTCCAGCTCAACATCAGGAGAACTGAAGCCAACATCCCTTCCTCCCCCTCCATTTACTTTTAAAGCCTTTCCAAAATTCAGTTCTTCAGAGATTCCTCCTAAACTCTTTCATACTGGCGCAGGATCAGTTGCCCTTCTCTCTAATCTGAGAGGCACTTTGGGAGTTCTTTATGTTCAAGGTTTTATATCACGGCTGGAATTCTCCAGCCTCGCCTGTGGCTGGGATTCTCCGATCCCGCTGCAGTGAATGCAGATTTGGCTGAGCGCCACATTCTCCATTCTTGCTGGCAGCAGTGGTGGGTGTGCGACATCAGAGATTTCCAGACCACGCCTGCGGCTGGGATTTCCAGCCCCCTTGCGGCGGGTTTTCCCCTGGCGGAGATGGTCTGCCATTGGCCGGCGAATGATTTTCCAGCCCTGCCGAAAGCAATGGCGTTTTCCATGGCTTGCCGGCCACGCCACCGGGAGACACGCCAGCCAATGGCAGGTCACGTCCGCCACTGATAAACAGAGGTGGGGATGGAGAATCCCACCCTAAACCATGAACACTGATGAAGACTTTTCTCTTCATTGCTATCAATGTTAAGGATTTCTCTCCTGATACATCAAGGTCTCCCCCACCCCCACCCCCCTCACCCCCCCCCCCCCTCCCCCCCCCAACCCCCAGTCACTTTTTGTGAACATTAATTCCGAGAGAAAAAAAGTCACTCTCATCAGACATCCATTGACTCTGTCTATACTTCCCGCTGCCTCGGAAAAACAGCCAGCATAATCAAGGACCTCAGGCACCCCGGACTTACTCTCTTCCACCTGCTTCCGTTGGGAAAAAGATACAAAAGTCTGAGGTCATGTATCAACAGACTCAAGAACAGCTTCTTCCCTGCTGCCGTCAGGCTTCTGAATGGACCTACCATATGTTAAGTTGTTCTTTCCCTACACCCTATCTGTAACTGTAACATTACATTCTGCACTCTCACCTTTCCTTCTCCCCTATGTACTCTATAAATACTCTATATATTTTTGTCCGTATATTAAGCTGAGCTTTCTCTTCACCATATTTGTAACTGCAACATTATATTCTGCACCCTATCCTCTCCTTCTCCCCTATGTACTCTATGTATGGTATGTTTTGTCTGTATAGCGCACAAGAAACAATACTTTTCACTGTATTCCAATACATGTGACAATAATGAATTAAATTAAATCATCAAAGATCTCACTGGAGAATATGAGATATTTGTCTTTTAGCATTTGGAGAGCAAACAAACGACTTAATAGAAAAGCTCTGACAAAGGGCCATCCAGACTTGAAATGCTGGCTCTATTCTTTCTCCACAGATGCTGTCAGACCTGCTGGGATTTTCCAGCATCGTCTGTTGTGGCTTGTGATTCAAGATGAAATGACTGTGACTTTGCTGAACAGTGGAAATTTTCAAAATTGCCTCGCTCTCCCTAAGACGTCACTCGAAGCCTGGAGGAGGCTTGCGTATGGAATCTTTCAAC
This sequence comes from Mustelus asterias, assembly GCF_964213995.1. Lineage (NCBI taxonomy): Eukaryota > Metazoa > Chordata > Chondrichthyes > Carcharhiniformes > Triakidae > Mustelus > Mustelus asterias. The sequence goes on along the minus strand of NC_135802.1, from coordinate 20,388,482 downwards.
ACGGGAAAGCTGTCAATCTACAACCACCACGTAGTTCTGGCTGGGGAATCTCTCCTGTTTTTGTCACCTGCCAAAAGCATAGTGGAAGGACTCGCAGACTGACGATCAACTGGTTTGGCCATACGACAAACACACTTCCTTTAAAAATGTATTTAGGATTTGGGGTGCTCCCGACATGACAACCGTGACCATAAAAGGATGGCGCAGGAGTGAGTTGTCCCCAGCATACCCTCAAATTCCAGCTTTTACTCTCATTCTTAAGGATCAGAAAACCCCTAGACAAAAGCAAACTACTGCGGATGCTGGAATCTGAAACCAAAAGAGAAAATGCTGGAAAATCTCAGCAGGTCTGGCAGCATCTGTAAGGAGAGAAAAGCTGACGTTTTGTGTCCAGATGACCCTTCGTCAAAGCTTTGTCAAAGTTGCCAGACCTGCTGAGATTTCCCAGCATTTTCTCTTTTGGTTTCAGAAAACCCCTTTCTGTTCTTTGTCTTCACCCTATCTGTAACTATAACACTACATTCTGCACCCTCGCCTTTCCTTCATCCCTATGTACTCTATGAATCGTATATTTTGTCTGCATAGTGCACAAGAAACAATGCTTCTAACTGCATCCCAATACATGTGACAATAATAAATCAAATCAAATCAACTTCTAAATTATTCTGGGATGTCGGGAGGTCTGAGAATCATAGAGCCCTTACAGTGCAGAAGGAGGTTGTGGGAGAATTCTTGCTGTTGCGACATTCGAAGCACAATCATGAACATGTTTTCCATTCGTTCATTCTTGCTGCCTGCAAATTGCTTGCTGTTTGTCTTACAACATAGACTAAAGGACAACAGTACTTCATACACATAGAAACATAGCAACATAGAAGATAGGAGCAGGAGGAGGCCATTTGGCCCTTGGAGCCTGCTCTGCCATTCATTATGATCATGGCTGATCATCCAACTCAATAGCCTAATCCTGCTTTCTCCCCATAACCTTTGATCCCATTCGCCCCAAGTGGCTATATCCAGCCGCCTCTTGAATACATTCAATGTTTTGGCATTAACTACGTCATGTGGGAATGAATTCCCCAGGCTCACCACTCTTTGGGTAAAGAAATGTCTCCTCACCTCCGTCCTAAATGGTCTAAACTGAATCCTCAGACTGTGACCCCTGGTTCTGGACTCCCCCACCATCGAGATTATCCTGCATCTATCTGTCTAGCCCTTTAGAGTTTTATAAGTCTCTATGGAACCCTTCCTCCCACACCATTCCTTCAGCCACACGTTCACCTCTATATTCTGCTGATCCCAATGCCCATTTGCAATAAGTTAATTAATATCAGATTATTAGTGTAAAAGTTCATTGGCTGTAAAACACATTCTGAGTTTGTGAAAGGCACCATATTCTCCCCAACAGACTTGTTCCTTTGCATCAGGCCTTTGTTGAAATGTTAAACCCACTTATGAAGAAGAACATTCATAATTTCACTCAATGTCTTTGAAGGAAGACATTTTCCTGGGACAACCCCTTATGAAACACTGTTTTAAATTAAGTTTATTTATTAGTGTCACAAGTAGGCTTACATTATTCTTTTTATTATTCATTGGATATAGGCGTCGCTGGCTGGCCAGCATTTATTGCCCATCCCCAATTGCCCGAGTGCAGTTGAGAGTCAACCGCATTGCTGTGACTTGGGAGTCACATGCAGGCCAGACCAGGTAAGGACGGCAGATTTCCTTCCCTAAAGGACATTAGTGAACCAGATGGGTTTTTCTGACAATCGGCAATGGTTTCATGGTCATCAGTAGATTCTGAATTCCAGATATTTTTTATTGAATTCAAATTCCACCATCTGCCATGGTGGGATTCGAACCCAGGTCCCCAGAACATGAGCTGAGTTTCAGGAATAATAGCCTAACAATACTGCCTCTCGGCCTTCGCCTCCCCTGCAATGAAGTTACCGTGAAAAACTCCTAGTCGCCACACTCCGGCGCCTGTTCATGTACACTGAGGGAGAATTTAGCATGGCCAATGCACCTAATGTCTTCCGGACCGTGGGAGGAAACCGGAGCACCCAGAGGAAACCCACACAGACACGGGGAGAACGTGCAGACTCCACACAGACAGTGACCCAAGCCAAGAATTGAACCCGATCCCTGGCGCTGTGAGGCAGCGGTGCTAACCACTGTGCCACCGTGCCGCCTAATCACTGTGTAAACTGGTGAAATTCCATTATTTTCTTTTATTTATTCTTGGGACATGGGTGTCGCTGGCAGGCCAGCATTTATTGTCCATCCCGAGTTAATCTTGGAGGGCAGTTGAGAGTCAACCACATTGCTGTGGCTCTGGAGTCACATGCTAACCACTGTGTCACTGCGCCGCCCCAACTTGCACATTTAATTGGAAAGCCACAGATTTTCCAATCTGCCATTATTTTAACACAATCATCAGCCTTTTCTTAAAATGAATGAGTTAATGTCAGCAGGAGGTAATGCTGGTTGGAAATCTAGAGGACAGTGTTGTTATTTTGCTTGATGCACGGTTTAACTCTTTGAGGGCTATATTCCTGAAAATCTGACAGCTTTTCTATCACTGTTTTTTTTTCCCTAGGTTTAAAACTGCTGAACAGTGTAGAACACAATTAGAGCAGAGCACAGACACAGAGCAGAGGCATCTATTTATAGGACAGTCTGACACAAATGGGAAATGAGAAATCTTCTGTTATTTCTTGGAGTCATGATGCAGACAAGCTCCACTGCATTCCTGGAGAATGGAAAGGGATCAGAGGAATGCCGGTATCTTTCTCCTGCTGCAAAACAGCAACGCAGGTACTTGGGACAACGCCATCGAGGGAGCTCCCTGCTCTGGGGTATTCTTGATTGCTGGTGTGCTGATATATTGTTGATAATGGGCAGCGGTGGTACAGTAGCACAGTGGTTAGTACTGCTGCCTCACAGCGCCAGGGACCCGGGTTCAATTCCCAGCTTGTGTCACAGTCTGTGCGGAGTCTACATGAGTTTCCTTCGGGTGCTCCGGTTTCCTCCCGCAGTCCATAGAATCCTACAATGCAGAAGGAGGCCATTCAGCCCATCGAGTCTTCACCAACCAGAATCCCACCAAGCCCCTATCCCAATAACACCATGGATTTACCCTAGCAAGTCCCCCTGATACTAAGGGGCAATTTAGCATGGCCAGTGCACCTGACCCACACATCTTTGGACTGTGGGAGGAAACCGGAGCACCTACACAGACACAGGGAGAATGTGCAAACTCCACACAGACAGTGATCCAAGCTGGGATTGAACCCGGGTCCTTGGCGCTGCGAGGCAGCAGTGCTAACCACTGTGCCACCGTGCCGCCCCAAAGACTCGCTCTCCGGACACAGTCAGGAAATTTGCAGCTCCCCGTTGGGGAATTGAACCCTGATCTCCCGCGTGACAGGTGGAGATACTAACCACTATGCAAATGAGGAATTGCTGGTTAGGTGCGTTGGCCATGCTAAATTCTCCCTCAGTATACCTGAACAGGCACCAGAGTGTGGCGACTAGGGGATTTTCACTGTAGCTTCATTGCAGTGTTAATGTTAGCTTACAAGTGACACTAATAAATAAACCTTAAAGCTGTCAGTAGCACCTTCATCCGATGCCTCCAACTGAGGACCAGACTGACAGAAACTCGAGTTACGACCAATCGTCAGTGTGAACCACAGTCTGCCTTCACGTTCTACCTCTGACTGTACGCTGTTCCACCAGAAGACATTCAAACCATAACATCGCTAGCTGACAACAATATTCCTTTCCTTCAAATTAAACATAAAATTGATGGGTAAAATTACAGAGGATTCACTGGAAATGCAGTTGACGTTTATTAACCCAGAGTGCACTTCACTCCTGGGTGCAATTACATGGCCAAGTTAGGGTCATGTGTAAGAACAGATGAAACATACATGGTTCTGCAGAGTTCTCAAAAAATAACCTGCCGTAATTTACTTTTATAGTAAATGGCAGTGAAAACCTGCTTCAATTCTTTTCAAAGTCCCCTGCCTCTGGGTTCAGTTCTGTTTCTGGGATGTCATCAGAGAGATAATGCAATTTTAACCATGAACTGAGCACAGCATGTATCCAGAACACCCATCCAACACGCTCTCCCCAGCCCCACCCACACCCCACCCCAGCCAAGACCCTGACATGCAAACTTATCTTATCTTCTTGGGTCTGAAGGACCACTGATACCCTGATCTTTCCCACCTAACCTTTCACCTGCAAAAACCCTCCAGAACCCCCCCGCTTCCACATCGCCACAATGACTGTGGCATTCCTAACCACTGCTCTGTTGGCCACCAGCTGCCCGGTCTTTGTGGATTCAAAGCCAATAGGCTGGTCCTGGGCACTCATTTCAGTCATATAGCCAGCTGGCGGATGACAATGAGACCTGACCGTAAGCGCTCAGTTGGTAACACTCTTGGGTGGCACGGTGACACAGTGGTTAACACTGCTGCCTCACAGCGGCCAGGGACCCGGGTTCGATTCCCGGCTCGGGTCACTGTCAGTGTGGAGTTTGCACGTTCTCCCCGTGTCTGCATGGGTTTCCTCCGGGTGCTCCGGTTTCCTCCCACAGTCCAAAGATGTGAGGGTTAGGCTGATTAGCCATGCTAAATTAACCCTAGTTTTGGGGGGATTAGCAGGGTAAATAAGTGGGGTTACAGAGAGAAGGTGGGATTGTTGACGGTGCAGCCTTGATGGGCCAAATGGCCTCCTTCTGTACTGTAAAGATTCTATGAATCTCACCACGACGTCAGGAGATTGTGAATTCAACAGCTGCTGAAGAGACTTGAGCACCGGAATCGACGCTGACACTTCAGTGTCGTACAGAGGGAGCACTGCACAGTTGGAAGTCCCATCTTTTAGCTGAGATTTTAAACTGAGACTCCTGTCCATGCTCAGGTGAATGTACAGGGACCTTACAGACTATTTTGACGATTGCTCGGGGAGCTATTTCTGGAGTGCTCACCAATGTTTATCCTTCAATGAACAGCACGTAAGTATTGAGCCACTGTCGCACTGCTGTTTGTAGGAGCTTGCTGTACACAAATCAGTTTCCTTGGTTCCCATTTACAAATAACAAGGTGATGGCTTAGTGGTGTTATCGCTAGATTATTAATCCAGAAACTCAGCTAATGTTCAGAGGATTTGGGTTCGAATCCCGCCACGGCAGATGGTGGAATTCGAATTCAATTTTAAAAAAATCTGGAGTTGGGAATCTACTAATGACCATGAAACCAGTGTCAATTGTCGGAAAAACCCATCTGGTTCACGAATGGCCTTTAGGGAAGGAAATCTGCCGTCTTTACCCGGTCTGGCCTACATGTGACTCCAGAAACACAGCAATGTGGTTGACTCTCAACTGCCCTCTGAAATTGCCCAGCAAGCCACTCAGTTCAATGGCAACTAGAGATGGACAACAAATGCTGGCCAGCCAGCGATGCCCATGTCCCATGAATGAATAAAAAAAAGTACTTAATTAGCTACAAAGTGCCTTGGGACATCCTAACGTTGTGAACACAGCTACATAAAGTCAAGTCTCCCTTTCTTTCATTCTTTGATCCTTACAATAGACATGGCCTGGAATTTCCCTGCCACCCGCCCCCCCCTCAGCCACCAATGTAGGTTTTCCAGCAGTGGAGGTGGCTCAATGTTGGCCGCCGGGAGGATCATCCGGTCCCATCAAAGGCAATGATCATTTGCAATGCTCACCAGCCGTGCCACAGGGGAGTCCGCCGCGGGGCTTCGACGTGGGAGGGACAGGAGAATCCCACCAGTGGGAAGATCTGGAAAATCCCATCGATGGTTCTGTGGAAACTGATGGAATTGGATCCTTTGGAGTCAAATAGAGAGTAATACAGGGTGGGGGTGTAAAATCAGTGGCTGGAATTCTCCAGTCACGTACGCCCCACAACCCGCTGCCAGCGAGATCGGAGAATTTGGTGCTCAGCCTAATCTCCATTCACCGGCACGGGACCAGAGAATCCCAACCGCGGCCAAGGTCAGAGAATTCCAGCCAGTATTCCATCCTGTCCTGTGGATTTTCCAAATTCCTTTTTTAATTCATTTGTGGGACATGGGCATCGCTGGCTGGCCAGCATTTATTGCCCATCCCTAGTTGCCCTTGAAACTGCCCTTGCTCGGCCATTTCAACCATATTGCTATGACTCAGGAGTCTCATGTAGGCCAGACCAGGTAAGGACGGCAGATTTCCTTCCCTAAAGGACATTGGTGAACCAGATGGGTCTTTCCTACAATTGACAATGATTTGATAGTCATCAGTAGTTTCTTAATCCAGACATCTTTTTCCTTACTGACTTCAAATTCCACCATCTGCCGTGGCGGGATTCGAACCCGGGCACCCAGAACATTAGCTGAGTTTCTGGATTAATAGTCACAGCGAAAAGACCACTAGGCCATCATCTTCCCATGTGTGTGAGGTTAAAATTATTCCAGGCTGGGAGGCTGTGTCTTCACTCAATTCCACACAAGTTCCAGTCTGAGCCATTGTTATTTCATAAGTGGTTGCCTTTCATAAATAGCCTGAGGTTGTTTGTACAATGCGTCACGTCCGTACTAAAGTAAAGAAGTGAAAGATTTGCATGAGACCAAATCCAACTGAAGGAAGAGGCTGACGTACAATCTTCAAACACATTTCGGCAATTAGTTGTTATTTCAGGATTCACGCTACTTCCATCCCGTTCATTTGACTTGGTATCAATCTGTTTTGAAATCGGGCTGCTGTTGCTGCACTCTTAGGTTGCTGTGTAGAGAGACTGCCTTGACCTTTGGTGGCACAGTGGTTAGCATTGCTGCCTCACAGTGCCAGGGACCCGGGTTCGATTCCCGGCTTGGGTCACTGTCTGTGTGGAGTTTGCACGTTCTCCCAGTGTCTACGTGGGTTTCCTCCGGGTGTTCTGGTTTCCTCCCGCAGTCCGAAAGACGTGCTGATTAGGCGCACTGGCCATGCTAAATTCTCTCTCAGTGTACCCAAACAGGTGCCGGAGTGTGGCGACTAGGGGATTTTCACAGTAACTTCTTTACAGTGTTAATGTAAGCCTACTTGTGACACTAATAAATAAACTTAAACAGAGTTGAGTTATGGATTTATTCACTGCAAGCAAAGCTCTTTTTGCTGGAGGGACTGTGGGCAGATAGGTCCCTGGATCCTGATGGACTTCATCCTCGGTTCCGAAAAGAAGTGGCTGGTGAGATAGTTGATCCATTGGTTTTAATTTTCCAAACTTCCTGAGATTCAGAGAAACTTTCATTCAATCTGAAAATGTAGCTCCTTTATTCAGAGAGGGAGGGGGACATGAAACAGGAAACTGCAACCATTTAACTTACCATCTGCCACAGGGAAAAGATTAGAACTATTATTAAAGGCATTATTGCCAGGCACATCAAAAAATTCAGGATTATGGGGCTAAGCCAACATGGTTTTTTTGGAAGCAAAATCGTGCTTAAACAAGTTATGGCTGTTCTTTGAAGGAGTAATATGTTCTATGATTGAAGGGGAACCGATGGATGTACTGTCCTTAGATTTCAAGAAAGCATTTGATTAGATGCCACATCAAAGGTCGTTGATGCTGATCACATAGGAGTTAGCATATTAACATGGATTGAAGATTGGCTAGCTAACAGGAAACAGAGAGTAGAGTCATTTTCTGGTTGGCAGGATGTAACAAGTGGTGTGCCACAGGCATTAGTGCTGGAGCCTTAATTTTTTACAATTTATTAAATGGCTTGGATGCACGGTGGCACAGCAGTTAGCACTGCTGTCTCACAGCACCAGGGTCTCGGGTTCGATTCCCGGCGTTGGGTCACTGTGTGTGTGGAGTCTGCACATTCTCCCCATGTCTGCGTGGGTTTCCTCCGGTTGCTCCAGGTTCCTCCCACAGTCCGAAAGACGTGCGGGTTAAGTGCGTTGGCCATGCTAAATTCTCCCTCAGTGTACCCGAACAGGCGCCGGAGCATGACAACCAGGGAATTTTCACAGTAACTGCATTGCAGTGTTAATGTAAGCCTACTTGCAATGAATAAATAAACTTTAATCTGATAGCTGCAATTGTTTGCTGTGCGCAGTGGGAAAACATTACTCATCCGGAGTCTGTATGGCTTAGAGCAGCCAGCATTTGCACCGGACTCAAATGTCCCATTAACAGCATCACTTCTCAGAGACACCGCCGTGTCTTTCTGAGGCTAATATGGCATTTCCATCCCATCATTTTGCCGCCACTCATAAACTAGCACTTGACAGCATTCCAAACCTGTCAAATCAGCCTGGCAGATTTCAGGGCTGGAATTATTCCTAATTGGCATACGTCCAATCAGTGAAGTTAGAATCTAAAAGGATAACATGTGCCTGCCCGGCTCCACGAAAGCACAACAGCATCCATCCAAATCTGACAGGACGGGCTTTTAAAAAGGCAGCCTGCAACTGTGGAATAGAGTGGCGGTGGGAGAGGTGGGCCTCAGTGCCACACTTGGCGCTGGCCTACCGCAGCAGCCTCTGCCGTCTTCATCAGCAAACACCCCCCACCGGTGGTTCCCATTCCAAGGTGACACACATCCACTGGCCTCCAAAGTCCACCTCGCTCAAGAGTATCACACACACTCTCAAAGAGCATAGAACAAAAACCAAAGAAAATTACAGCACAGGAACAGGCCCTTCGGCCCTCCAAGCCTGCACTGGCCATGCTGCCCGACTGAACTAAAACCCCCTACCCTTCCGGGGATCATATCCCTCCATTCCCATCCTATTCATGTATTTGTCAAGACACCCCTTAAAACTCACTATCATATCTGCTTCCACTACCTCCCCCTATAGCGAGTTCCAGGCACCCACTACTCTCTGTGTAAACAACTTGCCTCGTACATCTCCTTTAAACCTAGCCCCTTGCACCTTAAACCTGTGCCACCTAGTAATTGACTCTTCCACCCTGGGAAAAAGCTTCTGACTCTCAGCCGGGGCCCTTTTGTCCTTGGAAATCCATTGCAAGTCTCGCTGGTCAAATGTTTTATGCTGATCTTTTTTTTATTCAATCATGGGATGTGGGCGTCACTGGCCGGGCCAGCATTTACTGCTCATCTCTAATTGCCCCTGAACTGAGTTTTAGTTTTAGTTTATTTATTAGTGTCACAGGTAGGCTTACATTCACACTGCAATGAAGTTACTGTGAAAATCCCTTAGTTGCCACACTCTGGCACCTGTTCGGGTACACTGAGGGAGAATTTAGCATGGCCAATGCACCTAACCAGCACGTCTTTCAAAATGTGGGAGGAAACCGGAGGAAACCCACGCAAACACGGGGAGAACGTGCAGACTCTGCACAAACAGTGACCCAAGCCGGGAATTGAACCCGGATCTCTGGCGCTGTGAGGCAGCAGTGCTAACCACTGTGCCACCATGCTGCCCACAGTTGCTAGGCCATTTCAGAGGACATTTTTAAGAGTCAAGCACCAGCCTCCCATTTATTGACTCCACCTTACACTTTCTGCTGCCTCGGCAAAGCAGTCAGCATGATTAAAGGCTCCACGCACCCGGACATTCTCTCTTCCACCTTACCCCAAGGGGAAAAAGAGACAAAAGTCTGAGGACACGTACCATCCGACTCAAGAACAGCTTCTTCCCTGCTGCCATCAGACTTTTGAATGGTCCTACCATATATTGAGTTGTTCTTTCTCTACACCCTATCTATAACTGCAACAATATATTCTGCATCCTCACCTTTCCTTCTCCCCTATGTACCCTATAAAAGGTATTTTGTTTGGCAAGTTAAAGTGAAAATTACAGATAGACTTATTTGAGAGAGAAGGGGAGAGGGAGTTATGCAGAGGAAGGACTGGGTGGTGCTCTAGTGGAACATAAAGGCTGCTTTATGGACAAGGCTATTGACCTATTTCTCTGGTGTATTCCATGTAATTCTGAGTAAAGCCACTTCGCTTTTTACTCTCAATCTTGGTCCGAGTTTCTATTTTATCGTTAGATATATGGAATGTAGGCACTGAAAATCATTGAGGTCTTTAAGATTATCAAATAAAAAATGGGCTTGCATTTATATAACGCGTTTCATGACCAGTGGGCACCTGGAAGCACTTTATTGCCAATGAAACGCCTTCTGAACTGCTGTCACTGTTGTCATGTAGAAAGGCAGCAGCCAGCTTGTACAAAAAGAACTCACACAAATAACAATGTGATAATGACTAGGTTTTCTGAGGTCAACTGAGGGATAAATATTGGCCAGAGTACCCGGAGGACTCCCTCACTCACCTTCAAAATTGTGCCAGGACATCTTTCACGTTCACCCGAGAGGGCAAACCAGGGCCTCGGTTTAGCATCTCATCCAAAAGACAACACCACTAACAGGGCAACACTGCCTCAGTACTGTACTGGAGTGACAGTCTTTTTGCTCACATCACAAAACCTTGTGGTGAGATTGCAACCAATGGGAGCTACAGTTAGCACTCAAAATGGTTAAGAAGGGATTATGATGTGGAGTTGCTGGCGTTGGACTGGGGTAAATACAGTAAGAAGTCTCACAGGTTAAAGTCCAACAGGTTTATTTGGAATCACGAGCTTTCGGAGCACTGCTCCTTCACCAGGTGAGTGGAGAGGTAGGTTCACAAACATGGCCATATAGAGGCAAAGATGCAATTGCAAGATAATTATAGCCTGGGCTTACAAAATCCTACTATCCGTCCTGGTTTGAGACAATTCACACCTCTTTAACCTGTGATTATCCCTCTCTCCACTCGCACTGTCTGTACCTGCAAAGACTTAATTACCTGCGCCGACTCACATTCCAACCATTATCTTGCAATAATGTCTTTGCCTATATATGCTGTGTTTGTGTACCTACCTCGTGACTCACCTGATGAAGGAGCGGCGCTCTGAAAGCTCGTGATTCCAAATAAACCTGCTGGACTTTAACTTGGTGTGAGATTTCTTAATATGAAAGGATTCGACAGGGTAGATTTAGAATGAATGTTCCCAATGGTGGGGGAGTCCAGAACGAGGGTCATAGTTTGAGGATAAGGGGTAAACCTATTAGAATTGAGATGAGCAGAAATTTCTTAACCCAGAGAGTGGTGAATTTGCAGAATTCACTACCACAGAAAGTAGTTGAGGTCAAAACGTTGTGTGATTTCAAGAAGAAATTGGAATCATAGAATCCCTATAGTGCAGAAGGAGACCATTTGGCCCAATGAACGTGCACCAACAACAATCTTACTCAGGCCCTACCCCTGTAACCCCATGTATTTCATAGGATCATAGAATTCGTACAGTGCAGAAAGAGGTTATTCAGCCCATTGAGCCTGCAATGACAACAGTCTCAACCAGGCCCTAACCCGTAACCCCACGTATTTACCTTGCTAATCCCCCTGACACTAAGAGTCAATTTACCAGGGCCAATCCACCTAACCTGCACATCTTTGGATTGTGGGAGGAAACCGGAACACCCAGAGGAAACCCACGCAGACACGGGGAGAACATACAAATTCCACACAGTCACCCGAGGCCGGAATTGAACCTGGGTCCCTGGCACTGTGAAGCAGCAGTGCTAACCATGATGCCACCGTGCCGTCCTTTAGATTAGATACAGCTCTTGGGGCTAAAAGGGTCAAGGGATATGGGGAGGAATGGGGGAGATCAGGATATTGAATTCGATGATCAGTTATGATCATAATGAATGGTGGAGCAGGCTCGAAGGGCCGAATGAATGGTGGAGCAGGCTCAAAGGGCCTACTCCTGCTTCTAGTTTATATGTTTCTGTGAAAGAGTTTGATAGGCTAAAAAAGATGCTTTCACCTGGAGACCAGCAAAACTAGAGCATGAAGTAATCACTAATAAATCCAATGATGAATCCAAGAGAAGCTTCTTTACTCAAAGAAACTTCGACTGTGGAACTTACGAGCATGAGAGGTGCTTGAAGTGCAAAGTATTGATGTCTTTAAATTGGAAGCTGGTAAGCAGATGGATCAGAAAGTGATGGAATGATACGTTACTAGGATTAGATGAAGAGGTTTGGGTGCAGTATAAAACTGACACAGACATGTTGTGCCTAATGCTTTTGTGCTGTAAATACTCTGCCAATCTTTCGAAAATAAAAGATTGCGAATAAAAAGATAACCGAGAACCTTACTGGTTTCTGGGATGAATGGATGTGTCTACAACTGTCTGTTAAATAATCCACACAGCCTCAAAAGCCAGACGTTTTAAAGTAGTTAATGATAAAATAGTACAATACCTACTGAGAGGCAGTAATTTACATTGATCAGTTCAAGTGATGTTTCAGGAAAGTAAGCTCGGAACATTGATACACAAGGTGCAGCATAACTACGGCTTCAAGTTACTTAACTAAGTCTTCATAAGCAGGGTGAGGCCATCTCATCAGGAAATCCTGCTTCACCGTTACATGAGCTAGACATGGTAGACGTGGAACGGATGCTTCCTCTTGAGGGGCATTCTAGGACGAGAGGTCATAGCCTACGGATAAGGGGAGCAAATATAAAACAGAGTTGAGGAGAAACTACTTCTCCCAAAGGGTTGTGAATGTGTGGAATTCGCTGCCCCAAAGTGCGGTAAATTTAAGGAGGAGTTAGACAGATTTTTAATTAGTAATGGGTTGAAGGGTTATGGGAAGAAGGCAGAAAATGGGGATGAGGAGCATATCAGCCATGCTCGAATGGCAGAGTGGACTCAATGGGCTGAATGGTATAATTCTGCTCCTATACCTTATGAACTTATGAATTTATGAGCTGTTTCCCTGTAACCATCATTATAATTCAGTCAGTGTTTGAGTTGGGAGTCGCCAGTATCTCCATTAGTGCTTGCTTATATGATCAAATTCAATTGCAGACCAGGGGCGGGATTTTCGGCCGCGCTCACCCCAAGACCAGAAAATCCCACCCGAGGTCAATGGAACTTTGCATGCTCCTATCCTGCTCGCTACGATTCCTGTGGCACGGGGAATGGGAAAATTCCGCCCCAATTCTGAAAGTTAGCTCAAAGAGATCTTTAATTCAAGTCAGCTTACATTGTTCTCAAACAAAAACAGAACATAAGAACTAGGAGCAGGAGTAGGCCATCTGGCTCTTCGAGCCTGCTCCGTCATTCAATAAGATCATGGCTGATCTTTTCGTGGACTCAGCTTCACTTACCCGCCCGCTCACCATAACCTTTAATTCCTTTACTGTTCCAAATGTGACGGTCGAGAGCTTCAAGTAGGGTCAAGATCTTCAAGTTTTTAGGTGCCCAGATCACCAACAACCTGTCCTGGTCTCCCCATGCTGACACTATAGTTAAGAAAGCCCACCAACGCATCTACTTTCTCAGAAGACTAAGGAAATTTGGCATGTCAGCTATGACGCTCACCAACTTTTACAGATGCACCATAGAAAGCATTCTTTCTGGTTGTATCACTGCTTGGTATGGCTCCTGCTCTGACCAAGACTGCAAGAAACTACAAAAGGTCTTGAATGTAGCCCAATCCATCATGCAAACCAGCCTCCCATCCATTGACTCTTGTCTACACTTCCCGCTGCCTCGGCAAAGCAGCCAGCATAATTCAGGACCCCACGCACCCCAGACATTCTCTCTTCCACCTTCTTCCATCGGGAAAAAGATACAAAAGTCTGAGGTCACGTATCAACCGACTCAAGAACAGCATCTTCCCTGCTGCTGTCAGACTTTTGAATGGACTTACCTTGCATTAAGTTGATCTTTCTCTTCACCCGAGTTATGACTGTAACACTACATTCTGCACTCTCATTTCCTTCTCTATAAAAGGTATGTTTTGTCTGTATAACGTGCAAGAAACAATACTTTTCACTGTATGTTAATACATGTGACAATAATAAATCAAATCAAATCAAATTCTATCTATCTTTGCCTTAAAAACATTCAATGAGGTAGCCTCGACTGCTTCACTGGGCAGGGAATTCCACAGATTCCCAACCCTTCGGGTGAAGAAGTTCCTCCTCAACTCAGTCCTAAATCTGCTCCCCCTAATGCTGTAAAATCTCAGCAGGTCTGACAGCTTCTGTGGGGAGAGAATAGAGCCAACGTTTCGAGTGACGATAACCCTTCATCAGAGCTGACATTATTCTGATGGCTTCAGGAGACTTCTGTTGGTGCAATACAATAAGACAGATACTTTTTTGACATTTCAGTTTTATAACTTTCCTTCAGGCAATTGCTATGATATCACAGCATTCCAAAATTATCTGTTTTCCATACTTGCCTAAACCTGTCTGCCAAGGAGATCTTTCATCTAGAATTGCGTCAAGGCTGCAGGCCCTTTACTTGACCCATACAGTGGTGAGGACACTTCAAGTACAAAGGAATTTCTCCAGGGCAGCACGGTGGCACAGTGGTTAGCACTGCTGCCTCACAGCTCCAGGGACCCGGGTTCAATTCCGGCCTTGGGTGACTGTGCGGAGTTTACACATTCTCCCTGTGTCTGCGTGGGTTTCCTCCGGGTCTTCCAGTTTCCTCCCACAATCCAAAGATGTACAGGTTAGCTGGACTGGACGTACTAATTTTCCCCTTAGTGTCCCAAAATGCGTAGGTTAGGGGGGGTTAGCCATGGTAAATGTGCGCGGTTACAGGAATAGGGCGGGAATGTAGGCCTGGATAAAATACTCTGACAGAGAGTCGGTGCAGACTTAATGGGCCGAATGGCCTCTTCTGCACTTTAGGGATTCTACGACCCAGCCTTTTCTCTTGTCTGCCTCTGCTGCAGTTTGTACTTGGCAGCGTAGACGGATGATCGAACACTATCAGACTCACCAGCAAAGCCGGTGAAGAGTAAAAGAGAAAGGGGGGGTGGGGAAGACCATGGACCTGATGGGAGGCACCAGCCCAGGAAAATAAAGGAGGGAGAGGGAGTAAAGAACAGGCAGCCTCGGAGGCACCAACAAGAGTGACACACCTCTCATGGTGTATTTCCAAAAATCAGTAAGTGTTGGCCACATCCCATAAAAGAATAAAGAAAAGTATGGAGTGAGATCAGAGGTTTGGTTGGTGAGTATGAAGCATATGTTTAAAAATTAAGCCAGTGGTATAAACTGGGACTGGGAAATTATAAAGGTATTCATTAATCATTCATGGGACATGGGCATCGCTGGCTGGCCAGCATTTATTGCCCATCCCTAGTAGCCCTTAGAGGGCAGTTGAGAGTCAATCACATTGCCATGGCTCTGAAGTCACATGTAGGCCAGACCGGGTAAGGACGGCAGATTTCCTTCCCTAAAGGACATTAGTGAAGCAGATGGGTGTTTCCGACAATCGTTCCATGGTTATCAGCAGATTCTTAATTCCAGATATTTTTTATTGAATTCAAATTTCACCAATTGCCGTGGTGGGATTTGATTTTAAATTTACAACAAAAACAAATATTTATACATTTATTTAATGTAATAAAACGTCCCATCATGTTTTAGCTTAACTAGTAAAACTGACAGATAAGTAAAAATAATCTTTGAATCATCGGACAAAAGGAGAGGACAAGAATAGAGTAGCACTGACCAAAATTCTGAATTGAATGGGAGGACAAAAACAGCAATTTAGTGAAGGGACGTCCTATGTCAAGGTATCACACTGGCACGGGTTGATTTTAATTTCAAATAGTCGACTATAAAATCAGACCGTATCAATTAATTAGCATAAAAAGTAAAGCCACATTGATCATTTGCCACATAACTACAATTGGCATTCAATTAATTAATCAATCAAAATTAGGGGATGCAGCTGAAATTAAATAACTAAGGTTATTAACGCCATTAACGGCATCAATTTTTCGGTAAAGTAAAATCTGAGGTATTTAGACAATGCGACTGAAAAAAAACATTTAAGTTAATTCTCAATAAAATTATGAAATGTAAGCAGAAGTGAAACAGCTGAGTTAAGTCTCAAATTTATTTTTGATTCAACAATTAATAGTTTAATAAATGGAGATATGGCATGGCCACTCAGTACCGATGCAATGTATATCCTCTTCCATGTGGGAACTCCAGGATGCTCCTTGTGAGCTGGATAGCTACATGTGGGGGAATTACCATCAGTTTTTTAAGTTTAAGTTCATTTATTAGTGTCATAAGTAGGCTTACATTAACACTGCAATGAAGTTACTGTGAAAATCCTCTAGTCGCCACACTCTGGCGTTCGGGTACACTGAGGGAGAATTTAGCATGGCCAATGCATCTAACCAGCACGTCTTTCAGACTGTAGGAGGAAACCGGAGCACCCGGAGGAAACCCACGCAGACACGGGGAGAACGTGCAGACTCCACACAGACAGTGACCTGAGGCTGGAATTGAACCCGGGTTCCTGGCGCTGAGGCAGCAGTGCTAACCACTGTGCCACCGTGCCACCCTTAATCAATTGGATGGTTAAGAGCAATTTTTTCAATCTTCATTTAATTTGTTTTCACGTTGGAACCTTACTTCAACGAGTCCTGTTTGTGCTTTGCTTCAATCTCAAAATAACATCTTGAACTCCAATTGACACCTCCCAATCAGGACTTAGAATCATAGAATCCCTACAGCTGAGAAGGAGGCCATTTGGCCCATCGAGTCCGCACCGACTCTCTGACAGAGAATCCCACCAAGTATCTTACCTTTGGACACTAAGAGCCAATTTAGCATGGCCAATCCACCTCAGTCATAGGTCATGAGGTTTATCACATAACGCCAGGGTGTAAGTTGTCACTTGCTGTCAGAATTTAGGAATGCACACATCTGACACGCGTCTCAATTCCTGATGCGAGCTCCCGGTCTCTGTGCCATTGGGCAGGAACAACTGGACAGAATAATTTTACTCTATGGGCAAAGCTTCACACTCCCCTGGTGTGGGCTGGCAAGTGGGCAGAATGCCACTGGTGCCATTCCCTGCACATTTTCTTTCTTTCATCTGCCACGGGATGTGGGCATTTGCTAACCAGCCCTGATGGCCTTGAATTGAGGGCAGTAGTGAAAGAGGAGGATCCCACTCAAGGTCAATGGACCTTTGCATGGTCCACCCCCACCCCTCCCCCCCACTGCCTGCTACAATTCCTGTGGCGGGCGGGACGGGAGAATGTGGCCTATAGTCTGCACCCTCTCCTTTCCTTCTCCCCTGTATAGTCCATGAGCGGTATGCTTTGTCTGGATAGCATGCAAGAAATAATACTTTTCACTGTATACCAATCCATGTGACAGTAATAAATCAAATCAAAGCGTGCTTGCAGTTTAGGCATCGCACACTGTTTAATATAACTGTCTCACATTCAGAAAAAAAGAGTCGATCGAAAAAAGACAACTGTTTAAAATCTACATAAACGCCGAGTAACAACCAAATACATCAGGGTCAAGCTCCCTTCTTCATTGATTTTCCAACCAACTCAAGAGTTTTGATCTGCAGCCTGCCAGGCAATTAACCTTTGAATGAACTTGAGCCACTGTTTGTTTAAGATCAATTAGATTAGGTGCAGCCTTAAAGGGACCTATCCTATGATTTAGTTGAAGATTAATACCTTTGTAGTGCTTTCATTGACCAGAAGTTGTTGAAAGAGAATGGAGTGCGTCTGGTGCACAAATTGCAGATGAATTGCATTGCCCTGATTTAAGCTTCATAAGTACAGCATCTTGCACTTAACCACCTCTCGATTTTTATGAGTTTGCTGCATTTGCACATTAATCACCCATTAAGCTTGATGCAGAAAATTAAATTTAATAATTAATAATATAAGCACCTTTTAAACAGTGTGATAATTATTAATGATTACCAACTAACCACTTTCCCCTCCAAAATAGACAATTAATATCGCGCTGTCTCCTTCCTTCAGACAGTACATTGTTGTTGGAGATTTTAAAATTGCCAATTGTTATTTTGTTTCACATTTTTTATTTTCTATCTCTTTATTTCTTTCAAATATTTATTTCTTCCTTCCTTTTCTTGAATTCACCCACTGTATTTCACCTTTCTGCGCAGTTTGTTAATTGCACGTCAACTGTATGCAAGTGAAGGGCTTTGATCGGGTTGTTACTTGAGCACAGGTAAAGAGATACTTGCAGCTTAGCTAGCTCAGTGAAGCGTGGATAGCTCAGGTGGTAGCATGTCATACATTTCATCTAGCATAGAAATCCCCGCTGGAGCATTGCTTTCAGCTCAATTGGTTCCCTTCTCATGAAACAAGCAGAATTTTTTGTTTGAGGCCTTCCATGCTCGATGGGCACCAAAGAGGCTGGAGTGCATCATCAGCCCCAGGAGCATTATTTTAATTTAGTTTGCTATGTTTCCTTCAAAGCTTTGTCTTTTTGTTGCAGTGGCCCTATAAGGGGCTGTTAATCAATTTGATTCTAATTTCATTTCTTTGTTTTCACTTAATATGATTCTGAGATTCTGTACACGCAAAAGACCACAGTCACAGACCACAGCACCTCCACTTTCTCAGACGACGAAGAAAATTTGTCATGTCAGCTACGACTCTCACCAACTTTTACAGATGCACTATAGAAAGCATTCTTTCTGGTTGTATCACAACTTGATATGGCTCCTGCTCTGCCCAAGACCGCAAAAAACTACAAAAGGGCGTGAATGTAGCCCAATCCATCACGCAAACCAACCTCCCATCCATTGACTCTATCCACAGTTCCCGCTGCCTTGGCAAAGTAGCCAGCATAATTAAGGACCCCACGCACCCGGACATTCTCTCTTCCACCTTCTTCCGTTGGGAAAAAGATACAAAATTCTGAAGTCACGTACCAACCGACTCAAGAACAGCTTCTTCCCTGCTGCTGTCAGACTTTTGAATGGACTTACCATGCATTAAGTTGATCTTTCTCTACACCCTAGCTTTGACATTATATTCTGCACTGTCTCGTTTCCTTCTCTATGAACGTTATGCTTTGTCTATATAGCATGCAAAAAACAATACTTTTCACTGTATGTTAATACATGTGACAATAATAAATCAAATCAAACCAAAGGTGAAGAAAGAGACACACTGACACTGGGATAAGAGTTATATTAGGCGGATATACCTATGGACCAGAATTCTCTGACCGTTCACTCCAGCGGGATTCTCTGGTCCTGCCAGCAGTGCACCCCCTGCCTGTGGGTTCCACGGCAGCATGGGATGAAATCAATGGAAAATCCCATTGACAGCGGCGGAACCAGAGAATTCTGCCGCGAGAGAAACGGAACTCCACCTTCCATCACCGGGAAACATGCGGCTGGGAGACAGGAGGACCTTGCCTATAATGTTTCACTCTGTGAATAAATCTAAACTGAGTAAAGATGGGCTTTGGTTCCATCCTTCACCAACTGGCTCTCAGTTTAGCACAGTCCTTTTTTTTCTTTGGTTTCTCTATCATTTAACTCATTGGTTAACATAGAAACATAGAAAAACTACAGCACAAACAGGCCCTTTGGCCCACAAGTTGTGCCGAACACATCCCTACCTTCTAGGTGATATATTATAGCTTGCATCATTCACCAAGTTTTCAGACGTCCCCTTGTCCTTGCATTATTATCAACCCTCCCTTCCAACACCTCTGTGACTAAGATGCTTCAGAAAACAATCTCTGAGCCAATATTCCTGATACTGGCACCACGCTGGCATAGTGGTTAGCACTGCTGCCTTCATTGCCGCCAGGGGCCCGGGTTCAATTCCCGGCTTGGGTGGCTGTCTGTGCGGTGTCTGCATGTTCTCCCCGTGTCTGCATGGGATTCTTACAGGTGCTCCTCCCACAATCCAAAAGACATGCTGGTTAGGTACATTGGCCGTGCTAAATTCTCCCTCAGTGTCCCCGAACAGGCACCAGAGTGTGGCGACTGGGGGATTTTCACAGTAATTTCATTGCAGTGTTAATGTAAGCCTACTTGTGACACTAATAAATAAACTTTAAAACCTAAACAACACATTTGATTTGATTTATTATTGTCACATGTATTAGCATACAGTGAAAAGTATTGTTTCTTGTGCACTATACAGACAAAGCATACTGTTCATAGAGAAGGAAATTAGAGAGTGCAGAATGTAGTGTTACAGTCATAGCTAGGATGTAGAGAAAGATCAACTTAATGCAAGGTAGGTCCATTCAAAAGTCTGATGACAGCAGGGAAGAAGCTGCTCTTGAGTCGGTTGGTACGTGACTTCAGACTTTTGTATCTTTTTCCCAACGGAATAAGGTGGAAGAGAAAATGTCCAGGGTGCGTGGGTCCTTAATTGTGCTGGCTGCTTTGCCGAGGTAGCAGACAAAGTCAATGGATGGGAGGTGGTTTGCGTGATGGATTGGGCTACATTCACAACCTTTTGTAGTTTCTTGCGGTTTTGGGCAGAGCAGGAGCCATACCAAGCTGTGATACAACCAGAAAGAATGTTTTCTATGGTGCATCTGTAAAAGTTGGTGAGAGTCGTAGCTGACATGCCAAATTTCCTTCGTCTTCCGAGAAAGTAGAGGCATTGGTGGGCTTTCGTAACTATATTGTTGGCATGGGGGGGACCAGGACAGGTTGTTGGTGACCTGGACACCTAAAAGCTCTCGACCCTTTCTACTTCGTCCCCGTTGATGTCGACATTCCTTGACTTATGGCAAACATTGCCACTGGACTTCTGGTAATAATTTTACAAAAACAGCTCCAGTTACACTTTGACATTTACGTCTTTAATTGAAAGTAACAGATCGGTTCCTCAAATGATTGCTGGCTGAGCTACCAGTTTGAATGTCAATGATTGTCTTGACTATCCTGAAGTAAATGGTCCTGGACGAATGTTCTTCTTTCTTTTTACTCTGTCAGAAATCACATCCTATCAAACGAATGATGAAAAGGTATCTCTAGATCAGTACCATTTCCATCATTTATAGTGAGTTTAAAGTTATTAGAATATGAAATATAATTGAGAGAGAGGGTAACCAGAATACAAATCATGTGCAAAGGGAAAATAATAATGAGTCAAGAACTTTGAAGAGGATTGTGTATCAGGCGGCTGTTATTGAATGTTGAGATTTAATCAGTCGCAAAAATATTAGACCAGTAAATGTTTCTTTCCATTCTAGGCGATAAGAAAGATTTATTCAATGTACAAAACCTGCCGTGCATTTACCTAAAGTGCATGAGATCAAAAATGTTAAGCTTGAGTCCAACTTGAGTCCTGATCAGAGCAGACTTGGAGGGCCAAAGGTCCTGTTCCTGTGCTGTACTGTTCTTTGTTCTGCGATTGCAGAATTTGCCCTTTTAAGATTGAGATTAAGGCTCTTAAGGTTCACTAATGTCCTTTGGGGAAGGAAATCTGCCATCCTTTCCTGGCCTGGCCTACATGTGACTCCAGAGCCACAGCAATGTGGTTGTCTCTTAATTGCCCTCTGAAATGGTTATCTCTGGACTCTTGCCTGTACCACGGGATAGTTTAGAGAGGAATAGGGAGAGGGAAGGTTTGAATTCATGGCTGAGGGGATGGTGCAGGAGGGAGGGGTTCAGGTACTTAAGCAATTGGGGCTCGTACTGGGGAAGGTGTGACCTCTATGAGAAGGATGGTCTACACCTTAATCAGAAGGGGACCAATATCCTGGGGGGTAAATTTGCTAAGGCCATGCAGGGAGGTTTAAACTGATTCGGGGGGGGGGAGGGATCCTGAGTAGTGGGGCTGAAAGTGAGGGATGCATGGATGGGGACTGCAATGCACGGCATTGCAGAGGTGGGGTGGAGCAGGGTTTGAAATGTGTATACTTCAATGCCAGGAGTATTCGCAATAAAGTGGGTGAACTTGCAGCGTGGATCAGTACCTGGGACTTCGATGTTGTGGCTATTTCAGAGACATGGATAGAGCAGGGGCAGGAATGGATGCTGCAGGTCCCGGGGTTCAAATGTTTTAGTCGAAGTAGGGAAGGAGGTAGAAGAGGGGGAGGGGTAGCATTATTGGTCAGAGATTGTATCACAGTGTCAGAGAGGAGGTTTGATGAGGACTTATCTGTTGAGGTAGTATGGGCGGAGATTAGAAATAGGAGAGGAGAGGTCACCCTGTTGGGAGTCTTTTATAGACCTCCTAAAAGTTCTAGAGAGGTTGAGGAAAGGATTGCGGAGTCAATCCTGCTTAGGAGTGAAAGTAATAGGGCAATTGTTATGGGGGATTTTAACTTGACTAATATTGACTGGAATTGTTATAGCTCTAGCTCGTTAGAGGGGTCAGTTTTTGTTCAAAGCGTGCAGGAAGGTTTTTTGACTCAGTATGTAGACAGGCCAACTAGAGGTGAGGCTATATTGGATCTGGTGCTGGGAAATGAGCCAGACCAGGTGCTAGACTTGGAAGTTGGTGTGCATTTTGGTGATAGTGACCACAATTCGGTTACGTTCACCTTAGTGATGGAAAGGGATAGGCATGAACCTCGGGCCAGTGGTTTTAGCTGGGGGAAGGGTAATTATGAGGCTATTAGGAGAGAATTAGGAAACATAGGTTGGACTAGGAGATTACAGGGACTGGGAACGTCCGACATGTGGAGTTTTTTCAAGGAGCAGCTACTGCGAGTCTGTGATAGGTATGTCCCTGTCAGGCAAGGAGGAATTGGTAGGGCTAGGGAACCGTGGTGCACCAAAAAAGTTTCTTTGTTGGTTAAAAAGAAAAAGGAGGCTTATGTTCGGATGAGACGTGAGCACTCGGGTAGTGCACTAGAAAGCTTTAGATTGGCTAAGAGGGAGTTGAAGAGCGAGCTTAGAAGGGCTAAAAGGGGACATGAGAAGACTTTGGCGGATAGGGTTAAAGAGAATCCTAAGGCGTTCTATAGGTATGTCAAGAACAGAAGGTTGGTTAGGGCAAGTTTAGGGCCAGTTATAGATGGCAGAGGGAAGTTATGTGTGGAACCGGAGGAGATTGGTGAAGCATTGAACCAATATTTCTCTTCGGTGTTCACGCAAGGGGACATGAATATAGCTGAGGAGGACACTGGGTTGCAAGGGAGTAGAATAGACAGTATTACAGTTGATAAGGAGGATGTGCAGGATATTCTGGAGGGTCTGAAAATAGATAAATCCCCTGGTCCGGATGGGATTTATCCAAGGATTCTCTGGGAGGCAAGAGAAGTGATTGCAGAGCCTCTGGCTCTGATCTTCAGGTCGTCGTTGGCCTCTGGTATAGTACCAGAAGATTGGAGGTTAGCGAATGTTGTCCCATTGTTTAAGAAGGGGAACAGAGACTTCCCCGGGAATTATAGACCGGTGAGTCTCACTTCTGTTGTCGGCAAGATGTTGGAAAAAATTATAAGGGATAGGATTTATAGTTATTTGGAGAGTAATGAATTGATAGGTGATAGTCAGCATGGTTTTGTGGCAGGTAGGTCGTGCCTTACTAACCTTATTGAGTTTTTTGAGAAAGTGACCAAGGAGGTGGATGGGGGCAAGGCAGTGGATGTGGTATATATGGATTTTAGTAAGGCGTTTGATAAGGTTCACCATGGTAGGCTTCTGCAGAAAATGCAGATGTATGGGATTGGGGGTGATCTAGGAAATTGGATCAGGAATTGGCTAGCGGATAGGAAACAGAGGGTGGTGGTTGATAGTAAATATTCATCATGGAGTGCGGTTACAAGTGGTGTACCTCAGGGATCTGTTTTGGGGCCACTGCTGTTTGTAATATTTATTAATGATCTGGATGAGGGTATAGTTGGGTGGATTAGCAAATTTGCTGATGACACCAAAGTCGGTGGTGTGGTAGACAGTGAGGAAGGGTGTCGTAGTTTGCAGGAAGACTTAGACAGGTTGCAAAGTTGGGCCGAGAGGTGGCGGATGGAGTTTAATGCGGAGAAGTGTGAGGTAATTCACTTTGGTAGGAATAACAGATGTGTTGAGTATAGGGCTAACGGGAGGACTTTGAATAGTGTGGAGGAGCAGAGGGATCTAGGTGTCCCTGAAAGTTGGGAATCAAGTAGATAAGGTTGTTAAGAAGGCATATGGTGTCTTGGCGTTTATTGGTAGGGGGATTGAATTTAGGAGTCGTAGCGTTATGTTGCAACTGTACACAACTCTGGTGCGGCCGCACTTGGAGTACTGTGTGCAGTTCTGGTCCCCACATTACAGGAAGGATGTGGAGGCTTTGGAGAGGGTGCAGAGGAGGTTTACCAGGATGTTGCCTGGTATGGAGGGGAGATCCTATGAGGAGAGGCTGAGGGATTTGGGATTGTTTTCGCTGGAAAGGCGGCGGCTAAGAGGGGATCTTATTGAAACATATAAGATGATTAGAGGTTTAGATAGGGTGGATAGTGATAGCCTTTTTCCTCTGATGGAGAAATCCAGCACGAGGGGGCATGGCTTTAAATTGAGGGGGGGTAGTTATAGAACCGATGTCAGGGGTAGGTTCTTTACCCAGAGGGTGGTGAGGGATTGGAATTCCCTGCCAGCATCAGTAGTAAATGCGCCTAGTTTGGGGGCGTTTAAGAGATCCGTAGATAGGTTCATGGACGAAAAGAAATTGGTTTAGGTTGGAGGGTCACAGTTTTTTTTTTAACTGGTCGGTGCAACATCGTGGGCCGAAGGGCCTGTTCTGCGCTGTAATGTTCTATGTTCTATGTTCTATGAAATGGCCTTGCAAGCCATTCAGTTGTACAAGAGCAACTAGGGATGGGCGATAAATGCTGGCCTAGCCAGCGATGCCCATGTCCCACTAGAAAAGATCATGCTCGGATTGTACGCAGAGGAAAGTACAACTAAATGAATCAAAGAATCTCTACAGTACAGAAGGAAACCATTCGGCCCATCGAGACTGCACCGGCTGCAATCCCACCCTGACCCCGTAACTCCACATATTTATCCTGCTAATTCCCCCGAAACGAGGGTCAATTTAGCATGGTCAATCAACCTAACCTGCACATCTTTGGACTGTGGGAGGAAATTGGAGCACCCGGAGGAAACCCACACAAACACTGGGAGAACGTGCAAACTTCACACAGACAGTGACCCAAACTGGGAATCAAAACCGGGCCCCTGGCGCTGTGAGGCAGCAGTGCTAACCACTGTGCCACCGTGATAGGTGACAGTAAGTGTATGCTGTGAAACCTTTACAATGCAAGACCTATTCTATGTTACAACCAAAAGCCATCACCAAGGACGGTCCATTGAGCTCCGTGGATAGATGTTGTGAATCGTGAGGTATTGTGTCAATACCAATTGGGTCATTTCCCAGTCTGAATGTTGGTGCGTTTTAAACTGATTGGTGTCAGTCTAGGACAGTGAGTGACCACACTCCTCCTCTCCAACCAGATTAAGGAAGAGAAAGTCAGCGAGAGTTCCTCACTCCTAAAGACTGTCCAGTGGCCACTGATGTCTGAGTTTATAACCCTGTGCATTCACTGCTTTACCACGGGCAGTTGGACTTTCCATAGTAAATTCACAAAAGTGACTACTTTGTTTTATCTTCCAGCTCCAGTTGGATAGCAGCAGGAGGGCATGTGTTGTGGTGCACGCTACAGTAGGATGGTTTGCCGATTGCCACTGTCTTAGATTTACACAAAAGATTGATCTCTGGAGTATACACCGCGATGGAGCAATATTCTGTATAAACAATGACCTTCAGAGTAGAGAGCAGGAAAGAAAGAGCCATGTAACCTTTGCTTAGAATAGTTTGTGGTTTTGGAATGACAGGTTTAGGTTCCTGTGTGACCGCATTTGGGCCAGTTCCAGAACATGCAGTTCAAGGCCTCTCTGTGACCGGAACTTCAGCACAAGCCTTTCAGTGTCGGCCTGACATTCCTTTCACAGAACACAAACCAGCTGGACTTGTACAAATTGACATAGACCTGTTGGTTTGAATGACCTGTTTGTTGTGGTAAATACGATGCAAGCTGCTGCTTTCTGCATCAACACTTCATCATTGATGTGGTGAACCATCGTTGGTTCCCACTGGATAGTACTGAGCCAGGGCTGGCCAGTACTACAAGGATGTATATATGTTACTGTGGGATTGTACTACTGTTGCTGTTGGGTTAGGGTGGGGTTGTTACACCTGTGTTTGTTGCTGTTGTGGCACATCCCAGTCGGGCTCCGCCTCCTGGAAGAGATATAAGAGTCCCTGCTCTGGCCGGGACCCCTTCAGTCTGGGATAGTGTATATAAGTTCTGATAGCTTCATTATTAGTTAATAAAAGCCTTCTTTTACTGAAGCTTCGAGCCTCGTGTCCAAATTGATGTGCATCAATTGATTAATACCCCAAGAATTAAAAGCTGGACAACTGCCATGTACCGGGATTGTGAGGTTTTGATATTTGATTTGAATTCCAAGCAGAGCTGATTGGACTATGATTTGACATGTTGGAATTAGCATCTGAGATCGTCCATCCATCTCGAGCCCAGCTATAGTTAGAATCAGAGAAATCATAGGATCATCGAATCCCTACAGTGCAGAAGGAGGCCATTCGGCCCATCGAGTCTGCACCGACCACAATCCCATCCAGGCCCCATTCCCGTAACCCCATGCATTTACCCTGTTAATACCCTGACACTGAGAGTCAATTTTAGCACGGCCAATCTACATAACCTGCACATCTTTGGACTGTGGGAGGAAACCGGAGCACCCGGAGGAAACCCACGCAGAACGGGGGAGGGGGGGGAGAACATGCAAACTTCACACAGACCTCAAGGCCAGAATTGAACCCTGTGAGGCAGCAGTGCAAACCACCGTGCCGCTCATATGTTGGAATTCACATCTGAGATCACGCTATAGTTGGGGGAGGCAGGAAGGGGGGGGTGGTGGGGCAGATCAGTTTGATTGCCTCTGTTGACAGTGTGCATGTAAAGGAAAACGATTAGATGGGATGGCTACTTCAGATAAATTACCTTATACAAGGGACTTAAAAGGGAGAGGAACTCTGACCTAAACAGATTTGAAAATAATGAGTTAATTTCCCAGGAATACTGAATCAGATGGTCCAAGTCACTTGCAATACTGACAGAATGGAACACTAAGCAGCTGTGCCAAGCGATGACTGGAAAGTCCTGTGTGAAATGCCTTATTTTGAGCTTTAAGCCTGATACAGAATACACAATAATGACCACTTAGGCCTCTT
The DNA here is from genome assembly GCF_964213995.1 of Mustelus asterias. Taxonomy (NCBI): domain Eukaryota; kingdom Metazoa; phylum Chordata; class Chondrichthyes; order Carcharhiniformes; family Triakidae; genus Mustelus; species Mustelus asterias. Next base: position 20,361,414 of record NC_135802.1, on the reverse strand, counting down.
GCTGCTTGTTTCAGAGGCTCCCCTCGATTATCTTTCTGACCATGTTCACTGGAGTTGCAGCTGGAAAAAGTTTGGGTTTTATTCTTCTTCCCAACATCGACTGATTTGTGATTCCGTAACGCCTTTAAAAGAGCGACACATCCCAACCAACCTCACAGCAGCAAACAAAATCCGGCACTGGGATGCATAACTGGGATGGATTTTCACAGAGCCCGATTGGCTCCAGAGCCCTTCAAAAATGGCGGGTGGATCTTGATTCCAGAGATCCCTATCCCATTCCCAGAATGGCTTATTTTTGGGAATATCTCTCAAGGACGAGGGTGTTTCGTGTGAAAATCTTACACCCGGCTGGCTCCATTGGGGAGATGGGCATGTCCTACTCCTCTGCGATTTTAATGGAGATTTTAAACTACGGGTGGCATGGTAGCACTCTGTATAGGGTTGTTGGATCTTGTAAATAAAGGAATTCTGCCTCCGAGAACTTATTACAGTAGCCAAGCACCTCCAGCACAGATGTCACACAGGCACCTAGCTGACAATGTGGGCAATGTGGACAAATGGCAGTGGTTAGCACTGCTGCTTCACAGCGCCAGAGAGCCAGGTTCAATACCAGGTGACTGTCTGTGTGGAGTCTGCACATTCTCCCCGTGTATGCATGGGTTTCCTCATGCATACATGACTTGGATGAGGGCGTGGAAGGATGGATTAGTAAATTTGCGGATGACACTAAAGTCGGTGGAGTTGTAGACAGTGCGGGGAGGGAAGTGGCAGGTTACAGAGGGACATAGATAAGCTGCAGAGCTGGGCTGAGAGGTGGCAAATGGAGTTTAATGCGGAAAAGTGTGAGGTGATTCACTTTGGAAGGAGTAACAGGAATACAGAGTACTGGGCTGATGGTAAGATACTTGGTAGTGTGGATGAACAGAGGGATCTGGGTGTCCATGTGCATAGATCCCTGAAAGTTGGCACCCAGGTTGATAGGGTTGTTAAGAAGGTGTACGGTGTGTTAGCTTTTATTGGTAGAGGGATTGAGTTTCGGAGCCAGGAGGTCATGCTGCAACTGTACAAAACTCTGGTGCGGCCGCATTTGGAGTATTGCGTACAGTTCTGGTCGTCGTATTATAGGAAAGATGTGGAAGTGTTGGAAAGGGTGCAGAGGAGATTTACCAGGATGTTGCCTGGTATGTTGGGAAAATCGTATGAGGAAAGGCTGAGGGGCTTGAGGTTGTTTTCGTTAGAGAGAAGAAGGTTAAGAGGTGACTTAATAGAGGCATACAAGATGATCAGAGGATTAGATAGGGTGGATAGTGAGAGCCTTTTTCCTCGGATGGTGTTGGCTAGCACGAGGGGACATAGCTTTAAATTGAGGGGTGAGAGATATAGGACAGACGTTAGAGGTAGGTTCTTTACTCAGAGAGTAGTAATGGCGTGGAATGCCCTGCCTGCAGCAGTGGTGGACTCGTCAACGTTGAGAGCGTTCAAGTGGTTATTGGATAAACATATGGATGATATTGGAATAGTGTAGATTAGAGGGGCTTTAGATTGGTACCACTGGTCGGCGCAACATCGAGGGCCGAAGGGCCTGTACTGCGCTGTAATGTTCTATGTTCTATGTTCCTCTGGGTGCTCCGGTTTCCTCCCACACTCCAAAGATGTGCAGGTTAAGTAGATTGGCCATGATAAATTGCCCCTTAATGTCAAGGGGATTAGCAGGGTAAATATGACAGGGGTGGGTGCGTGGGATTGTTGTTGGTGCAGACTCAATGGGCTGAATGGCCTTCTTCTGCACTATGAAAATTGCCCAGATATGTCCTGTCGACAAAAAGGAAGGCAAATCCAAGGTGCTCAATTATTGCCCCATCAGTCTACTCTTGATTGTTAGCAAAGTGATGGAAGGTGTGATCAACAGTGTAAGCAAGTGGCACTTACTCAGCAACAACCTGCTAACTCTATTTTCATTCTGCCAGGGCCACTTACCTCTGGGTCTCATTCCAGCCTTGATCCAAATATGGATAAAATAAATTAAACTGAAGTGAAAGGGACTGCTCCCGACATCAAGAAGCATCAAGACACCTATGTGTCAGACTTCTATTTATTGACTACAGCTCAGCCTTCATTCTTCCTACGAAACTCATCTCCAAACTCCGTGGCCTGGGGCTTGGCACCTCCCTCTCCAACTGGATCCTGAACTTCCTAACCTACAGACCGCAAACAGCAAGGATAGGCAACTATACCTCCTCCACGATCATCCTCAACACTGGTGCCCCACAAGGCTGTGTTCTCAGCCCCCTACTATACTCCTTATACACCTATGGCTGTGTGGCCAAATTCCCCTCCAACTCAATTTTCAAGTTTACTGACGACACCACCATAGTGGGTCGGATCTCAAACAATGACGAGACAGAGTACAGGAATGAGATAGAGAATCTGGTGAACTGGTGCGGCAACAATAATCTCTCCCTCAATGTCAACAGAATGAAGGAGATTGTCATCGACTTCAGGAAGCGTCCCTGTCTACATCAACAGGGACAAAGTAGAAAGGGTTGAGAGCTTCAAGTTGTTAGGTGTCCAGATCAGCAACAGCCTGTCCTGGTCCGCCCATACCGACAATATAGTTAAGAAAGCCCACCAATGCCTCTACTTTCGCAGAAGACTAAGGAAATTTGGCATGTCAGCTACGACTTTCACCGACGTTTACAGATGCAACATTCTTTCTGGCATTCTTTCTGGTCGTATCACAGCTTGGTATGGCTCCTGCTCTGCCCAAGACCGCAAGGAACCACAAAAGGTCATGAATGTAGCCCAATCCATCACGCAAACCAGTCTCCTATCCATTGACTCCATCTGCACTTCCCGCTGCCTTGGCAAAGCAACCAGCATAATTAAGGACCCCATGCACTCTGGACATTGTCTCTTCCGCCTTCTTCCGTCGGGAAAAAGATACAAAAGTCTGAGGTCACGTACCAACCGACACAAGAACAGCTTCTTCCCTGCTGCCGTCAGACTTTTGAATGGACCTACCTTGCATTAAGTTGATCTTTCTCTACATCCTAGCTATGACTGTAACACTACATTCTGCACTCTCTCATTTCCTTCTCTATGAACGGTATGCTTTGTCTGCATAGCGCGCAAGAAACAATACTTTTCACTGTATGTTAATACATGTCACAATAATAAATCAAATCAAATCAAAGACTTGACTGAAAGTGACTTTTTGTTAAGTTAATTTATTAGTGTCATAAGTAGGTTTACATTAACACTGCAATGAAGTTACTGTGAAAATCCCCTAGTCGCCACAGATACATCTGTTCAGATACACCGAGGGAAAATCTAGCATGGCCAATGCACCTAATCAGCTTCCTCCTGTGGGAGGAAACTGGGGCACCCAGAGGAAACCCACGCAGACATGGGGAGAATATGCAGACTCTGCACAGACAGTGACCCAAGCCGGGAATTGAACCCGGGTCCCTGGCACTATGAGGCAGCAGTGCTAACCACTGTGCCACCGTGCCGCCCATCAAGGAGCCCTAGCAAAACTGAAGTCAACGGGAGTCCAGAGGGAAAAGTCTCCACTAATTGGAGTCATTGCAAGCACAAAGGAAGATAGTTGTGGTTATTGGAAACCAATCATCTCATAGCCAGGATCGCACTGTAGGAGTTCCTCAGGACAATGTCCCAGATCCAGCTATCTTCAAGCTGCTTCATCTAAATGACCTTCCCTCCAACACTTTCAGAAGTAGGACTGATGATTGCACACTGTGCAGTGCCACTCCTCACATACTGAAGCAGCTCATGCTCGCATGCAGCAAGATCTGGACAACATTCTGGAACAGGCTGATAAGGAGCAAGTCGCAAGTGCTGGGTAATGACCACTCCCCAACAAGAGAGAATCTAGCCATCTCCACATGGTGTGCACAGGCTGAAGCCCTGCCTTCGACATCCTGGAGGCTGCCATTGACCGGAGATTAAACTGGACCAGCCATGTTAAGGGGTTATCTTACGAGGAAAGGTTGGATAGTTTGGGCCTGTATACATTGGAGTTTAGATGAATAAGAGGAGATCCTATTGAAACATAAAAGATCCTGAGGAGACTTGACAAGGTGGATGCTGAGAGGGTGTTTCCCGTTATGGGAGAGACTGAACCAAGAGGAAACCATTTAAATAAGGGATCGAATATTTAAGACAGAGATGAGGAGAATTTGTTTTTCTCTCAGAGGGTTGTGAGCCAGCCTGTGGAATGCTCTAAAACAGAGAGTGGTGGAGGCTGGGTCATTGAACATATGAGTTTAATAGATGTCTGACAATTGAATCAAAGATTATAGAGGGTAGACCAGAAAGAAGAATTCCAGGAACAATTGTCAGCCACAACCTCATCAAATGGTGGAGCAGATTCGAGGAGCAAAATATCATAGAATCCCTACAGTGCAGAAGGAGACCATTCGGCCCATCGAGTCTGCACAATCCCACCCAGGCCCCATCCCCATACATTTACTCTCGCCAGTCCCCCTGACACTCAGGGGAAATTTAGCATGGCCAATCCACTTAATCAGCACATCTTTCAGACTGTGGGAGGAAACCGGAGCACCCAGGGGAAACCCACGCAGACACGGGGAGAACGCGCAAACTCCACACAGACAGTGACCCGAGCCGGGAATCGAACCCGAGTCACTGGTGCTGCGAGGCAGTTGTGCTAACCACTGTGCCACCCCGATGATCTATTCCTGCTCCTAGTTCTTATGTTTGTACATTGGTATGTAAATATTGTGGCTACAAGAACACATCAGAAGCTGAATATACTGCAGCAAGTACTGTCGCATTTCCTGGCTCCCCAAACCTGTCTACAATCTCAAGGCAGAAGGGCGTGCGAGAACACTGTCCCCTTGCCTGGGTAGGTGCCACTCCAACAACACTCCAAAAAGTCAACACATATTCAAGACAAAGCAACTAACTCGATCGGCATCTCACACACCACCTTAAGCATTAATTCCCTTCACTGACAATGTACAGTGGCAAAAGCGCATACCATCGGCACGATGCACTGTAACCACTCCTCTGACAGCATCTTCCAAACACGTGAACTCTACCAGCCAGAGGGATAAGAGCAGCAGATACATGGGATCACCACCACCTGCAAGTTCCCCTCCAAGTCACTCACCATCCTGACTTGGAAATATATTGCTGTTCCTTCACTGTGGCTGGGTCAAAATCCTGGAACTACCTCTGTAATGGCACTGTGGGTGTACCTACACCACATGGACTGCAGCGATTCAACAAAATGGCTCACCATCACCTTCTCAAGGACAGTTATGGATGGGCAATAGCTGTTGGCTTTGCCACTAATTCCCACATCCCCAGAAAGAATAAACTTTTTAAAATCCATTAATTTAGAATCCTGAAATGCAGAAGCAGGCCATTTGGCCCATCAAGCTGACAACAATCCCACCCAGCCCCTATCCCCGTAACCCTACGGATTTACCCTGCTAATCGCCCCCCCCAATCTACATATCTTGGGACACCAAGGGGCATGTTAGCATGGCCATTCAACCTAACCCGAACATCTTTGGGCTGTGGGAGGAAACCGGAGCACCTGGAGGAAACCCACGCAGACATGGGGAGAATGTGCAAACTCTACACAGTCACCTGAGGCCGGAATTGAACCCGGGACCCTGGCACTGTAAGGCAGCAGTGCTAACCACTGTGCCACCGTGCCGCTCCCATTTCTTTTGCTTTGACTGTCACTATCACTGTATACATATCAGCACTGTAGAATGGGAGTGAGTGACCTTAGATGGTAATCAAGCAATTTTAAGGATATTTTGTGTTTGTGTGTGTGTGTGTGTGTGTGTGTGTGGCGGGGGGGGGGGGGGGGGGGGCGGGGTGGGGGGGTGGGGGGCAGGGTGGGGGGGGGGGGCAGGGTGGGGGGGGGCGGGGTGGGGAATCAATTCCATCACCAGTTTATGCAACATAACTTTCACATTTTGGTTTACACCATGAATAAAATTTGCTCAGTAAGCCTTTAACAAGTGTAAATATAACCTATCTATACATAGATTCACTCTGTTGTCACAGTGCGTTTCTTTCAGTAGCCATTTTTATTTCGCAATAAACTACAAAAGCATGACTAATCCCCCAAAATCCACTATTTATAATTCATTGCTTCAGTTCTTCAAGGGCGTAATTATACATTTTATCATCATTGTGAATTATCAACAGTGAACATGCAAGAGAAGCCTACGCAAGAGGATTTGTTTAATGTTTTTAACCAGCCCCCATTGATCGACTCTCTCTTCACAAATTAAACACGTGCATGTACTTTAGCCAAAACATAAAGTGAAAAATTACATCAAGGTGAACACTCGACCCACTCCTGGGATGAAGGGCCCATCTTATGAGGAAAGGTTGAACAGGTTGGGCCTATACCCATTGGAGTTGAGGCGAATGAGGGATGATCTTATTGGAACATATAAGATCCTGAGGAGACTTGACGGGGTGAATGCCTGGATGTTTCTTGTTGTTGGGGAGACTAAAACTAGGGGATACAGTTTAAGAATAAGAGGCCTCCCTTCCAAAACAGAGGTGAGGAGATCTTTTTCTGCCCTCAGAGGGTTGTTCGTCTGTGAAATTCTCTTCTCCAGAAAGTAGAGGGGCAGAGTCATGAAATTTATTCAAGGCCTCGATTGATAAAGTGTCCCAAATGCCTTTTTCACCACCCCACTAACATGCCCTCCCGCTTTCAGAGATCTGTGGACAAACATGCCTTTATCAATCGAGGCATAGATTACAAAAGCAGGGAAGTCATGATGGAGTTGTATAGAACTTTGGTGAGTCCACAGCTGGAGTACTGTGTGCAGTTCTGGTCACCACATTATAGGAAGGATGTGATTGCACTGGAGAGGGTGCAGAGGAGATTCACCAGGATGCTGCCTGAGATGCAACATGTAAGTTATGAAGAGAGGTTGGATAGGCTTGGGTTGTTTTCGGTGGAGCAGAGAAGACTGAGGGGTGACCTGATTGAGATTTACAAGATTATGAGAGACATGAACAGAGTGGATAAGGAGCAGCTGTTCCCTTTAGTTGAAGGGTCAGTCATGAGGGGTCAGTTCAAGGTGAGCGGCAGGGGGTTTAGGAGGGAAGCGAGTAGAAATGTTTTTACCCAGAGGGTGGTGACAGTCTGGAATGTGCTGCCTGGGAGGGTGGTGGAGGTGGGTTGCCTCACATCTTTTCAAAAGTACCTGGATGAGCACTTGGCACATCATAACATTCAGGGCTATGGGCCAAGGTGAATGGGATTAGGTAGAAGATCAGGTATTTCTCGTGTGTCGGAGCAGACTTGATGGGCCGAAGGGCCTCTTCTGCAGTCTATGTTAAGACTGAGTTAGGTAGATTTTTGTTGGATGAGGAAGTCAAGGGTTACAGGGAGTAGATTGCAAAGTGGAGCTGAGGCCACAAACAGATCAGCCATAATCTTATTGAATAGCAGAGTGGGCTCAAAGGGCCAAATACCCTCATCCTATTGCTGAATCATGTATATTTCTATCTTGGACTTAAACATTTTTTTTAGCCCCACGACCCAGAGAGTTTTAGTTATTTATTAGTGTAACAAGTTGGCTTATATTAACACTGCAATGAAGTTACTATGAAAATCCCCTAGTCGCCGCATTCTGGCGCCCATTCGGATACACTGAGGGAGAATTTAGCATGGCCAATACACCTAACCAGCACATCTTTCGGACTGTGGGAGGAAACACCATGCAGACTCCGCACAGACAGTGACCCAAACTGGGAATCATAGAATCACAGTATCCTACAGTGCAGAAAGAGGGCATTCGGCCCATCAGGTTTGCACTGACCACAATCCCACCCAGGCCCTATCCCCATAATCCCATGCATTTACCCTGGCTCGTCCTCCTGACACGAAGAGTCAATTTTGCATGGCCAATCCACCTAACCCGCTCATTTTTGGAATATGGGAGGAAACTGGAGCACCCGGAGGAAACCCACGCAGACACGGGGAGAACGTGCAGACTCCACACAGTGACCCAAGCCGGGAAGCGAACCCAGGTCCCTGGCGCTGTGAGACAGCAGTGCTAACCTCTGGTTTGCAAAGTTGGGGGGAAAAAAAGTGCATTTGGCTGAGGTTAATGGACATTGGAAACAATCGCTCACTGGACCGCAAACCACTATGATTAGAATACAAGGGCTGACTAGTAATTAGCTTTCCTGCCATTATTCATGCCAACCAAACAGTATCATGTGGTAGTTTAATATATAGAGGAGACATGCTTCTTGTATAACAGCAGACAAAACAATTTAAGAGTCTGTGTAAAAGTGCTTCTGGAATATTCAATTCAGTCCATGTAATTTGGGAACCAAACTGATTGAAATGAATTATTTTTAAGAATTACATTGAAGGCCTTCTTATAAAGTGCCCCTGTCACAGCTCACAACATCATTACCAATCCATTTCAGTCGAATACATTTTTCCAATTTAGTATCTATCAGCACACACAGGGAATGTGAACCTTCAGAGGCGATTGAAGAAACAGGGTGTGATGGTCTATTATCTAGGTTTGTGTTATATTATTATAAAGGGTGATTTCTAACACTGTGACATTTATATTGAAGTGGAATTGGTGCGAAGGATAGAAGCAATCAATAAATATCGGGCCAAAGTATGCATTTATTTCACATATAAACTGAATGATGATCTCTGCTCATCATGAAGTAACATCAACACAATCGCAAGGAGGGAATGAAGGGTAAAATCAGACACATCGTTTTACTGAAGAAGACATTGCAAAAGTAAGGGATATAAATGTAGGAAGAACAGTCTGTGATATTGCATTAGGAAACACTGGAATAGGCAATTCAAATTTAACTCAGATTCATTATTTTTGGAAGTAGCATTTCACAGCTTCAAAGTGCTCAATTCATTTCCTAATCTTGGCACATTTCAGCCGAGTTCTCTTTTTAATTTAACATTCGTGGGTACACATTGAGGTTCTGTGCCATCGAAAGCTACAGGAAGACCGAGAGACAGTGTGAAAATGCAGATCTATTATGTTACATTGCACCTTTACCCTTGGTTATCACTTATTCCATTAGGACTATCATTGGTCCCAGTACGTGTATATTCACCCGACAGTGAAACTACCCACTTTACATTATACCAATCAGCAGTCCAGCACATTCACCCGGTGCCGTACCGTAGACAACGTACGGGAGGAGGCAGCGCAACCCGGGCCTGGATTTTTCACTCCCGCTTTTGTCGGGCGGGTTAAGGAATGGGAGGGGGAAAATCTCGCAAGATGGCCACATCGCGTGTCATGCCAGCATGTTTGTTCCCTCACACCAGCCCACGATGTAATGCATTTCATTTCCATACAGCAACATCTCATTATCAGGCCTCTACGCCTGAATCATTCATCCCAACCCCCCCCCCCCCCCCCCCCACCCCCCACCCATAAGGAAGTCCATTCATAGCAGCGTGAGGGCAGACCAATAGAAACATAGAAAATAGAAGCAGAAGGAGGTTCTTTGGCCTTTCCATCCTGCTCCATCATTCATTTTGATCATGGCTAATCATCAAATTCAATATCCTGATCCCCCCCCCCCCGCCAATCCCCAACCTAATATGCCTTTAGCCCCAAGATCGAATTTTTTTTTGAAATTAGACAATGTTGAAAACCTGACTGGTCTCCCAAGGCATGCGCCTGGCCAGCAGGCCTCCCACAGGAGCTCAGGTGAGTACATCACTCGGGGGGGGGTTGGAAAGAGGGCCATACCTGGACACTACCCCAGCACTGCTCCCTGGCACTGCACTGCCATGGGGCATTGTGCTCGGACACTGCCGGGTGGAGGGTGGAAGTGTGGGCGGAGGGAGCGGGGGGTTGGCGGGGGGGAGGCAGGGGGCAGTGGCGGTGGTTCCAAGTGAACTTTTGCGCACTGGCACAGCTTTTAGAAATGGCACTCCAAGGTTCAAAAAAATGAAGTTGCTAAGCCCAACCCACTAGCACGATGTCCTGGGACCACCCCTCCGTTGCCTTTTTCCTATTGTGTCCTGACCGATACAGTGAAGCAAGCTGCCACTGGTGCCGGAGGCTTGAACACGGCTATTGGCCTTTGCCGATATTCATAAGACCGTAAGACATAGGAGCAGAATTAGGCCATTTGGCCCATCGAGTCTGCTCCGCCATTCAATCAGGGCTGATATTTTTCTCATCCACATTCTCCTGCCTTTTCCCCATAACCCCTGATCCCCTTATTGATCAAGAACCTATCTATCTCTGTCTTAAAGACACTCAATGACCTGGCCTCCACAGCCTTCTGCGGCAAAGAGTTACACAGATTCACCACTCTCTGGCTGAAGAAATTCCTCCTCATTTCTGTTTTAAAGGATCATCCCTTTAGCCTGAGGTTGTGCGCTCTGGTTCCAGTTTTTCCTACTCGTGGAAACATCCTCTCCACATCCACTCTATCCAGACCTCGCAGTATCTTGTAAGTTTCAATAAGATCCCCCCTCATCCTTCTAAACTCCAACGAGTACAGACCCAGAGTCCTCAACCGTTCCTCATACGACAAGCTCTTCATTCCAGGGATCTAACCTCCTCTGGACCCTTTCCAAGGCCAGCACATCCTTCCTTAGATACGGACCCAAAACTGCTCACAATAATCCATATGGGGTCTGATCAGAGCCTTATACAACCTCAGAAGTACATCCCTGCTCTTATATTCTAGCCCTCTCTATTCGGGAAAATTCCGCCCCATATATACATTGCTATTAGCGCTGCAGTGTCAGCATTGGCTGAACTTACACCATTCTTATTTCTAAGTCAGGGGCTGTGCAGTCAAGTCCTACTTCAGGGGTTAAGCTGACATTGAGAACTGAAGATACCATTTGATGAATAAAACATTAAACCAAGGCCCTAACTGCTTGCTGATGGAGAGCTGAAAGATCCTGTGGCAATATTTGAGGAGTTATTCCTGGATAATAATTTCCCCTCAATCAACATCATTAAAAGTCTGGTCATTGTCACCTTGCTGTTGGAGGGGTTTTGCTGTGTGCCCATTGACAGTTACGTTTTATACATGACAATGGTGACGACACTTCAAAATAATTTAATTGGCTGTAATTGGCTAGCACAGTGGTCAGCACTGCTGCCGCACTGCGCCAGGGACCCAGGTTCAATTCCAGCCTCGCGTGACTTGTCTGTGTGGAGTCTGCACATTCTCCCCGTGTCCGCATGGGTTTCCTCCGGGTGCTCCAGTTTCCTCCCACAATCCAAAGATGTGTGGGTTAGGTTGATTGGCTATGCTCAATTGCCCCTTGATGACAGGAGGATTAGCAGGGTAAATATGTAGGGTTACACGGATGGGGCCTGGGTGGGACTGTTTTTGGTGCAGGCCTGATGGGCCGAATGACCTCCTTTTGCACTGTGGGGTTTCTATTCAACGGGATTCTACGGATGAAGCACTTTATTGTTAAAGGTATAATGCAAGTCTTTTTTTGTTTCTGTCATTGTCCAGGTATTGCATGTGCATGTGGATAAATAAACCACTCTGAGCCAGATAGCAGGAGGTAATCTCATTTACATCATTTGCACTTGCACTGCTCATCACACACCAAGAGCACCGGGACCGGAATGTCAGCATCAAGGGGAAGGTTGCCGGCTGTTCAAACTGATGCATTGTGGGATTTGGTGTGGTCACCAGACACAAGTCACTGGTTTCATTTATAAAATGGCCCTGACATGAGATGTCACATGTGTATGGCAAGGTGAAGAGTACAAATGTACTTATCCAAAACATGCCTTTTTCATGGAGAAAAATAAATCACTGGAGATTTTTTTTATTCATTCATGGCACATGGGCATCACTGGCTGGGCCAGCATTTATTACCCATTCCTAGTTGTTCGAGGGCAGTTGAGATTCAACCACATTGCTGCAGCTCTAGAGTCACATGTAGGCCAGACCAGGTAAGGACGGCAGATTTCCTTCCCTAAAGGACATTAATGAACCAGATGGGTTTTTCCGACAATCAACAATGGTTTTATGGCCATCAGTAGATTCTTAATTCCAGGTATTTTTTATTGAATTCAAATTCCACCATCTGCCGTGGCAGGATCTGAACCCAGGTCCCCAGAACATTAGCCGAGTTTCTGGATTCATTGTGTAGCTATAATACCACTAGCCATCGCCTCCCCTAAATTGACACAATTCTGCTTTTAAAATGCATGGCACCCGTGAAACTGTACCGCAAAAAAAATTATCACCATTGGTTGAGGACGGGGGACATTCAAAGGAAATATGCCATTTTGATATATGTCAGTTTTGGAAGAAAGAATAGACTACACAGATTTAAAAAGTTAAAATTTCAGGTTGTAACTCTGCCTCAGAGTAAAGCTATCAACTTCTACCTATCTCATTCTTAAAGCTTATTTATTAGTGTCACAAGTAGGCTTACAATAACACTGCAATGAAGTTACTGTGAAAAGCCTCTAGTCGCCACACTGAGGGTACACTGAGGGAGAATTTAGCATGGTCAATGCACCTAACCAACGCATCTTTTGAACCGTGAGAGGAAACCGGAGCACCCGGAGGAAATCCACGCAGACATGGGGGAACATGCAGACTCTGCACCGACAGTGACCCAGTTCATACAATTTCCCTTGTAAGCGGTTTCAATGGGAGGGAAGAAGTCTGTACCAAGCTTCATCCTTGGTCATTCCAGCATCCGCAGTACTTTGCCTTCATCCTTGGTCTGTTTGGGATGTATTGAACCATGAGTGCCTTTTACTGTTTGTTCAGCTTGATGCTCATTGCAAGCACCACATTGTTGATGAGCTCCTTCATTTCATTGCTCATGTATGGCCACTGGAACACCTCACTGTCTTCTTCAGACTTGGTTTCTTGATGGCTCGACCAGATGCGTTTCATCATCTATTTTCTTTATCTTTTTAAAGATGAGACCCCAGTTCCACTGCACTAGATGCTTTTAGGGTGATCGCGTCATTTATGAAGACCCAATTATCTGTTAAAGATACAGATGGGTCCTCACTGGTTTCAGACCATCCTTTTATCACCATTTCCAGCAATACTTGAGGAGTTGCATCTCATCACATATCTGTCGAAGACTCATGTTTGTCAGGTTCAATGTCTCTGGCACGGTAATGAGCCTGTTCTGCTGTTGTTTCCTGTTGTAGCTGGAAGATATCACACTCCGCACTAGCATCATTAACTTCCTTCACATGGAGTGCAGCTTTCAACAGGATGTTGATGATGTACATCTGCTCCCCCTGTTTGCACTTCGCCTCCAAGCGATCTCTCTGCAAATGAAGTCGCTTCCTTTGCAAAGGCTTTGGCACAGAGAGAAGCAGTTTGAAAAAAAATGCTTTGAAGTGGGACTTGTGGTCAGACTCTATCATCACTTTCTCTCTTCCCAAACAGGTACTGATTAAAATGCTCACAGGCGAACACAGTGGCCGGTATTTAATGACCTCGCTCGGGCGAGGCTCGTAAAATCCGGCCCGAGGCCAACGGAGAATTCCGTTCTGCGAGCCGCGCCTGCCCCGATTCCAGGGCGGGCATGGCGGTAAAATTCCAGCCAGTAAGTAGTACTCTTTCCCAAGCTAAGCACAGCATTGTTTAGCTTGCAGTAACATTCTGGATGCAAACGCAACCAGTTGTCCATGCGGTGTGAGGGTTGCAGCTGACTGGCCTCACACCAATGGGTGAGTACATTGACATCACAGTACCCTCAGCACTGGTTTTATCATCACTAGTGTTTGGTCTGAGTGGGAGTTTCTTCTTGTTTTTTTGCTCCAGTACCACTGACTATCCTTTGCAGTTAGCTTGCTCACACACTGATGACAGATTGGGCAAGAACTTAGCGAGGTAGTTCACAAATCCAACAAATCAATGAACTGTCTTGACATCTGTTGGTTGGTGTATCTCCGCTACAGCTCATACTTTAGCAGAAACAAGGTAAAGTCCTTGAACTGTTAGTGCGTGGCCTATGTACCTCACTTCAGTCATTATCATCATGCAACTTCTTCCTGCTCAGTTTCAGGTTCATAGGATCCCTGCAGCGCAGAAGGAGGCCATTCAGCCCATCGAGCCTGCATCAACAACAAGTCCACCCAAACACTATTTCCATGACCCTACATATTTACCCTGCTAATCCGTCTGACACTAAGGGACAATTTAACATGGCCAATCTACCTAACCCGCACATCTTTGGAGTGTGGGAGGAAACCGGAGCACTTGGAGGAAACCCATGCAGACACAGGGAGAACGTGCAAACTCCACACAGACAGTGCCCGGAGGTCGGAATTGAACCGGGGTCCCTGGCACTGTGAGACAGCAGTGCTAAACATTGTGCCACCGTGCCGCCCACAAATAAATTATCAATGTGACGGCTGAGAATTGAACCCGGTCAGCTGCCACTATGCTCACCACTTTGCCACCATCACTCGCTCGTTCATTTGGCAGACTTTTTCTGGCAATCTCATGAACTGATCGTAGTCTGCTATAGTTTCTTCCATTATATCTCCACATCCATAGACTAGAAGATTATTCATGATTGTTTCCACTTCGGTAGGCCAATGACTAACCCATGCTGTCAGCATTGGTACTCAACCTGAGCAGTAGAAATGTCGAACGACATGTGCATCCATCTGTATCTCTCAGGTGGTGCCCAGAAAGTATTCAGAAAGCTGCTGCTTTCATCCTTGCCAATGTCCATCCTTGGCAACTAGGTTAAAGATCCTTACTTTGGCAAATTGAGGCAAACTCTTTTCGATGATAGGTGTAAGGTTTTGAGAGCTCTTCAAAGCTTTATTCAGGTTCTTTACAACTAAATACACTGTCGGTTTTTTCACTAATACCATGCTGCTTGTCTGGTCTGTCAGGCTTCTTGATTATTCCCATCTTTTCAAGCTCCTCTACCTTGTGTTTGAGGGCAGCTGGAACTCACCTCACAAGATGTTGAGTTGGCCTCACACTCTCGCCAGCTTGAAGGGCGGCACGGTAGCACAGTGGTTAGCACTGCTGCTTCGCAGCTCCAGGGACCTGGGTTCAATTCCCGGCTAGGGTCACTGTCTGTGCGGAGTTTGCACATTCTCCTCGTGTCTGCGTGGGTTTCCTCCGGGTGCTCCGGTTTCCTCCCACAGTCCAAAGATGTGCGGGTTAGGTTGATTGGCCGTGCTAAAAATTGCCCCTTAGTGTCCTGAGATGCATAGGTTAGAGGGATTAGCGGGTAAATATATGGGGGTAGGGCCTGGGTGGGATTGTGGTCGGTGCAGACTCGATGGGCCAAATGGCCTCTTTCTGCACTGTAGGGTTTCTATGATTTCTATGATAAGATGATATTCACCAGGAAGATATCCAAGACCTCAGAAAACATCTTTGTTGTCTGTCAGGATCGGTGAAGCGGTCAATGGCTTTAGTGGCCAGCGAAAGACGGCAAGTCTCGTCTAGAACCTGGAGGGTTACCAGTCCGAGCTTTTGACTTGTTTCAGCGGAGGTGTGTGGGGATTTGCTTAGAGTCCGCAATCTGAAACTGAAGTTCTTCTTTCTTCCCATTGCATTGGACTCTCAGCTTAATTTGTCCTCTTCAGGCAAGCATCATTTCATCATGTTTACAGATGCACCACAGAAAGCATCGTTTCCAGATGTATCACAGCTTGGTATGGCTCCTGCTCTGTCCAAGACCGCAAGGAACTACAAAAGATTGTGAATGTAGCCCAATCCATCATGCAAACCAGCCACCCATCCATTGACTCTCTCTGCACTTCCCTCTGCCTCTGAAAAGCAGCCAGCATAATCAACTACCCCACGCACCCCAGACATACTCTCTCCCACCTTCTTCCGTCAGGAGAAAGATACAAAAATCTGAGATCACATACCAATGAAGTCAAGAACGCATTGTTCCCACCAGCTATCAGATTTTTGAATGGACCTACATTATATCAAGCTGATCTTTCTCTACACCGTATCTATGACTGTAACACTATATTCTGCACCCTCTCCTTTCCTTCTCCCCTATGAACTTAGTGAACAAAAAGAGACCCTTTGTCAAAGGATCATCTGGACTTGAAACATCAGCTCTTTTCTCTCCTTACAGATGCTGCCAGACCTGCTGAGATTTTCCAGCACTTTCTCTTTTGGTTTCAGATTCCAGCATCCGCAGTAATTTGCTTTTAACTCAGTGAACAATATGCTTTGTCTATATAGTGTGGAAGAAACGATACTTTTCACTGTATCCCTATACATATACTGGCACAGTGGTTAACACTGCTGGCTCACAGAGCAAGGGATCTGGGCTCAATTCCCAGCTTGGGTCACTGTCTGTGGAGTTAGCATGTTCCAGGGTCACGGGTTTGATTCCCAGCTTGGGTCGCTGTCTGTGCAGAGTCTGTACATTCTCCTCATGTCTGCGTGGGTTTCCTCCGGGTGCTCTGGTTTCTTCCCACAGTCCGAAAGAAGTGCAGGATAGGTGCATTGGCCGTGCTAAATTCTCCCTCAGTGTACCCGAACAGGCACCGGAGCGTGGCCACTAGCGGAGTTTCACAGTAACTTCATTGCAGTGTTAATGTAAGCCTACTTGTGACTGTAAATAAATAAATAACATGTGACAATAATAAATCAATCAATCATACAGCCTCAACTTTAACTTCATTTTCGGGTGAGCATCTTAAGCAATTTGATACAACTCTGCAAAGCTCCTGACGCTGCATGTAGAGCCAGTATCTAATTTGACATTTCACATCAGCTTGGTGTGCTTCTTATGGAGACATTATTCCAATGGTCACAAGCCATTTCCTACCTCGAGTCGTGACAGTGTCAATCTGTTATCGGGTGCCGTGTGATTAATCAGAATCAGCATCTGACATCTCCCCAGCAGTCGTCTTTACTGGCTTGCTATTCTTCTTTCAATACAGGTGTGTGCTAAGTGGCTTTTTAAATTCATTCACGGGACATAGGCATCACTGGCTTGCCAGCATTTATTGCCCATCGTTGCCCATTTATTGCCCATCACCCTAGTTGCCCGAGGACAGATGAGAGCCAACCACATTGCTGTGGCTCTGGAGTCACATGTAGGCCAGACGAGGTAAGGACGGCAGATTTCCTTCCCTAAAAGACACCAGTGAACCAGATGGGTCTTTCCGACAATCGACAATGGCTTCATGGTCATCCAGATATTCCAGATATTTTCTATTGAATTCAAATTATACCACCTGCCGTGGCGGGATTTGAACCCAGGTCCCCAGAACATTAGTTGAGTTTCTGGATTAATAATCTAGCAATAATGCCATTACTCCATTGCCTCCCCTGTGTTCAGCCTCTTGCAGTGACAGCACTTCTTTCCCAACACTGGGCATGCTTCCTTTTGCTTCTTGCGGTGTCCTCACAGTATTTACATCCAGTGCCCCGACCTTGATCTTTCCGCTAACACCTTCTGAAAGCTGTCCTTCCTTTTACATCATTGACTTATCCTTGGAAGGTTTGGACTGCCTCTCAGGATAGTGCAAATCCTCATCAGCTGATGATTATCCACCCCAGAGCTTCTGTACACATCAATAGATTTCTCGAGAGTAAGCATCCCTTCTCTCAGAAAATGTGCTCTCGCAGCAGGATCCTTATTTCAAAAGCAATCCCTGATGAGATCATCCTTCATTTGCCCAAGCACACCGTGCTGTGCTGGAATTGTTCTGCACAGTCACATAGTGATCAATACTCCTTCATTTCCTGAACTCTCATGCTAAACACATTTGTCAGAGCGGGCTAAGAGCTGGGTCATCATTGCCTTCCTGCCTCTGCTGGTATTTTCCCAGTGGTGGCCTAAGTAGCCCACCCACCCTTAGAGCAATTGAGGCCCTTAAGGAGACAATTAGTGGTCACAAAGGGGCCCTCTTTTCTCTGCCGCTGGCATTTTACCAGAAGTGTTAGCGCACCCTGGCACCTCTCAGTAAACTGTGGTGGCCCCCGAACAGACTTGTTGGGGGGGACAAGTGGATTGCCTTAGCTTGAGTACGAGGATTTGAGTATCGGAATAGGGATGTTTTACTGCAATTATACAGAGCATTGGTGAGGCCACAACTGGAGTATTGTGTGCAGTTTTGGTGTCCTTATCCGAGGAAGGATGTCCTTGCTACAGAGGGAATGCAGCGAAGGTTTACCAGGCTGATTCCTGGAATGGCAGGTCTGTCATTTGAGGAAAGACTAAGTCGGTCAGGATTTTATTTACTGGAGTTTAGAAGAGTGAGAGGAGATCTCATAGAAACTTATAAAATTCTAACAGGGTTAGAATGGGACTTGAGAAGCTGAGTTAAAGAGAGAGATTGAATAGGTTGGGACTTTATTCCCTGGAGCGTAGAAGATTGAGGGGAGATTTGATAGAGGTGTATAAGATTTTGATGGGTATAGATAGAGTGAATGCAAGCAGGCTTTTTCCGCTGAGGCTCGGGGAGAAAAAAACCAGAGGGCATGGGTTAAGGGTGGAAGGAGAAAAGTTTAAAGGGAATATTAGGGGGGGCTTCTTCACGCAGAGAGTGGTGGGAGTGTGGAATGAGCTGCCGGACAAAGTGGTAAATGCGGGGTCACTTTTAACATTTAAGAAAAACTTGGACGGGTTCACGGATGAGAGGGGTGTGGAGGGATATGGTCCAAGTGCAGGTCAGTGGGACTAGGCAAAAAATGGTTCGGCACAGACAAGAAGGGCCAAAAGGCCTGTTACTGAGCTATAATTTTCTATGGTTCTATGGTTAGACAGGGTAGATTCAGAAAGAATGTTCCTGATGGTGGGGGAGTCCAGAACTAGGGGTCAAAGTTTGAGTAAACCTTTTAGAATTGAGGTGAGGAGAAATTTCTTCACCCAGAGGGTGGTGAATGTGAGGAATTCACTACCACAGAAACAAGTTGAGGCCAAAACATTGTGTGATTTCAAGAAGAAATTATTTATATTTATTTATTAGTGTCACAAGTCGGCTTACATTAACACTGCAATGAAGTTACTGTGAAAATCGCCTAGTTGCCACACTCCGGCGCATGTTCGGGTACACTGAGGGGCAATTTAGCATGGCCAATTCACCTAACCAGCACGCATCTTTCGGATTGTGGGAGGAAACCGGAGCACCCAAAGGAAACCCACACGGACATGGGGAGAATGTGCAAACTCCACACAGACAGTGACCGAAGCCAGAAATTGAACCCGGGTCCTTGGAGCTGTGACACAGCAGTGCTAACCACTGTGTCATTGTGCCACCCACATTGACACAGCAATTAGATATAGCTCTTGGGATTAAAGGAATCCAGGGATATGGGGGGAAGGCGGGATTCAGATATTGAATTTGATGATCAGCCATGTTAAAATGAATGACGGAGCATTCTCAAAGGGCCAAATGGCCTACTCCTGCTTCTGGTTTCTAATATAAACTTTACTTTACTTTATCTATCTTTTGGCACAAGCCCAAAAATGGAGGACATTAAAGTTTACTTATTAGTGTCACAAGTAGGCTTACATTAACACTTCAATTAGGTTACTGTGAAAATCCCCGAGTGGCCACACTCCGGCGCCTGTTCGGGTACACTGAGGGAGAATTTAGAATGGCCAATGCACCTAACCAGCACATCTTTTGGACTGTGGGAGGAAACTGGAGCACCCGGAGGAAACCCACGCAGACACGGGAAGAACGTGCAAACTCCGCACAGATAGTGACCCAAGGCCGGAATTGAACCTGGGTCCCTGGTGCTGTGAGGCAGCAGTGCTAATCACGTGTCACCGTGCCGCTCTGACATTGCAGGGTCAACAGGGCTGGGTTTGATATTGTTGTTACCGGTGCCTAGGTTGATGCGGGGTGATCCTCCAGGTTCATTGCTTTTTGTAGATGTTGTAATGGTTCTGATTCAGCCTGCTAGGCCATTTCAGAGGTGCATTTAAGAGACCACCACACTGGTATGAGTCTGAAGTCACAGACCCAGGTAAGGATGGCAGCTTTCCTTCCCTAGGAAATGAACCAGATACGACAAGCATTTCATGGCCACTATTACCAGGTTTATTAACTGAATTTAAATTCCTCCAGCTGTCGTTGTGGGATTCGCACCCATGTACCTTAAGAATTAGCCTGAGATCCTGGATTGTTAACCTGGTGACATTACCACTGCCTCCCCCTTACCTTCTAAAACTTATATTAAAATTGACCTTTTAACAGGTCCCTCATGCAGACTAGGGTTCATCACTCTCTGAGAGGCTGTGAACCATAGCGCTTTAAAAACCTGGTCAGCTTCCATTAAAATCGAGGAGGAGTTTGTGTCATGGGATCCACCATGCCGGATGCAAGCTTTTGACACACCCTTTAAATGAGAGAGCCCGGGAATGGGGTTGGGAATGCTCCAGGTCCTGCCAGCCACTTTTAAAGGACTCGTTAGTCATTCCGACTCGGTGAAGATCCAGCCCCATGTTTGAAATGATGCATGAAATGGCCAAAGATTTGTATAGATTGACACCTGAGGTCATGTGTGCGTGTGTGTGTGAGAGACATGGGTGTATGTATGTGTGTGTGAGAGAGAGACATGGGTGTGTGTGTGCGTGTGCATGCATGTGTGTGTGTGTGTGTGTGTGAGACATGGGTGTGTGTGTGCATGCATGTGTGTGTGTGTGACATGGGTGTGTGTGTGTGAGAGAGAGAGACATGGGTGTGTGTGTGCATGTGCGTGCATATGTGTGTGTGTGTGAGAGACATGGGTGTGTGTGAGAGAGAGACATGGGTGTGTGTGTGTGTGTGTGTATGTGTGCGTGTGTGTGATGCCAAGTGTACAATGGTAATTATCCAAACAACCCATGTCAATGCGATTCATTAGGCAGAGGTACAGGGACCTTTTCTTCCTTTCTGATCTGGTCTGTGCAATCCCTCAGTACCTACTTCAAGGGTGTTGTGCAGGTTTGCCACACTGCTCAGACACTCTGACAGTGGTATAAGGCAAATGCTTCATTGGTATGGCAGCCTGCACACCCTGCACTGAACACACGCACTGGGCGCCTCGGCCACATTATAATAGGCCTGAAGCTTCTGTGCCTGATAATGCTGTGTATCAGGTGCCGACCACCGCATAATCACACCTACCGCTTTATAAAAAGAAAGTAGTTCCTCTTGGGTGGCACGGTGGCACAGTGGTTAGCACTGCTGCCTCACGGCGCCACGGACCCGGGTTCGATTCCCGGCTTGGGTCACTGTCTGTGTGGAGTCTGCACATTCTACCCGTGTCTGCTTGGGTTTCCTCCGGGTGCTCTGGTTTCCTCCCATAGTCCGGAAGATGTGCAGGTTAGGTGAATTGGCCATGCTAAATTGCCCCTTAGTGTCAGGGGGACTAGCTAGGGTAAATACATGGGGTTATGGGGATAGGGCCTGGGTGGGATTGTGGTTGGTGCAGACTCGATGGGCCGAATGGCCTTCTCGGCACCGTAGGATTCTATGATTCTAAACTAAAGGGCGACGCAGTGGCACAGTGGTTAATACTGCTGCCTCACAGCGCAAGGGACTCAGGTTCGATTCCTGTTTCGGGTGACTGATGGGGTTTGCGCGTTCTCCCCTTGTCTGTATGGGTTTCCTCCCACAGTCCAAAGATGTGCAGGTTCGGTGGATTGGCCTTACTAAATTGCCCCTTAGTGTCTAAAGATGTACAGGTTAGTTTGATTGGCCATGCTAAATTGCCCCTTACTGTCCAATGATGTGTAGGTTGGGTGGATTGGCCATGCTAAATTGCCCCTTAGTGTCCAATGATGTGCAGGTTAGGGGAACCATAGTAAATGTGTGGGGGTACGGGGTCAGGGCAGGGGAGGGGGCCTGTAAAAGGTGATCTGTCAGAGATTCATTGCAGATGCAATGGGCCGAATGGCCTCTTCTGCAGTGTAGGGATTCTATATGATTCAATTTATTCGGAAATAATAGAGAAAACAGATTAGATCTGCAGAAGACTCATCTGGATGAGAACTGATAGCACAAACAAAACTGAAGATGACGTTGGCTAAGACTCCATTTGTTTTTAGATGCCAGCTAATCTATTGATTTCCCTAATTGAGGAGCCTTGTAATGTCTGTCATCCCACTCCAGGTTGTATCAGAATATTGATATTTACCAAGTTAATTGGGATAAAGTTCTCCTGACTTAATGTTCCCAAAGACAAGTGAATTTACTAAGACTCTAATGTTATCACATTAATGAGTGTGTATTGAATAATGGATAGCTTGGATGAATCATATGCATTAGCACTGGGTTGGTGTTACATGGCATCGATTAGCATATCAGAGAGGGACCTTATGGATTTCTAATTTATTTCCTGACTGTCCATTATTCCGTGCCAATAAATAAGTGTCCAGTATTCAGGTTGAACAAACAAAATAATTAAATCTCCCCTGTTGAAAACGTCTGAAGTTGGCGTTCATTCACCAACACTGGAAAATAACTAAAATCAGCTTGACCATCAATGTTTTCTTACTTTTTGGTATTAAAGGATATCAGAATAAAAACGGGTTCAGCAGAATAGAGTGGGATGAAGATCCATGTAACAAAATCCTATCCCTAACACTCCACATGCTCCTCCCCTTCCCTGTATTAAGACATATTCCACTTATAAATATGCCTTATATTTGAAGTTTGCCACTTTGATCCAAATTTTGCTTCCATTTCCATTTGCTTTTATATGACGCAAAATTAAAACGCTTGGAACAGATGCAAAACAAAATGTTAAAAGTAAAGAGTCGAGTTACAATTCTCATAGAATCCCTACAGTGCAGAAAGAGGCCATTGAGTCTGCACCAACAACCATCCCACCCAGACCTGATCCCCGTAACCCCACCTATTTGCCCTGCTAATCCCCCTGACACTAAGAGCCAATTTAGCATGGCCAATCCTCCTAACCTGTACATCTTTGGACAGTGGGAGGAAATGGGAGCACCCGGAGGAAACCCAGGCAGACACAGAGAGAACGTGCAAACTCCACACAGACAATCACCCAAGGCCGGAATTGAACGCTGGTCCCTGGAGCTGTGAGGCAGCAGTGCCACCATGCCGGCCAATGAAAGCACTGAGAATCAGAAACCTTACATATAAAATGTATAACTCTCATTTACAGTATCAAAAATATCCCGGATTGGGTCATGTTGAATTTAGATATTGACACGAACGCAATAATATAAAGGACACTGGGATATAGTTCCTTTTATTTACATGCTGCGCATTTGTATGTGGTTTGAGCGCAGGAGTTAACAGCTATGTGGCCAGTCGAGAGTCATCCTTTAATTTCCTGTAGTACCTCAAATGTAGCTGACACAATGGACTGCCACAGAATGAGGTCACCATAACTGTTGCCAGGTGACCGGGCTCTGAGTGGCAAGGCTTGCTGCGAATGGTTACACACCAGCTAGATACTGAGGGAGTGGAACCCCAGTCAGTTCTGGTATAGGGCAGAGTTGACATGTGGGGCCTTAGAAACTGTGTACATACAGTCTAGAGCACCTTCGATGATGGGCAAGCTTACAATCCTGAGAAACTTGTTCTCTCTGCCTGTTCCTGGCCAGGTAAAATGAAATGTAGCTTGCTCAGTATGGACAGGGTGAATAGGGAGCCGCCGTTCTCCTTGATTGAGGGGTCAATCATGAGGAGGCATAGTTTGAGGGTGAGGGGCAGGAGATTCAGAGGGAATTTGAGAAAACAGTTTTTCACTCAGAGGGTGGTGGGAATCTGGAATGCACTGCTGGGAAGGTCATAGAGGCTGGAAAACCTACCTTTAAAAAGTATTTGGATGAGCAGTTGAAACATCATAACATTCAAGGCTATGGGACGAGTGCTGGAAAATGGGATTAGCACAATTTTAGTGGTAGTTATTGTCGGTACAGGCTCAATGGGCCGAAGGGCCTTTTCTGTGCTGTGCAACTCTATGACTCTACCACTCATTGAGTACAGAGCCTCAGTGACAACCCAAATGGGGCGGCACGGTGGCACAGTGGTTAGCACTGCTGCCTCACGGGGACCTGGGTTTGATTCCCATTTTGGGTCACTGTCAGTGTGGAGTTTGCACATTCTCCCCGTGTCTGCGTGGGTTTCCTCCGGGTGCTCCGGTTTCCTCCTGCAGTCCAAAGGACATGCAGGTTGGGTGCATTGGCCGTGCTAAATTGGCCCTTAGTATCCTGGGATGCGAAGGTTAGGGGGATTAGGGGGGTAAATGTGTAGGGTTATGGGGATGGGGACTGGGTGGGATTGTTGTCGATGTAGACTCGATGGGCCGAATGGCCTCCTTCTGCACTGTAGGGTTTCTATGATTCTAAATGGAACAATGGGCGAAAATAGCTTCAGTCCGGAAGTGGCCAGCCACACAGGAGTTAATTGCCATGGTCACCTTCACAATCAGCAGTAATGTTGTCCTCACCTTTTGATTTGATTTGATTTATTATTGTCACATGTATTGCAATACAGTATATTGTTTCTTGCGTGCTATACACAGAAAACATACTGGTTATAGAGTACATAGGGGAGAAGGAAAGGAGAGGATGCAGAATATGGTGTTACAGTCAGAGCTAGGTGGAGAGAAAGATTTGTTTAAGGCTCTGAGATTACAGTTGTGGCTGCAATAGGTGGCAAATTTCAGTGAGGATGTCCTCACTGATGCACTGACATCTCACTCATTGATCACCACTGAGGCTCAGGCAGTCGAATTGCCTCCAGAGCTCCTTGGGTGGCCATGGCCTCCTGTTGCAGGCCCTTCCTTTCTGCACTGTCACCCCAGGCCTGCTCTCTCCTTCATCAGCCTGCCCTGCCCTGTGGGGCCTCTCTCTGCTCATTCTCACAGCCATGCTCTATTCCAAGGGAAATGCTTACAACCCCACCTATATCTGGAAATAACTGTGTGTAGAAGCCCTGAAGATAGAACAGAATCTTCTTGCACCTATCACGTCACTCTCTGTAGATATCTGCAATTATAGAAAGCTCCAATGTCTTATAGAATCGAAGCAAAAGCCAGAAGAAATTGATCTGTGTAATAATCTTACTGAGGCCAGTCTTGCATCACCAATTACCCTTTTATTTACAGTGATACCTGAACACCGCTCAATGGCTACACAGTGTCGATCAGCTGTGACTGGCCCATCAAGTCTGCACTGACAACAATCCCACGCAGGCCCTATCTCAGTGACCCCACATATTTACCCTGCTGATCCCCCTGACACTAAGGGGCAACTTTGCATTGTCAATCAACCCAACTCGCACATCTTTGGAGTGTGAGAGGAAATTAGAACACCCGGAGAAAAACCACGCAGGCATGGGGAGAACGTGCAGACTTTGCGCAGACAGTGACCTAAGGCTGGAATTAAACCTGGGTCCCTGGCACTGTGAGACAGCAGTGCTAACCACTGTGCCACCAACTCCCCTGCTCCTCTTAGAAATCGAACTATGTGACCTTTCATGCCCATTGAAGAGGGCAGATGTGGCGTTCATTGAAGATCTTGTTTAACGAAAGGCAGAACTTGCGGAAGCGTGGCATTCCCGCAACCCCTGCACTGGAATTTTATATTTCCGTTATTCTTCCATGGGCTTTGAGTGTCACTAGCAGGGCCAGCATTTGTTGTCTATCCCTAATTTTTTTGAAAATTTGTTACTCCTTCCTTGAAGTTACAAAACCAATGCTCAGAGTGGACTGAGTAAACCTGAATCCATTCCGTCCTCGCTCCAAAATTCAAAATCCAATTGAATCCAATTCAAGGAGTTAAACAAGATCCAAACTGACAGGATGAGGTATTGTACCCCATATTGGGGTTGATCTGACACTTGGGCCCTGATTTTACCGACACACCCGCCCCGATTTCGGGGCGGGCAAGACTCGCAGAACGACATTCTCCATTGGCCTTGGGCCTGATCTTACAAGCCTCAGGTGGGCATCCTGGTAAAATTCTGACTTTGATCTTAACCAAAAGGCCGAGAAACAATAGCCCTTGACCTGAGCAACCTGCTCGACCATTTCTGAGGGTAGTTAAGAATCAACCACATTGATGTAGGTCTGGATGAGGATCGTGGGATTGTATTCGTTGGAGTTTAGGAGGTTGAGGGGAGATCTGATAGAAACTTACAAGATAATGAACGGCTTAGATAGGATGGACGTAGGGAAGTTGTTTCCATTAGCAGGGGAGACTAGGACGCGGGGGCACAGCCTTAAAATAAAAGGGAGTCACTTTAGAACAGAGATGAGGAGAAATTTCTTCAGCCAGAGAGTGGTGGGTCTGTGGAATTCATTGCCACAGAGGGCTGTGGAGGCCGTGACGTTGAGCGTCTTCAAGACAGAAATTGATAAATTCTTGATTTCTCGAGGAATTAAGGGCTATGGGGAGAGAGCGGGTAAATGGAGTTGAAATCAACCATGATTGAATGGTGGAGTGGACTCGATGGGCCGAATGGCCTTACTTCCGCTCCTATGTCTTATGGTCTTATGGTCTTATGGACTAGCTTTAAAAAAAAAGCGGAAAGTTGTGCCAAAGGGCCTGTTTCCATGCTGTAAATCTCTATGACTCTATGAGCCCCAAGTCTATCGACTGCCGACCTGAGTGTAGCCAGTTGGTTTTAAATTCCCCACTGCTCCTTCCTTCTTGGTCGAGCCTCCACTCTCCTCATAGAGTAGCACGTATTGTACAAGGGCCAGGGGGAGATCTATCGACAATCCCTCGTGGCTATCATAACAATCAGCAACTAACCATTAAATAGCTGATGAAATCTTTAAACTGAACTTTGAACTGAACTGGGGCGGCAAGGTGACAGTGGTTAGCACTGCTGCCTCACAGCGCCAGAGCCCCGGGTTCAAATCCAGCCTTGGGTGACTTTCTGTGTGGAGTTTGGATCCCCATGTCTGCGTGGGCTTCCTCCGGGTGCTCCGGTTTCCTCCCACAGTCCTCCCCAGATGTGCAGGTTAGGTGGATTGGCCATGCTAAATTGCCCCTTAGGGTCCAAAGATGCATGGTTAGGGGGATTAGCAGGGTAATTACGTGGTGTTATGGGATAGGAACTGGGTAAGATGCTCTGTTAGAGAGTCAGTGCCGACTCGTTGGGCCAAATATCCTCCTGTAGGAATCTATGATGCTATGGTTTGGGAGTCCAGCCTGCTCTGGAATATGTGAGGTTAAGCGAGAACATTAACTGAAACTGGTCTCCAAAACAACATCACTGGTGTCAAATCAGTCTTCCACAGAATCCTAGAATCCCTACAATACAGTGCAGAAGGAGGCCACTTGACCCATCAAGCCTGCACT
This sequence comes from Mustelus asterias, assembly GCF_964213995.1. Classification (NCBI taxonomy): domain Eukaryota; kingdom Metazoa; phylum Chordata; class Chondrichthyes; order Carcharhiniformes; family Triakidae; genus Mustelus; species Mustelus asterias. The sequence continues at coordinate 20,334,128 of NC_135802.1, read as the reverse complement.
GACATAATTCCCACCCAGGCCCTATTCCCATAACCCCAGAAATTCACCCTGCTAATCCCCCTAACACCAAGGGGCAATTTAGCAGGGCCAATCCACCTAACCTGCACATCTGTGGACTGCGGGAGGAAACTGGAACACCCGGAGGAAACCCATGCAGACACGAGGAGAATGTGCAATCTCCACACAGACAGTCCGGAATTGAACCCAGGTTCCTGGAGCTATGAGGCAGCAGTGCTAACCACTGTGACACCGTGCCTTGCCCACTGATTTACGCGATATTCCACTTGCTCTGCATTTTTCCAATGCCCATTCACAGCCTGCTCAGTAACCAATATGGGCCAGGATTTTCCAGTTCTGCCAGCATCGGGCATTGTTGTAGGCGAGACAGGAAATCTTGGGAGAGCGGACAAAGGTCCCTTGACTTTTGGCCTCTTTCTCCAAATTTTCTAATCCCCCCCCGCGGTGAAGCCCACTGCTGGAGGGACAGGAAAACCCCACTCATAGTTTTCCAGGGTGAAATGTCCCAAAATTATGTACATGTGCTGTGGAGGAACTTAAGGGCAACCATCATCCAAAAGATGGGTCCCAATTCCTTGCCCAGAGTAATTATTTCCTCTTGTGGGGAATAAAGAACAGAAGGCATATATTAGAACGAGGATATTTTGGAATGAAATTAGTTAGCTTGACCACATGCAATATGCGGTAAAAATCTGATGCTCTTTTCTTTAAATGGCTACAGATTTTGGATCAAGTGAAATTTGCAAGACCAATCTGTATATTCTTGTTCGGCAAGAATATCAGGGATGTGAAGAATGTGGGGAGATAAGAGGTCAAATAAAAGAGTGATTCATTTGAATGGTGGAAAATTCTGAAGCGGCCACATAGTCAACTCATGTATCTGTAGCTTTGTTACAGGTTACAAAATGGACTGTAAGGGCACTATCTGACATGAGTATGCAGTTTTCAAGGGTTCAGTCAGAACCTTTGAGAAATATATGCGTAGGCTTGGGTTGTTTTCATTGGAGCAGAGAAGACTGAGGGGCGACCTGATCGAGGTGTTCAAGATTATGAGGGACATGGACAGGGTGGATAGGGAGCAGCTGTTCCCCTTAGTTGAAGGGCCAGTCACGAGGGAACATAGGTTCAAGGTGAGGGGCAGGAGGTTTGGGGGGGGATGTCAAGAAAAACAATTTTACCCAGAGGGTGGTGACAATCTGGAATGCACTGCCTGGGAGGGTGGTGGGGGCGGGTTGCCTCACATACTTCAGAAAGTAACTGGATGAGCACTTGGCACATCATAACTTTCAGGGCTAGGGGCCAAGTGCTGACAGACGGGATTCGGTGGAAGTTCAGGTGTTTCTCATGTGTCGGTGCAGACTTGATGGGCCGAAGGGCCTCTCCTGCACCTGTATGACTCTTTCGGTACTGACAATGATCAGAAAGCACCTAACCTGATGGTGGAGAAGATAGTTCGATTTTTCAACTCATTTACGGGATGTGGGCATTGCTGACTAGGCCCAGCATTTAATGTCCATCCCTCGTCACCATTGGGAACGTGGCGGTGAGCTGCTTTCATGGACCACTGCAGTCCCTGAGGCATCGGCACACCCACAGTGCTGTAAGAGAGGGAGTTCCAGGATTCTGACCCAGCGACAGTGGAAGGACGGCCGATATGTTTCCAATTTGGTTCTTATTGTTTGAGAGTGTGATCTGAAACTATAATTTTCAAATCACTCCAAGCTTCCATTACTCTTTTGTAACATCCAAGATTGTGAAATTCAATCTTTCAAATGTTTTATGTGGCTACAGTGCAGGAAGGGCCGAATATAATTCTTTATGCTTCTACGGTAATCTGAACTGAAGGAACAATGCATTTGCGCACAGATGCATTTAAGTGGAAGCTGTAAGTACATAAGGGAGAAAGTAATATCAGGAAATGCTGAGAGGATTAGATGAAGGGGGATGGAAGGAGGCTTTTATAGTTTATAAAAACATCAACATGCACCAGTTCTGCTAAATGGCCTGCTTTAGTTCTCCACATTCTATATAACCTTACATAATAATAATTATGATTCAGTCACGCCAACAGATGTGGTTGTGGAACAGTTTACTGGATGTTACCAGCCGGTAGCACACAACACATTTGAGATAGCACCATAATTAATCAGAGATCACTGGGTGATCATGCTAAAGAAGCCCTTGCATTTGGCTAGATGTTACTTTCCAAAGCTACCTGGATGAGGCAGAGCACTGCTAAACATGACGCTGAGTGTTGACTATGGTTTCACCAATCAGATAGAGCCATAGAGGTTTACAACATGGAAACAGGCCCTTCGGCCCAACTTGTCCATGCCGCCCTTTTTTTAAACCCCTAAGCTAGTTTCAATTACCCACGCTTGGCCCATATCCCTCGATAGCTATCTTACTCATGTAACTGTCTAAATGCTTTTTAAAAGACAAAATTGTACCCGCTTCTACTACTACCTCTGGCAGCTTGTTCCAGGCACTCACCACCCTCTGTGAAAAAATTGCCCCTCTGGATCCTTTCGTATCTCTTCTCTCTCACCTTAAACCTATGCCCTCAAGTTTTAGACTCTCCTACCTTTGGGAAAAGATGTTGACTATCTACCTTATCTACTTATCTATGCCCCTCATTATTTTATAGACTTCTATAAAATCATCCCTAAGCCTCCCAAGCTCCAGGGAACAAAGTCCCAGTCTACCCAGCCTTATTTTAACTCAAATCATCAAGTCCCGGTAACATCCTATAAATCTTTTCTGCGCTCTTTCTAGATTAATAATATCCTTTCTATAATAGGGTGACCAGAACTGTACACAGTATTCCAAGTGTGGCCTTACTAATATCTTGTACAACTTCAACAAGACGTCCCAACTCCTGTATTCAAAGTTTTGACCAATGAAACCAAGCATGCTGAATGCCTTCTTCACCACTTTGTCCACCTTTGACTCCACTTTCAAGGAGCTATGAACCTGTACCTCTAGATCTCTTTGTTCTGTAGCTCTCCCCAGCGCCCTACCATTAACTGAGTAAGTCCTGCCCTGGTTCAATCTACCAAAATGCATCACCTCGCATTTGTCTAAATTAAACTCCATCTGCCATTTGTCAGCCCACTGGCCCAATTGATCAAGATTCTGTTGCAATCCTAGATAACTTTTTTCACTGCGCACTATGCCACCAATCGTGGTATCATCTGCAAATTTACGAACCATCCCCCTAAATTCTCATCCAAATCATTAATATAAATGAGGTATAACAGTGGACCCAGCACCGTTGAGGCACAGGGATATATTGTAACTTTAATGGTTCATACAACAAAAAAAAACAATTTTTTCCACTTTTGATCTTTTCTGGTCAAAGATAGAGCACACCTAACAAGTGGAAAAGGCTGAAGACTACACAACTGGAATATGATGAGCTGAGCTGGAGGAGTTGAGTTGCTCAAGAAAAGATTTACTCGGATGCTACCGGGACTTGATGGTTTGAGTTATAAGGAGAGGCTGGATAGACTGGGACTTTTTTCTCTGGAGTGTAGGGGGCTGAGGGGTGATCTTATAGAGGTCTATAAAATAATGAGGGGCATAGATCAGCTAGATAGTCAATACCTTTTCCCAAAGATAGGGGAGTCTAAAACTAGAGGGCATAGGTTTAGGGTGAGAGGAGAGAGCCACAAAAGTGTCCAGAGGGGCAACTTTTTTCACACAGAGGGTGGTGTGTGTCTGGAACAAACTGCCAGAGGTAGTAGTAGAGGTGGGTACAATTTTGTCTTTTAAAAAGCGTTTAGACAGTTACATGGGTAAGATGGGTATAGAGGGATATGGGTCAAATGCAGGCAATTGGGATTAGCTTAGGGGTTTAAAAAAAAAAGCGGCATGGACAAGTTGATCCGAAGGGCCTGTTTCCATGCTGTAAACCTCTATGGCGCTATGCTGTGGCATGGAGTGAGATGCAGTGAGATGATGGAGTTTGTATGGGATGGAGTGAGTTGGAGTGGGATGGAGTGAGTTGGAGTGGGATGGAGTGAGTTGGAGTGGGATGGAGTGAGTTGGAGTGGGATGGAGTGAGTTGGAGTGGGATGGAGTGGGATGGAGTGAGTTGGAGTGGGATGGAGTGAGTTTATGTGAGATGGATGAGTTGGAGTGGGATGGAGTGAGTTGGAGTGAGTTGTAGTGGGATGGAGTGAGTTGGAGTGGGATGGAGTGAGTTGGAGTGGGATGGAGTGGGATGGAGTGAGTTGGAGTGGGATAGATGGGGTTTGTGTGGGATGGATGGAGTTTGTGCGGGATGGAATGAGCTGGAGTGGGACAAACTGTTCTGATCTGGAATGGATTGAACTGAAGTGAATAAATGAACATGAAAGAAAATATTCCTGGGGATTACCTCAGTTTATCAAAACGAAATCAAAGGTAACATGATCTGAACTGAAGCTGAATGGGTGACGGAAATACAGTAGTAAGTTTATGAGTAAACACGTGAGATGGCAAACTGGTTGGGAGATGAGGATAAAGTAGGAGAGTCAGACTATTTGGATATTTCTTGCAATAAGCTAATACACCCACCGTGGGTTGAATGGCCTTCTTTGATACTGTTTCTGTCCATGATCTAAGAGTAAATCAGTTTTGACAAGGATAGAGGTAGGGTGGACTGTATGGAAACAGATAAGCCACTAAACACCAATGTTTGCAATCACCATTGCCGCTTGCAGTTGCTTGAAATAAAAATATAGAGTGAAGAAGTCAAAACATTGTTTTGTGAAGAAACAGGGACATGTTTATACCTCATTTACAATAATTCTTGGCATCTAGAATGACCCCAACTAAATTACCTTTCGTAACCCATTAAAATATTTTAAACATTAGAACTGGAACATCACACTCATTATGTATAAGCCACCATTAACACATCAGAGTCAAAGAGAAAAGCGCTGGAAGAAATCAGGTTGCAAACCAATAAAAAATCTTAATAATTAAAGATAACTCTAAAAATATATTTCGTTCAGTGCTGCTGATTTGAAATTCCATTAATTTAATGAGTACTCGGCTAGGGTCTTGCAACTGTAAATTAGTTCCAATTGCTGGTGAAGATCAGAAACTAACATTACTGATCAAACCCCTCGGGCCAATAAAGGTTGGGAATGCAAACCCAAATGTTATCTATTAGAATGTAGTATCAAATTCTTAATTAACTTACAAAATGAAATGAATGTGCTCATTGCATATTTTTCACAACTCACCAGGGGCCTGCTGCCATGTCGTTATACCACAAAGTGGAAGAATATCTGCTTACAACCCTGTGCGTCAGTGACCTGAGTCCAGCCAAGTGAGTTGGGCACTACATTAAAGAAGGGGACTGTGACAATACTGTGCCTTGAAGAAATGTATTTGTCTCATGTTTCTTCTGAGGGGACTGTTTTATACTTCAACTCTGATTACGGTGCTGAATTGTCTACAACTGGCAGCCCACTTACTGATACTGCAGAAGGTTAATTGCTCCTAATTATTGGAGTGTTTGTTTTCATCTGGGCTATTGCATTATTGTTATTCTCAGAGTTCTTCCCTGGGATTTCTGAGTAGGGTTGATTAGGTTGATTGACAAGAAAATTGTGTGTGGGTGGAGCTAGGCTTAAAGGTGGTAGATTTTCAAGGAATGTTTGTCTGGAGTTCTACATGACAACGTTCCGATGAGACAGGGAGGTTTTAGTAGGTTATGGGAACCGTGGTGCACGGAAGCTGTGCTGAACTGAGTCAAAAGGAAAAGGAAAGCGTACAATAGGTTCAGAGAGCTAGGCGATGATGGGGATCTAGATGAGTATACGGCTTGTAAGAAGGGAATTAAGAAGGAAATTAGGAGAGCCAGAAGGGGTCACGAGAAGGCCTTGGCAGGTAAGATTAAGGAGAATCCTAAGGCGTTCTATAAATATGTGAAGAGTAAAAGGATGAGATGTGAAGGAATAGGACCTATAAAATGTGAAGGTGAGAAAGTCTGTACGGGACCGGACGAAATAGCAGAGGTGCTTAATGAATACTTTACCTCGGTATTCACGGTGGAAAAAGACCTGGGCAGTTGTACTACAGGATTGCGGCGGACTGAGAAGATTGAGTTTGTCGACATTAAGAAAGAGGATGTGTTGGAAATTTTGAATAGCATCGAGATAGATAAGTCGCCAGGACCGGATGGGATGTACCCCAGGTTACTGTGGGAGGCGAGGGAAGAGATTGCAGAGCCTCTGGTGATGATCTTTGCGTTGTCGATGGAGACGGGAAAAGTACCGGAGGATTGGAGGATTGCGGATGTGGTTCCTATATTCAAGAAAGGGAATAGGGATAGCCCAGGAAATTACCGACCAGTGAGTCTAACCTCAGTGGTTGGTTAGTTGATGGAGAAGATCCTGAGGGACAGGGTCTATGAACATTTAGAGAAGTTTAGTATGCTCGAAAGTAATCAGCACGGCTTTGTCAAAGGTAAATCATGCCTTACGAGCCTGGTGGAGTTCTTTGAAAATGTGACTAAACACGTTGACGAAGGAAAAGCGGTAGATGTGGTTTACATGGACTTCAGCAAGGCGTTCAATAAGGTCCCCCATGCAAGACTTCTCGAGAAAGTGAGAGGGCATGGGATCCAAGAGGCTGTTGCCTTGTGGATCCAGAACTGGCTTGCCTGCAGAAGGCAGGGAGTGGTTGTAGATGGGTCTTTTTCTGAATGGAGATCGGTCACCAGTGGAGTGCCCCAGGGATCTGTTCTGGGACCCTTGCTGTTTGTCATTTTCATAAATGACCTGGATGAGGAAGTGGAGGGATGGGTTGGTAAGTTTGCCGACGACACGAAGGTTGGTGGTGCTGTGGATAGTTTGGAGGGATGTCAGAAGCTGCAGCGTGACATAGATAGGATGCAAGACTGGGCAGAGAAGTGGCAGATGGACTTCAATCCGGATAAATGTGAAGTGGTACATTTTGGCAGGTCAAATGGGACGAAGGAGTATAATATCAAGGGTAAGACTCTTGGCAGTGTAGAGGATCAGAAGGACCTTGGGGTCCGGGTCCATAGGACTCTTAAATCGGCCTCGCAGGTAGAGGAGGTGGTTAAGAAGGCGTGTGGTGTGCTGGCTTTTATCAATCAAGGGATTGAGTTTAGGAGTCAGGAGACAGTGATGCAGCTTTATAAGACCCTCGTCAGACCCCACTTTGAGTACTGTGCTCAGTTCTGGTCGCCTCATTACAGGAAGGATGTAGAAATTATTGAAAGGGTGCAGAGAAGATTTACAAGGATGTTGCCTGGATTGGGTGGCATGCCTTATGAGGATAGGTTGAGGGAACTCGGTCTTTTCTCCTTGGAGAGACGAAGGATGAGAGGTGACCTGATAGAGGTGTACAAGATGTTGCGAGGTATAGATCAGGTGGATTCTCAGAGGCTTTTTCCCAGGGCTGAAATGGCTGCTATGAGAGGACACAGGTTTAAGGTGCTGGGAAGTAGGTACAGAGGAGATGTCAGGGGTAAGTTTTTCACTCAGAGGGTGGTGGGTGAGTGGAATCGGCTGCCGTCAATGGTAGTGGAGGCAAACTCGATAGGGTCTTTTAAGAGACTTCTGGATGAGTACACGGGACTTAATAGGATTGAGGGTTATAGGTAAGCCTATATATAGGCCTAGGTAGGTAGGGACATGACCGGCGCAACTTGTGGGCTGTAGGGCCTGTTTGTGCTGTAGTTTTTCTATGTTCTATGTTCTAAAGAGAGGAAGAAAAGCAGGCAGTTGCTGTTTGAATTTGAAAAGGAGCAGTAGCTCTTTTGCTCTCTCTCTCTTTCTGGAAATTGAAGTCTGGGGACTTGCCACAAAATAGGTATCTCTCTTCAGTGGTATGCAAAAAGACAAGAGGTGTTTGTTTTCTCTCTCTCTCTCGCACGTAGGATTCTGCTGAGTGAAGACAGGTTTCCCTCTGGAGGCTGTTGTCTGGGACTCAGAAGACAGGTGTCTTTCTGTATTTCTGTCCAGAGCGGTTAAAAGGTTGGAGGACTGGGAATTCACGTAAGCCTGTGTGTCTTGCTAACTGACTCTGAAGGGGAGTTTATGTCTATGGGGAATGTTGCTTAAATTGTAACTAATAGAGATAGCCAGCAGGAAAGTATTTCAATTGGTAAACGTTCTGCTAATTCTTGTTGTTATATTTTAACTGTGTTGTTAAATAAAATTTGTTTTAATAAATACTTCCTAGTGGGCCAATTGAACCATACCTGAAGTGAAACACCTTATGCTCACGCTAATGCCAAAATCAAATAAAATTGGGGTCTAGTCCAACTTCATAATATACCTTCGAGTTTCTGATCTGGCCCCAAACAGGGACAAAGGAAATAATCAACTCAACCAGCACTGTCTTAGTCACCATTTAGTGGCAAGTCAAGGTGGAGTATTAGAAGGCTGAACTGGCTTTGGGGTTTGAAGGATCAGCTAGGCAACTCAATGGGAATCAGTACAACACTGCACCAACAGATGAATGCTCATGAGGAAATGGATTAGCAATAGGCAAACGTGCTTTGAGAGGTCCTTCATGCAGCAGAAAGAGAAGTCATCCGGTGCATGTCTTGAACCAGGTTTTAACTTGGTCTCATGAAGAAATCCAGAGGACTTTATGACAAACACTATTACTGAGTGTGCCATCTGAAAACCATTTTCCGACTGATGTTTGATTTAATGTCAATTGGTGAGAAAGAGCATGAGTACATCACCCAGCCCACCAAGCTTGCATGTATCCCTAGGATCACAAACCCAAGGACACCCTCCCCCTCCCCCATGATTGGGAATCGATGCTTCCCAGGCTTAGACCCCTACAATCCACCCTCCGCCGGGGGTCAGGATCAGAGATCTACTTCTCCGGGACCATGGTTGGACCTCGGCTCTCCCACTGTCACAGATTCAATCTCTCTCAATTCCCATATCTCTAATGCATCCCAAACTCCCAATGGCAGCTGTAGACTCCCTATCTGTTGCCTGTTGCAGTGTTCTCCACCTCATAAGAAGTTATGAAGAGAGGTTGAGTTGGTTGATCCCAGTTATGGAAGGAATTTCTTATGGGGAGAGGTTGAGTATGTTGGGTCTGTGCTTGTTGGAGTTTAGAAGAATGATTACTGAGACCAATACGATTCTCAGGGGGCTTGACAGGGTAGATGCTGAGAGGCTGTTTTCCCTTGTGGGAGAGTCAAGGACCAGAGGCCAGAATCTCAGAGTAAGGGGTTGCCTATTTAAGACAGAGATGAGGAGGAATTTCTTCTCTCAGAGGGTAGTGAATCTGTGGAATTCTTTACCACAGACAGCTGTAGAGGTTGGGTCATTTAGTATGGGGCGGCACAGTGGCACAGTGGTTAGCACTGCTGCCTCAGTGTGCCAGGGATCCGGGTTCACTTCCCGGCTTGAGTCACTGTCTGTGTGGTGTTTGCACGTTCTTCCCGTGTCTGCGTAGGTTTTCTCCGGGTGTTCCGGTTTCCTCCCACATTCTGAAAGTCGTGCTGGTTAGATGCATTGACCCGAACAGGTGCTGGAGTGTGGCAACTAGGAGAATTTCATAGTAACTTCATTGCAGTGTTAACATAAGCCTGACTTGTGACTAATAAATAAACTTTAACTATGTTCAAGGCTGAGATAGAAAGAATTTTAGTCAGTAAGGGAATTGAGGACTATGAGGATAGGATGGGAAAGTGGAGTTGAGGATAATCACATCAGATCAGTCCTGATCTCATTGAACAATAGAACAGACTCGATGGGCTGAATGGCTTACTTCTACTCCTACGTCTTATGGTCTAAGCCTGTCAGTCAGGCTGTCTTCTGGGTGGGGATCCTGCCAAAAACAAAAAGATACCCAGCCAGCCAGGTCTCCGGGATGCCTGTCTGAAACACTGTGCCCCACCCCCACCTGCCTTCCCGGACTACAACCTCCCCCCCCCATATGTACAGTGAGAGAAGAGATAAAAATCTGCTCTCTCGACCGTAGATTCAACATTTGGAGTGGGCAAAATCTAAACAAGAAGAACATTAAATGATAAAAACAACCAGATGAAACCCAGAGGAGTTTGATTACACATATGTTGATAGGAGCCTGAGGCAACTTTGAAGGAAAGGCAGGATCTATTTAAATAAGAAGCATTTTGTTCTTTTGCTTGTAACAATTCAGAACTGGAAGTACAGAATAATAAAACAGAAAGCCCCTCTGGACCATTGCAAAATTGCAGTACTCAGTTCTGCTTTTGCTTGCCCTCCCAATCTCAGCAGGTCAGACCAGAAGGCAGAATCTCAGAGTTAAGGGGTCGCTCCTTTAAGACAGGGATGAGGAGGGATTTCTACTCAGAGGGTAGTGAATCTGTGGAATTCCTCAGCGCAGAGGGCTTTTTAGGCTGGGTCATTAAGTGTGTTCACGGCTGAGATAGACAGGTTTTTAATCAGTGAGGGAATCAAGTGATATGGGGATAAAAGCGGGGAAGTGGAACATAGAACATAGAACATAGAACATTACAGCGCAGAACAGGCCCTTCGGCCCACGATGTTGCACCGACCAGTTAAAAAAAAAACTGTGACCCTCCAACCTAAACCAATTTCTTTTCGTCCATGAACCTATCTACGGATCTCTTAAACGCCCCCAAACTAGGCGCATTTACAACTGATGCTGGCAGGGCATTCCAATCCCTCACCACCCTCTGGGTAAAGAACCTACCCCTGACATCGGTTCTATAACTACCCCCCCTCAATTTAAAGCCATGCCCCCTCGTGCTGGATTTCTCCATCAGAGGAAAAAGGCTATCACTATCCACCCTATCTAAACCTCTAATCATCTTATATGTTTCAATAAGATCCCCTCTTAGCCGCCGCCTTTCCAGCGAAAACAATCCCAAATCCCTCAGCCTCTCCTCATAGGATCTCCCCTCCATACCAGGCAACATCCTGGTAAACCTCCTCTGCACCCTCTCCAAAGCCTCCACATCCTTCCTGTAATGTGGGGACCAGAACTGCACACAGTACTCCAAGTGCGGCCGCACCAGAGTTGTGTACAGTTGCAACATAACGCTACGACTCCTAAATTCAATCCCCCTACCAATAAACGCCAAGACACCATATGCCTTCTTAACAACCTTATCTACTTGATTCCCAACTTTCAGGGATCTATGCACACATACACCTAGATCCCTCTGCTCCTCCACACTATTCAAAGTCCTCCCGTTAGCCCTATACTCAACACATCTGTTATTCCTACCAAAGTGAATTACCTCACACTTCTCCGCATTAAACTCCATCCGCCACCTCTCGGCCCAACTTTGCAACCTGTCTAAGTCTTCCTGCAAACTACGACACCCTTCCTCACTGTCTACCACACCACCGACTTTGGTGTCATCAGCAAATTTGCTAATCCACCCAACTATACCCTCACTGTCTACCACACCACCGACTTTGGTGTCATCAGCAAATTTGCTAATCCACCCAACTATACCCTCATCCAGATCATTAATAAATATTACAAACAGCAGTGGAGTTGAGGATTATCACCTCAGACCAGTCCTGATCTCATTGAATGGCTCGATGGGCTGAATGGCCTACTCCTGCTCCTACATCTTACAGTCTAAGCCTGTCAGTCAGGTTGGCTTCCGAGTGGGGCTTCCACAGATGGAATAACTACAGATAAAAGTTCCAAGGGCAGAAAACTAGATCTCTTTTCATGGTGGCAATCAAGGAACAACCGTTCTAAGATAGGCATCTTCTCAATTAATATCAATCCACGGCATTCTATGAACAACATTCTCAAGGTCCTGGAAGAACCGAGGGTGGCATGGTGGCACAACGGTTAGCACTGCTGCCTCAGAGCGCCAGGGATCCGGGTTCAATTCCGGCCTCGGATCACTGTCAGTGTAGAGTTTGCACATTCTCCCCATGTCCGCTTGGTTTTCCTCCGGGTGCTCTGGTTTCCTCCCAGTCCAAAGATGTGTGGGTTAGGTTGATTGGCCATGCTAAATTGCCCCTTAGTGTCAGGGGAATTAGGAGGGTAAATACGGGGATAGGATCTGGGTGGGATTGTTGTCGATGCAGGCTCAATGGGTCAAATGGTCTCCTTCTGCACTGTAGATTCTATGGGCAGGATTTTACGATCTCGTCCGAGCAAGGTCGTAAAATCCCGCCCGAGGCCAACGGAGATTTCCATTCTGTGAGGCGGTAAAGTTCCAGCCTATAAGTCTATGACTGGAACTAATCATCCAGAGCTGGACTTATCCCAGCGTTCTCGCCACAAATCTTTTATTCCATGCCTAGATATTACTTCAGCTAGCTTTTAAAGGAAGACTGATAAGGCTTTAACTGCTTCTGACATGAGTCTTCTCCACGTGGGATAATACTTTCTGGGGAAATTTCTCCTTCCTTACACAATCTTTGAGCTTTGACAGCTGTGGACTTGCGACCCACAATTTTGCAATTCAAGTGTACCTTATAGAATCACAAATGCTGCCAGGTGCTCTGAAGTATGTGCGGTTGTAATATGGAGAAATGTAGTTTATACGCCTAACCATTTTTCTTGCAGCATTGCTTATTTCTTTCTCCAGGCTTCATGCTGCCTTTACTACAACCAGAATTATGGATGCAATACCTCGCATACTGGATTGCAGAATACCGTCACAATCAAATCAAGAATGACCCTTTCTTATAAGACCAGAAGACCATAAGACATAGGAGCAGAATTAGGCCACTCGGCCCATCGAGTCTGCTCCGTCATTCAATCACGGCTGATATTTTTTTCATCCCCCATTCTCCTGGCTTTTCCCCAGAACCCCTAATCCCCTCATTAATCAAGAACCTATCTATCTCATCACGATAAATGGAAGAACCATAAAGGGTGTAGAGACGCAGAGGGACCTGGGTGTGCAAGTCCACAGATCTTTGAAGGTGACGTCACAGGTGGAGAAGGTGGTGAAGAAGGCATATGGCATGCTTGCCTTTATAGGACGGGGCATAGAGTATAAAAGTTGGGGTCTGATGTTGCAGATGTATAGAACGTTGGTTCGGCCGCATTTGGAATACTGCGTCCAGTTCTGGTCGCCACACTACCAGAAGGACGTGGAGGCTTTGGAGAGAGTACAGAGGAGGTTTACCAGGATGTTGCCTGGTATGGAGGGGCTTGGTTATGAGGAGAGATTGGGGAAACTGGGGTTGTTCTCCTTGGAAAGACGGAGGATGAGGGGAAACTTAATAGAGGTGTATAAAATTATGAAAGGCATAGATAGGGTGAACGGTGGGAAGCTTTTCCCCGGGTCAGTGGTGACGTTCACGAGGGGTCATAGGTTCAAGGTGAAGGGGGGGAGGTTTAACACAGATATCAGAAGGACATATTTTACACAGAGGGTCGTGGGGGCCTGGAATGTGTTGCCGGGCAAGGTGGTGGAGGCAGACACACTGGGAACGTTTAAGACTTATCTAGACAGCTATATGAACGGAGTGGGAATGGAGGGATACAAAAGAGTGGTCTAGTTTGGACCAGGGAGCGGCGCGGGCTAATTGTTCTTTGTTTCTCGTTTCAAGGCTTCATTCTATGATCATCTTGCTGGTGCCAGTACAGAGCGAGACTGCGGATAGTTGGGAACCTGTCTCGGGGGCAGGGAATTCAGATGGTGTTTGTAAAGCAGAAGTGGAAATGAATAGGGTTGGGAAGCATTTTCTGATCAGGGCCAGTGTGATCTCCTGGACTCGTTTCGATCGCCTCAGGGGGTCGGAGAGGAATTTCCCAGATTTTTTTTTCCCCATATTGGCCCTGGGGTTTTCACTCTGGGTTTTCGCCTCTCCCTGGAGATCACATGGTCTGGAATGGGGGGGTGGGGGTGAGTTAATAGGTTGTGATGAACAAAGCATCGTAGCTGTGAGGGACAGCTCAGTGGATAGGATATTAGGATGTAGATAGGCTGGAAAATTGGGCGGGGATCCTGGATTCAGGATTCAATCCTGGACCGGGGAGCGGCGCGGGCTTGGAGGGCCGAAGGGCCTGTTCCTGTGCTGTATTGTTCTTTGTTCTTTGTTCTGTCTTAAAGACACTCAATGACCTGGCCTCCACAACCTTCTGCAGCAAAAAGTTCCACAGATAAATAAATTATAGAATCATAGAATCCCTACAGCGCAAGAGGAGGCCATTTGGCCCATCAAGTCTGCACCGACTCTCCAAAACAAAAGCATCTAACTCAACCCCCCTACACTCTATCCCCATATGCCTGCACATTTATCGTGGCTTATCCACCTAAACTACACATCTTTGGACACTCAGGGCAATTTAGCATGGCTCATCCACCTAACCTGCACTTCTTTGGACATGAAGGGGCCATCTGAAATGTTGAATCCATAGAATCACTACAGTGCAGAAAGAAGCCATTCGGCCCATGAAGTCACCACCGACTCTCCAAAAATAGCATCCCATCCAGGCCCACCCCCCTGTCCCATCCCTGTGCATTTCCCAAGGTTAATCCACCCAATCCACACATCTTTTAGATACTAAGGGGCAATTTAGCATGGCCAATCCACCCAATCTGCACATCTTTGGAGTGTGGGAAGAAACTGGAGCACCCGGAGGAAACCCACGCAGACACAGGGAGAACCTGAAAACTCCACTCAATGCCAGTATTGAACCCGGATCCCTGGTGCTGTGAGGCAGCAGTGCTAACCACTGTGCCACCCTGCTGCCCCCAATCTAAGCTCGTTTGCACAAAACAGCTTTCGGTTAATCAATACTCAGTTGTTTAATCTTTCTGCTAGGAGGTATATTGGTTGATTGGCCATTTATGTCAGGAGGATTAGCAGAGTAAATATGTGAGGTTACAGGAATAGGGCCTGGGTGGGATTGTGTTCGGTGTAGATTCAAGGGCTGACTGGCCTCCTTCTGCACTGTAGGGATTCTATGATTCTATGATATATAAGAAAGACAGGGCAAACCTTGACTGTTCTCTCAAGCTAACCGTTCTATCCCAACATGGTTCAGCTTATAGACCACCAAACCCACCTCCCTTATTTGGTGATGCTAACTCCAATTGGACATCATTTTGGAGGTTTCATCACATGACCACTTGCCTTCAAATTTCCCGCCCTCATACTCTCATTATTGGTTGCCCAAAATGTTGATTCGCCTGGTGCGCACACCTCTCACACCAAGTGGGAAGTGAATTACTTAACTGGATGCTTCCTGGCTGTCAGTCAGTATTGCAGCAATTCAACGAGGCTCCTTCTGCAGGCAAACCCACGACTTCTACCACCGAGAAGGCCAAGGGGCAGCAGATGCATTGGAGACACCACCACCTGCAAGTTCCCCTCCAAGCTACACACCATCCTGACTTGGGAATATATCGGCCGCTCTGGGAGGGTCACTGCGTCACCCTCCCAAAGAGCACTGTAGGTATCTCTACACTCTATGGGCCTGGATTTTTCACTCATCTTGCGCATGTGTATGGTGGGTCTGGAAACAGAGGAGATAGCCACTCCCACCCGCGATCACAGTCCAAACATGATTTCACGCTGGCTGGCCAATGAGATCAACGCCCTGGACATAGAGCATTGAGCAAGGATCATGGTTGCGGAGAGGCAGGGGTCTGGAGGAAGGTAAGAGTTGAGTGAACAGGTGAGAGACTGGGGGAGTGTGAAATAAATGGGGATACATGGCATCTCCAAAGAGAAGTTCAAATCAATTGCTTGTCTAATCACAATGCCTCGGTGTGTCAGTTGTCTAGCGTGACAATCGGCCATCGTGCGTGCACAGTCACTGTGTAATGATGTTGGCAACTGACACATTCTTTTCCTCCCTCAGATGGTGCCTGAGAGATCCCAAGGAGCCTCCCTTGACACCTGATAAGAACATAAGAACATAAGAAATAGGAGCAGGAGTAGGCCATCTAGCCCCTCGAGCCTGCCCCGCCATTCAATAAGATCATGGCTGATCTGACGTGGATGAAATGGGTTCCAGCAGAGGAGCTGCTGCATTCATCTGGAGTGCCCTGAGAAGAGTCTGCAGATGCGGCATGCAGCCAGTCTGCCAATGTGAGGTCCATTTGAAGCTCTGTGCTCACCATTGGTGGACAGGCACCTAGCACCTAGCAGAGGGGGGGAGGGGGGTGGGGAGGGGTGGGAGTCTGAGCTCGCTGGCGAACCCGGCTGTTGAGCTCTTGGGACGCCATTGCGCAGATGCCCCGATATCCTGCTGCCCCACCCCACCCATCCAATGGATATTGCCCCACCGCGATCCCACCCGAGGTGAATGGACCTTTGTATGGTCCGCCCCGCCTGCTACAATTTCGTGGCGGGCAGGACGGGAAAATTCCGTCCAAAGTATTTATCCTCCGTCTTTACTTCATTACATACAAAGTAGCTAACCTCTGAATTTACTTTGTTATACACAAAGCATTTAACCTCTGTCTTTACTTGATTATACACCAAGTATCTAACTAACCTCTGTCTTTACTTCATTACAAAGTAGCTAACCTCTGCTTTTATAAATACCCATCAGTTAATTTTAATTTTATCTCCTTAGATCCAATGGATTACTCTCCCCCTCCACACAATTAAAATAATTAATATTCCTTTTTTCTATGCACTTACTTCCCACTCTCATCAATTCCCATCACCATCCTGTTTAGAAGATTTACCAACTCTGTCTTCACAAAACTCCGTGCCAATATTGGGAACATTATTGCCACTTCCTGTCTCCTACTTTTCAAAGCCCATGTCATAATCTTAGGACGTTGGAAAGGAAAAAACAACAATTAAATGAAATAAAAGTAACAAACCAAACCAAATGTTCAAGAGTTTAAAATTAATTGTAAAACAGCCTTAATGAAAGATTAAAGGACTTATACTGTTGTCTGGTTACTAAAATAAGTCAAAGAAGCTAACACTTGCTCCTGACTGGAACGTAGAATGGAATATCGGGGTGAATTTTAACATCCCGCCGACCACGGAAATCGTAGCGGGTGAGGGGCAGACCATGGAAAGGTCCATTGACCTCAGGCGGGATTTTCCAGTTTCAGGGCGAGCGGGGCTGGAAAATCCCACCCATGAAGTCTAGAATGTAATATGGGCAGATCTTCCAATGGAATTTCTTTGGAGTTGAGAATTTCAAATTACGGCCCAAAATATTAAAAAAAAGTTCTGATGGCTGAAAAGACCTGAGAGAAGTCAAGGTGAATGGAAACTCATGATCCGGTGATGTTGAGTTTAGGTAGAAATAGCCCATGGATTGTAGGTGGAAAGGAATAAAGGTAGAAGGTGAGGATTTCCACAGCTCTGAAATCCACATCGCAATGTATTTTCTTCGTTGGCAATATGAGAGAGAATCACCAACAACTATTCATTGACTCTTCATCGACTTCAGGAAGCATAAAGGAGAACATACCCCTTGTCTACATCAACGGGGACAAAGTAGAAACCAACAATCTGTCCTGGTTCCCCCATGCTGACACTATAGTTAAGAAAGCCCACCAAGCTTTCTCAGAAGACTAAGGAAATTTGGCATGTCAGCTGTGACTCTCACCAACTTTTACAGATGCATCATAAAAAGCATTCTTTCTGGTTGTATCACAGTTTGGTATGGCTCCTGCTCTGTCCAAGACCGCAAGAAACTCCAAAAGGTTGTGAATGTAGCCCAATCCATTACACAATCCAGCTTCCCATCCATTGACTGTCTACATTTCCCACTGCCTCAGAAAAGCAGCCAGCAGAATTAAGGACCCCACACATCCCGGACATTCTCTCTTCCACCTTCTTCCATCAGGAAAAAGATACAAAAGTCTAAGATCACATACCAACCCAGTCAAGAACGGCTTCTTCCCTGCTGCCATCAGACTTTTGAATGGAACTACCTTGCATTAAATTATGATGTGGAGTTGCCAGCGTTGGACTGGGGTAGGCACGGTAAGTAGTCTCACAACACGGTAAAGATCAACATCTGTAAAGACTTGATTACCTGTTAAGACTCGCATTCCAACCATTATCTTGTAATTGAGTTTGTGTCTATATCTGCCCTGTTTGTGAAACAAACCCTGCACTCACCTGATGAAGGAGCAGCGCCCCGAAAGCTTGTGCTACCAAATAAACCTGTTGGACTTTAATCTGGTGTTGTTGCATTAAGTTGATCTTTCTTTACACCCTAGCTATGACTGTAACACTACATTCTGCACTCACTCCTTTCCTTCTCTATGAACGGTATGCTTTGTCTGTATAGCGCGCAAGAAACAATACTTTTCACTGTATGTTAATCCATGTGACTATAATAAATCAAATCAAATCAAATTAAATACTACTTCATTGTTGCAGATGTGTCAATTTGCTGCTGGCTAATTGATCATTTTTCACATCGCTGTTACGAGTATCATATTGTCGAACGCATTGAAGAGGTTGACAGTCAGATCACGCTCCAGTATCAGCAGTTCCCCTATGGTGCAGTGGTGAGCACACAAAAATGGTCGGTAAGAAGGACAGAAATTCAGTATTGTATTACCACTGATCATTTCAACCAATCAGATTAACTCCAAATTAACAGAGATGTCAACACAAACATCTATTAGTGCCACAATGTAACTGCCAGTGAACTCGGTGAAGGTTATAAGTTTGACAAAGTTGCTAAAAATTTAAAAAAAACAAGTTTGATTTTCTGTGGCTTTTGCATTTAATGAAAGCTGTCTCTGTGCTGTTCTGGCCTAAAAAATTGCTGTCAAAAGAATAATGGCAAGACTGATAACCCTCCCAGTTGTCTATCTGTAAATGTCGCGGTAACTTCAGACCAGTTCAGATGTGCAATTAAACATGGAAACCTGAAAGTTGTTGTGTGAGATGATCTGCTCCACCATCAGCTCTGCAAAAACTGAGGCTGGAATTCTTCAGCCGTTCACACCCCCCGCCGCTGCTGGCGAGCGGAGAATTTGGTGCTCAGCCAAATGGTTATAGTTAAGAAAGCCCACCAATGCCTCTACTTTCTCAGAAGACTAAGGAAATTTGGTATGTCAGCTACGACTCTCAACAACTTTTACAGATTGAAAGCATTCTTTCTGTTTGTATCACAGCTTGGTATGGTTCCTACTCTGCCCAAGACCGCAAAGAACTACAAAGGCTTGTGAACAAAGCCCAGTCCATCACACAAACCAGCCTCCCATCCATTGACTCTGTCTACACTTCCCACTGCCTTAGAAAAGCAGCTAGGCATAATCAAGGACCCCATGTACCCCTAATTCCCATTGCCTCGGCAAAGCAGCCAGCACAATTAAGGACCCACGCACTCTGGACATTCTCTCTTCCACCTTCTCCCATTGGGAAAAATATACAAAAGTCTGAGATCACGTACCAACCGACTCAACAAGTTTCTTCCCCGCTGCCATCAGACTTTTGAATGCACCTACCTTAGCTATGATTGCAACACTACATTCTGTACCCTCTCCTTTTCTTCTTTATGTACGGTATGCTTTGTCTATATTGTCTGATACTTCTCAGGAATACTTTTCAGTGTATATAATGCATGTGACAATAATAAATCAAATCAAATCAAATCAAACCAAAATAATAAATCAAATCAACTCTAAAAATCAAATCAATTCCATGATCATCCTCAACATCGGCGCCCCACAAGACTGTGTCCTCAGCCCCCTACTACACTCCTTATACACCTATGACTGTATGGCCAAATTCCCCTCCAATTCCATTTTCAAGTTTGCTGATGACACCACCGTAGTGGGTCGGATCTCAAACAATGACAAGACAGAGTACAGGAATGAGATAGAGAATCTGGTGAACTGGTGCGACAACAATAATCTCTCCCTCAATGTCAACAAAATGAAGGAGATTGTCATCGACTTCAGGAAGCGTAAAGGAGAACATGCTCCTGTCTACATCAATGGGGATGAAGTAGAAAGGGTTGAGAGCTTCAAGTTCGTAGGTTTCCAGATCACCAATAACCTGTCCTGGTCCCCCCATGCCGACACTATAGTTAAGAAAGCCCACCAACACCTCTACTTTCTCAGAAGACTAAGGAAATTTGGCATGCCAACTACGACTCTCACCAACCTTTACAGATGCACCATAGAAAGCATTCTTTCTGGTTGTATCACAGCTTGATATGGCTCCTGCTCTGCCCAAGACCGCAAGGAACTACAAAAGGTCATGAATGTAGCCCAATCCATCACGCAAACCAGCCTCCCATCCATTGACTCCGTCTACACTTCCAGCTGCCTCAGCAAAGCAGCCAGCATAATATAATTAAGGACCCCACGCACCCCGGACATTCTCTCTTCCACCTTCTTCCGTCGGGAAAAAGATACAAAAGTCACATACCAACCGGCTCAAGAACAGTTTCTTCCCTGCTGCTGTCAGACTTTTGAATGAACTTACCTTGCATTAAGTTGATCTTTCTCTACACCCTAGCTATGACTGTAACACTACATTCTGCACTCTCTCGTTTCCTTCTCTGTATAGCGCGCAAGGAACAATACTTTTCACTGTATGTTAACACATGTGACAATAATAAATCAAATCAAATCAAAATAATAAATCAAATCAACTCTAAAAATCAAATCAAATCAAGTCACTGCTGCGGAACGGGAGAATCCCAGCTGCGGGTGAGGTCAGAGAATCTGCCCTGCATCTCGCCCTCTGGCTCACCATTTGCGGATATCGAGAGAAATGACACTGCATGATAGATAAAAAAAGAACTCAACACGCAAAAAGTTATGACCTGCTGCTTCACAGCGCCAGGGACCTGTGTTCAATTCATTGGTCACTGTCTATGCATTCTCCCCGTGTCTGCGTGGGTTTCCTCCGGGTGCTCCGGTTTCCTCCCACACTCCGAAAGACGTGCTGGTTAGGTGCATTGACCCGAACAGGCGCCGGGGTGTGGCAACCGGGGGATTTTCACAGTAACTTCATTGCAGTATTAATGTAAGCCTACTTGTGACACTAATAAAAAACAATAATAATACATGACCAATATGGCACAGATTTTCACCATGAGAGAGTCTCCTTGTCGTGGCGAAAACGCTAGAAACAGCTGAATTCTGAGTTCTGCCCCAAGCTTCGCATTTCCCATCTTTGCGGGGGTGGGAATGGAGACGGGCCGGGTTCACACATGCACAATTCGCAGAGGTAGATGGACGTTTGTATCCCCAGTGGCCTCCACTGAAGCGGGAACTTGGAAGCCCTCGAATGTGAAAGCCCAAGCGTGCAGATTTGAGCAGGTGGAAGAAGTCTGATCTTGGTGGATTTGTTTGGATAGTCAGGGGAACCTGTTGGAGAGATAAAGTACCCCATTGGATAGCGTTCAGGAACACCCTTGGGAGGGGTAATGCATCCTTGGAAGAGGGAAAGAACCTTTTGGGAGAGGGAAGACACACTTTCAATATTATTGCTGGTGCAGTGTACCCGAACAGGCGCCGGAGTGTGGCAACTCGGGGATTTTCACAGTAACTTCATTGCAGACACACTGGGAATGTTTAAGACTTATCTAGATAGCCACATGAATGGAGTGGGGAATGGAGGGATACAAAAGAATGGTCTAGTTTGGACCAGGGAGCGGCGCAGGCTTGGAGGGCCGAAGGGCCTGTTCCTGTGCTGTATTGTTCTTTGTTCTTTGATGTTCTTTGTAAGCCTGCTGTGGCACTAATAAATAAACTTTTAACATTCTCTTTCACCACTTAGTATCACGATAAGTGTAGGTAACAGTCAGCTTCACTGGAACAGAGTGTGAACTCGTTCCTCGCCCCTTTGCTGTTCCCAGATGCCCCGTAGAGGGTACAGTGCTGTTTTCATCTCTCAATTCCAGCAATGTTCAGGGAGAATATCATGGTGACTAAACAATGAGGCAAAGGCAAGTCTAACGAATGGAAGGTGCTGCTTCATGGCCTGCCACCACACCTTTTGGATTACTGTGTACACAACAGCAGCTGTACGAACAGTCTGGCTATAAATTGGAGAAACATCAATAATACATTAGGCTCGTGCAGCAAGGCCACTAAAGATATAACCAGAATGACACACAGCCAACCTCAAGTATATACATAGCAGGAGGAGAGACGACACATAATCACAATTGTCTGAGAGTTCTTTTGAAAAAAAAGGAGTTACTTTGAAAACCAAACTAATTTCTGTGTTGAGCAGTTTCCATAGAATCCCTCAGTTAGAATCATAGAATCCCCACAGTACAGAAGCAGGCTATTCAGCCCATCGAGTCTGTACCAATCACCATCCCACCCAGTCCCTATCCCCATAACACCACATATTAGAGGTGAGAGAATTAAGCATTGGGTAGAACATTTGCTCCTTGCTTATATTTGAATAGAATCATAGAGTCCCTACAGTGCAGAAGGAGGCCATTCAGTCCATCGAGTCTGCACCGACTCTTACCCAGGCTTACCCGTGACCCCATGTATTTACCCCGCTAACCTCCCGAACCTATATATATCTTGGGACACTAAGGGCCAATTTAGCATGGCCAACCCACATCTTTGGAGTATGGGAGGAAACCGGAGCACCCGGAGGAAACCCCAAGCAGACTGCGCGGGTGGGGGGGTGGGGGGGGGGGGGGGGGGGGGAATGTGCAAACTGCACACAAACAGTCAAGGCCAGAATCAAACCTGGGCTCCTGGCACTGCGAGGCAGCATACCTGGACACTGTGCCACACATGGCATGGGGAACTATGGTTAAGAGAGAATTCTACTCAAGGAAGAGGGAAACTGATGGTAATTCCTACATTTCATTGAGTAGGAAGGTTCAGATGGTGATCGTCAAACCAGAGCACATGACTTTCCCCTGAGCCCACTCTACTCCTCTGTTGCCAATTAAAACGTGTCCCACTCAATCCTCCGCCTCAATTGGTTTAGATGCCCCATCACAATCCTAAGTAAACAATGACGGTTAATATTTACCAAATAAAGGGAAGATTAGAGAAATACTTCCGCAAACGTATATGTAGGAAGAGAGAATACAAGCACTGAGCAAAGTGGAGTTACCTCTGAGAATTTTTGTGTCGGATTAAAGCCCATTTGTATTTAAGGCTTTATTGAAATGGCAGGGAAAGGAAACTCATTTGCTTCTGCTAATACAGTCATTACTAATATCACACAGTGTGATCGCAGTCCCAGTTGTATGAGGTTTGCTACAGCCTTTGCTCACTTAATTACTTTTGGACCAGACACACTTGAAATGGTGAATCCATAGAATCCATACGGTGCAGAAAGAGGCCATTTGGCCTATTGAGTCTGCACCAACTCTCCCAAAGAGCATCCCCACCCAGGCCTACCATCTCCATGTACTTACCATGGATAATCCACCCTGCCCACACATTCTTAAGGGGCAATCTAGCATGGCCAATGCCCCTAACCTGCACATCTTTGGACGATGGGAGGAAACCGGAGCATCTGGAGGAAACACACACAGAAATGAAGAGATCGTGCAAACTCCACTCAGAAAGTCACCCAAGGCCGGTATTGAACCCAGATCCCTGGCACTGTGTGGCAGCAGTGC
Organism: Mustelus asterias; assembly: GCF_964213995.1. NCBI lineage: Eukaryota > Metazoa > Chordata > Chondrichthyes > Carcharhiniformes > Triakidae > Mustelus > Mustelus asterias. The sequence continues at coordinate 20,310,620 of NC_135802.1, read as the reverse complement.
TAACCACTGCACC